>NC_044563.1:88055126-88365397 GCF_007565055.1 Rhinopithecus roxellana | reverse complement strand
TGGTATTTTTGTTAAAAATGTGAAGTTTGTTAACCTTTGACTACAAATCACGGTGAAAAACCTATATTCTCCATGTAGCGCTGATTAGATGGTGGTGAATCCATCTTCTGTACTTTCACTACTTTGTTGGTTTTTTTTTCCTTTTTTCTAAAATCCACTAATTATCTTACTAGGTGTTCTCTCTGTTGACTTGGTTTCTCATAAATGACACTCCTGGAGATGCCCTCTCAAGGGCTTTCTAGAGTCATAATAGGAAGAGTAGTGGGCAAACCTAAAAGGAAGTTTAGGGATCACTAATTTGGTCTGTCACTGTACTTTTGTCACTTTATTTTTACACCTGCAGGCAGCAGTGCTTCTGAGACCTTTTAGTCCTTTAAAGATAGCTTTGATCCTAGATCTCTTTCTGCTTAGGATATGTTTTTGAAGGGATAAGGACAGAATGTCAGCTTTCTTCTCCCAAAGGCACCGGTTGTTGAATTTCCCCTGTAATCTGGGACTTTCATCATTTCCTCCATGTTGATGGTGGTGCTAGACCCGGGGAATAGTATTTATCTTTTGTTTTTTGACCCAAGTGACAGGTTAATGGTGAAAGGTCCATCAGCTAAGAATGCTTTTAATAAGGCCTTCTTTTTTGTGGTTTAGCTAGGGTCCATCTATGGTTAACTGCAAAAAGTATTTCCCAAGTTCCTTCAGTCTTTTCTTCTGAAGTTGCTTGAAGGTAATACTTAGGAAGAGTACATCCACATGCTATACAAGGGCAAGCAAATGGAAAGTTCTCTTTCTATAGCTTTTTATCTCTTGGGTGAACCTTCGATTTATTTTGACAAAATAATACAGAATTCTTAACCTAGCAGTATAAAGTAACACCAGATTCACAAGGGCCAAACTCTTCTCAGCAGAGCAGGCTCAGCAGAATTGTGTAAGGCCAGAGTGCCTGCTTTCTTCCATAAGTCTTTGGGATTAAATTTACTCATCTCTGTTTTTAATCCATCAATGCCCAAAGTCATCTCTCTCTTCTATTTGCTATTTCATAGAGAAGAAAGCCATTTGATGGGAATTTCCTAAATTCCCTACAACCAAATCTATATACCTACTTCCACCTGTTAGCATCCATCTTCCTCAGATAGCTTTCCAGCTGGCCTGCCTGCTACTTTCCACTCTTGATTCTCTTACATCCTGCCTCTAAAGTCGTATTTTACAAATAAAAATCTGATTATGCCACTCTTCTACTGAAAAAGTGTTTATTTGCATGCTTGTAGGGTAGAGCCTCAAATCTTTAACATACCTTATGAGGCCCTATAGATATTGCTCCTTGCCTGACTCACCATTTTAGACTGACAGCAATGTAGCTCTTCCCACCCCCCCGCCCAACCCCCACAGTTCAGCCATACTGGTCCCTTTTAGTTTCCTCAAATCTGCCAAGTTTCTTCCTGGTTCCTCTTTTTGGAATGCATTCCTCACTTCCCCTGGCTAACTGATTGGTGTCCTTCAGGTCACTGCTTATGTTACTCTTTCTGGGAAATCCCAATGTAGTCATATCTCTTGTAATTATTAAGTTAGTGACATTATTTTCCAGGTGTTATTACCAGGAAGTTCAGTTCTCACTCTTGAAGACTCTTCCTTCACTTTGTGTATTGTGTAAGAACTGGGGGTTCCAAAAGGTTAGTCTCATGTACCACGTGGAGGGTGAACTCGAAATCTGAAAAGTACAATGTAGCTGTTGCTGATAAAGACTGTTGCTGTTGAAGAATGGTCCTGCACAGCCCAGAGGGACTGATTAGTTGTGATGACCTGCCCAAGATGCAGAAGGTACATTTTACATTCATATATGTACAGATTTACATTCACACACTTAGTCATTGTTTGTCAAAGCATAATCTTGTGTCATCATGGTTATAGGCTGGGTTAGAGTCACCCTTCCTCATGATCCCCTGGGCTAGATTGAACTTGGGACACCAACCCAGACAACTGCCCAGTGAGTATTCTTTTGGTGCCATTTGTATCCCTTCTTGCCAGAAGAGTTTGGTCAGGGCAATGTTAGGTTTACTCCAGCAGCTGACTTTGAATACCAAGGAACACTTCCAGAAGGCCTATGGGCTTTATATCCCAAGAAAAAAGATAGTTATTGCTAGGTTATATGCCCAAGGAAGGCCCTACTTACCCAGATACAGGGTACTTACTCATTTTTGCAATCTGTCACTATGGGAGGTGACTTAAGTGATTCTTCACAAAATAAAGTGAACTTCAAGGAGATTTTTGCCTCTCCTGGAACTGAGAAGCAACTCAGAGATTCTTTAGCTAGAATAATTTAATCCGTAACACTTGGGGACTCTAATCTCTGCTTAAACAGCTACCACTTTACTTAGTTATTGATCTGCTATTCTTGTGATTTTTAAAAATAGTAATAGTCTGTTTTCCCCACTATAATACAAGCTCCAAGAGGGTAGGAAGTATTTCTGTCTTCTTTATTGCTGTATTTTCAGTGCCACCCAAAGTGCCTTGCATGTAGTTAATATCCCATGGATATTTGATGAGTGAATGTATTTTAAGTTTTCCAAAGTAGAATTTAAATATTAACTATTACTTCCAAGAATTATAGAAGATATTCAGAAAAGTAAAGCCATGCTAACCATTTTCCCTGTGATGAAACTAATTGAGAATCAACAAATAGAATGAACAGCAAACAAAAAAAATCTGTGAAACTAGGAAATGGCTCAGTTCCTAGCTATGGACTAGAATCTAATAGTGTAATGAAATCAAAGGGGGATGCTAAAATCTGTTATACACCTGTTTAGATTGTAAACAGAGTGCAGATTTCACTGAAAATGGGGGCCATGAATACCCTATTCTGTAAGGTTTTAGTGTTGGGACACGCCATGGGAAAACCTGGAAAATCCTCAAGGAATCCAGTGCAATATCTCAAAAAGGAGACAGAGAGAAAGAAAGGAGAGAGAGACAAGAGGACAGTATCTTTTGATTTCTAACCTGCACTGAAGTGGAGAGGAAGAAAGAAGAAATGATAATGAGCTATGTAGCAGTTAACTGAATCAAATGAAAATAAATGAATAACTAATAAATTAGCAAACCAAAGCTAGTTAACTGCTTGACTCTAAGCATGCAGAATGAAGTACATTTCAGATTAAAATTTATTTTAGCAAACAAATTCTAGAAAAATATATCTGTATTCACTTAAAGAAATTGAAGGGGAACATAGAAGTTTTAGAAATTGGAGTTAAGGAAAGCAAGGCAATCCCTCTCCGGTGGTCAGAGTCATAGGATGTGAGGCTTTATAGCTGTTGGCAGCCATGTTCTGTGCCTTGGTCTGTCTGTGATAGTGACAGCCAAGCCAACATATTGAAGCAGAAATAAGAGACAAAAGAAAAATAGCCCTAGTTGAGATAAGCCATCCTGGTGGTGGTCAAGTCTGTGATTCCAGTTATCCCTGAGGCTCAGTTATACTTTATACATTTCCTAGAGTTCTATGAGGTACTACATTGTCTTTCTAATAAATTCTTTTTATCTAAACTATTTCAGGTTAGGCTTATGCCATAGACTTTCGACTAGGAATTCTGTATGATATGTAGATAATACAGGCAGAGAAGATCCAACATATGTGTTATTGGCACGCCTGATAGAGAGTAGAATGAATGGACAATAATTTCAGATATATAATGGGGAAAAGACCACCAGAGATTAAAGGGATTAGTAATCTTCAGATTCAAAGAATACAGAGTTCTAAAAAAACTGAAACAGGATGATCAATATCAAATAAGTAACAGTCAAGTTAGTTCTGCCTCAAGATTAAAAAAAGAATTGCCAAGCCTCCAGACAGAAAAAGCAGGTCACCAAAAGGGGGAAAATGAGATTGGTTTCTGACATCATGGTAATAGCCAAAGCCAGGAGGCAGTTGAACAATGTCTCTTGAATTTTGATGGACTGTGTATAGGCAGGGAATAGTGTGACCCACAGATTTAATACCTGGTCAAGCTCTTATTTATACATAAAGATAACAACTAATATTCTCAAACATTCAAAGACCTAGTCCCTGAAAAAATGCCTCATGAGTACAATTAATCATCAAAGTGATAAATAAAAAGAACTTGGGAATGAAGAAGCAGAGATAGGAAAGGGTTGAGAGGGCATATGGAATCTATTTAAAAATAGACCAAGTAAAGTCTGAATAACTGCGTACTATGAAAACAGAAGAAAATGTAAAGGCTCTAAAATTAATATTGAATAAAGGATTTATATAACAGATATAAAGGGGGGAAAGGGGAATAGGTAGAGGTTTGTAAAAGTGAACTCCCATTTATCTTTGTGGAGAGAGAGTCAGTAGATATAGCCTGTAGTTGATGAATTTGCTAGTCTGAGTTGAAATCTAGGCACTGCCACATACCAGCTATCCATTCTCAGAAGAGTTTAAATCTCATAAGTAGTTATAGAATTTTCGTCTGTATCTTGGAGGTAATGATACTACTCACCTACTAGGGTTGTTGTAAAGATTAAATACAATAATGTGTGTGAGGTATTTAGAACAGTGCCTGGCCTGAAGTAAGCATTCAGTGAAAATTACCAATTATTTATTATTATTTCAAGGCAAAAACATGGGTAGATAATTTTATAATTTTGGGGCAGAGAAGGCCTTTCTAAGCATAACTCTCAACCTAGTGACCGTAAAAGAAAAGATTAATTATTTTACTTCATAAAAACTAAAAACTTGAAGATGGCCGAATAGTAATGCCTCCAGCTCCCAATGTGAACGACACAGAAGACGGGTGATTTCTGCATTTTCAACTGAGGTACCGGGTTCATCTCACTGGGTCATGTTGGACAGTTGGCGCTGGTCCACGGGTGCAGCCCGACCAGCGAGAGCTGAAGCAGGGTGAGGCATTGCCTCACCTGGGAAGCGCAAGGGGGAAGGGAATTCCTTTTCTTAGCCAAAGGAAATTGAGACACACAACACCTGGAAAATTGGGTAACTGCCACCCTGATACTGTGCTTTATTAAGGGTCTTAGCAAACAGCACACCAGGAGATTATATCCCACACCTGGCCCAGAAGGTCCTATGCCCACGGAGCCTCCCTCATTGCTAGCACAGCAGTCTGAGATCTAACTGCAAGGCAGCAGTGAGGCTCGGGGAGGGGCGCCTGCCATTGCTGAGGCCTAAGTAGGTAAACAAAGCCGCCGGGAAGCTCGAATTGGGTGGAGTCCACCACAGCTCAAGGAGGCCTGCCTGCCTCTGTAGACTCCTCCTCTGGGGACAGGTCATAGCTAAACAAAAAGCAGCAGAAACCTCGGCAGAGGTAAATGCCCCTGTCTGACAGCTTTGAAGAGAGCAGTGGATCTCCCAGCATGGAGGTTGAGATCTGAGAATGGACAGACTGCCTGCTCAAGTGGGTGCCTGACCCCTGAGTAGCCTAACTGCGTGACATCCCCCATTAGGTGCAGACCGACACCTCACACCTCACACGGTGGGGTAAACCCCTGAGACGAAGCTTCCAGAGCAAGAATCAGACAGCAACACTCACTGTTCAGCAATATTCTATCTTATGCAGCCTCCGCTGCTGATACCCAGGCAAACAGGGTCTGGAGTGGACCTCAAGCGAACTCCAACAGACCTACAGCTGAGGGTCCTGATTGTTAGAAGGAAAACTAACAAACAGAAAGGACACCCACACCAAAACCCCATCAGTACGTCACCATCGTCAAAGACCAAAGGCAGATAAAACCACAAAGATGGGGAAAAAGCAGTGCAGAAAAGCTGGAAATTCAAAAAATCAGAGCGCATCTCCCCTTCCAAAGGAATGCAGCTCATCACCAGCAACAGAACAAAGCTGGACGGAGAATGACTTTGACGAGTCGAGAGAAGAAGGCATCAGTCGATCAAACGTCTTAGAGCTAAAGGAGGAACTACGTAACCAGCGCAAAGAAGCTAAAAACCTTGAAAAAGGATTTGACGAATGGCTAACTAGAATAACCAATGTAGAAAAGTCCTTAAAAAACTGATAGAGATGAAAACCATAACATGAGAAATACGTGATAAATGCACAAGCTTCAGTAACTGAGTCCATCATCTGGAAGAAAGAGTATCAGCAATTGAAGATCAAATGAATGAAATGAAGTGAGAAGAGAAGTGTAGAGAAAAAAGAGTAAAAAGAAATGAACAAAGCCTCTAAGAAACATGGGATTATGTGAAAAGACCAAATCTATGTCTGATTGGTGTGCCTGAGACGGGGAAAATGGAACCAAGTTGGAAAACACTCTGCAGGATATCATCCAGGAGAACTTCCCCAACCTAGTAAGGCAGGCCAACATTCAAATTCAGGAAATACAGAGAACGCCACAAAGATACTCCTCGAGAAGAGCAACACCAAGACACATAATTGTCAGATTCACCGAAGTTGAAATGAAGGAAAAAATGTTAAGGGCAGCCAGAGAGAAAGGTCACGTTACACACAAAGGGAAGCCCAGCAGACTAACAGCAGATCTCTCGGCAGAAACTCTACAAGCCAGAGGAGAGTGGGGGCCAATGTTCAACATTCCTAAAGAAAGGAATTTTAAACCCAGAATTTCATATCCAGCCAAACTAAGTTTCATCAATGAAGGAGAAATAAAATCCTTTACAGATAAGCAAATGCTTAGAGATTTTGTCACCACCAGGCCTGCCTTACAAGAGACCCTGAAGGAAGCCCTAAACATGGAAAGGAACAACTGGTACCAGCCATTGCAAAAACATGCCAAAATGTAAAGACCATCGAGGCTAGGAAAAAACTGCATCAACTAACGAGCAAAATAACCAGCTAATATCATAATGGCAGGATCAAGTTCACACATAACAATATTAACCTTAAATGTTAATGGACTAAATGGTCAAAGTAAAAGACACAGACTGGCAAATTGGATAAAGAGTCAAGACCCATCAGTTTACTGTATTCAGGAGACCCATCTCGCATGCAGAGACACACATAGGCTCAAAATAAAGGGATGAAGGAAGATCTACCAAGCAAATGAAAAACAAAAAAAAAGCAGGGGTTGCAATCCTAGTCTCTGATAAAACAGACTTTAAACCATCAAAGATCAAAAGAGACAAAGAAGGCCATTACATAATGGTAAAGGGATCAATTCATCAGAAAGAGCTAACTATCCTAAATATATATGCACCCAATACAGGAGCACCCAGATTCATAAAGCAAGTCCTTAGAGACTTACAAAGAGACTTAGAATCCCAGACAATAATAATGGGAGACTTTAACACCCCACTGTCAACATTAGACAGATCAACGAGACAGACAGTCAACAAGGATATCCAGAAATTGAACTCAACTCTGCACCAAGCAGACCTAATAGACATCTACAGACCTCTCCACCCCAAATCAATAGAATATACATTCTTTTCAGCATGACATCGCTCTTATTCCAAACTTGACCACATAGTTGGAAGTAAAGCACTCCTCAGCAAATGTAAAAGAACAGAAATTATAACAAACTGTCTCTCAGACCACAGTGCAATCAAACTAGAACTCAGGACTAAGAAACTCAATCAAAACCACTCAACTACATGAAACTGAACAACCTGCTCCTGAGTGACTACTGGGTACATAACGAAATGAAGGCAGAAATAAAGATGTTCTTTGAAACCAATGAGAATAAAGATACAACATACCAGAATCTCTGGGACACATTTAAAGCAGTGTGTAGAGGGAAATTTATAGCACTAAATGCCCACAAGAGAAAGCAGGAAAGATCCAAAATTGACACCCTACCATCACAATTAAAAGAACTAGAGAAGCAAGAGCAAACACATTCAAAAGCTAGCAGAAGGCAAGAAATAATGAAGATCAGAGCAGAACTGAAGGAGATAGAGACACAAAAAACCCTCCAAAAAATCAATGAATCCAGCAACTGTTTTTTTGAAAAGATCAACAAAATTAATAGAACGCTAGCAAGACTAATAAAGAAGAAAAGAGAGAAGAGTCAAATAGACGCAATAAAAAATAAAGGGGATATCACCCCCGACCCCACAGAAATACAAACTACCATCAGAGAATACTATAAACACCTCTACGCAAATACACTAGAAAATCTAGAAGAAATGGATAATTTCCTGGACACTTACACTCTCCCAAGACTAAACCAGGAAGAAGTTGAATCCCTGAATAGACCAATAGCAGGCTGTGAAACTGAGGCAATAATTAATAGCCTACCAACCAAAAAAAGTCCAGGACCAGATGGATTCACAGCCGAATTCTACCAGAGGTAAAAGGAGGAGTTGGTACCATTCCTTCTGAAACTATTCCAATCAATAGAAAAAGAGGGAATCCTCCCTAACTCATTTTATGAGGCCAACATCATCCTGATACCAAAGCCTGACAGAGATACAACAACAACAAAAAAAAGAGAATTTTAGAGCAATATCCCTGATGAACATCGATGCAAAAATCCTCAATAAAATACTGGCAAACCGAATCCAGCAGCACATCAAAAAGCTTATCCACCATGATCAAGTGGGCTTCAACCTGGCATGCAAGGCTGGTTGAACATACACAAATCAATAAATGTAATCCAGCGTATAAACAGAACCAAAGACAAAAACCACATGATTATCTCAATAGATGCAGAAAAGGCCTTTGACAAAATTCAACAGCCCTTCATGCTAAAAACTCTCAATAAATTCAGTATTGATGGAACGTATCTCAAAATAATAAGAGCTATTTATGACAGACCCACAGCCAATATCATACTGAATGGGCAAAAACTGGAAAAATTCCCTTTGAAAACTGGCACAAGACAGGGATGCCCTCTCTCACCACTCCTATTCACCATAGTGTTGGAAGTTCTGGCTAGGGCCATCAGGCAAGAGAAAGAAATCAAGGGTATTCAGTTAGGAAAAGAAGAAGTCAAATTGTCCCTGTTTGCAGATGACATGATTGTATATTTAGAAAACCCCATTGTCTCAGCCCAAAATCTCCTTAAGCTGATAAGCAATTTCAGCAAAGTCTCAGGATACAAAATCAATGTGCAAAAATCACAAGCATTCTTATACACCAGTAACAGACAAACAGAGAGCCAAATCATGAATGAACTCCCATTCACAATAGCTTCAAAGAGAATAAAATACCTAGGAATCCAACTTACAGGAGATGTAAAGGACCTCTTCAAGGAGAACTACAAACCACTGCTCAGTGAAATAAAAGAGGACACAAACAAATGGAAGAACATACCATGCTCTTGGATAGGAAGAATCAATATCGTGAAAATGGCCATGCTGCCCAAGGTAATTTATAGATTCAATGCCATCCCCATTAAGCTACCAATGAGTTTCTTCACAGAATTGGAAAAAACTGCTTTAAAGTTCATATGGAACCAAACAAGAGCCCGCATTGCCAAGACAATTCTAAGCCAAAAGAACAATGTTGGAGGCATCACGCTACCTGACTTCAAACTATACTACAAGGCTACGGTAACCAAAACAGCATGGTACTGGTACCAAAACAGAGATATAGACCAATGGAACAGAACAGAGCCCTCAGAAATAATACCACACATCTACCGCCATCTGATCTTTGACAAACTTGAGAGAAACAAGAATTGGGGAAAGGATTCCCTATTTAATAAATGGTGCTGGGAAAATTGGCTAGCCATAAGTAGAAAGCTGAAACTGGATCCTTTCCTTACTCCTTATATGAAAATTAATTCAAGATGGATTAGAGACTTAAATGTTAGAACTAAAACCATAAAAACCGTAGAAGAAAACCTAGGTAGTACCATTCAGGACATAGGCATGGGCAAGAGCTTCATGTCTAAAACACCAAAAGCAATGGCAACAAAAGCCAAAATTGACAAATGGAATCTAATTAAACTAAAGAGCTTCTGCACAGCAAAAGAAACTACCATCAGAGTGAACAGGCAACCTACAGAATGGGAGAAAATTTTTGCCATCTACTCATCTGACAAAGGGCTAATATCCAGAACCTATAAAGAACTCAATCAAATTTACAAGAAAAAAACAACCCCATCAAAAAGTGGAGAAAGGATATGAACAGACATTTCTCAAAAGAAGACATTCATACAGTCAACAGACACATGAAAAAATGTTCATCATCACTCGCCATCAGAGAAATGCAAATCGAAACCACAATGAGATACCATCTCACACCAGTTAGAATGGCAATCATTAAAAAATCAGGAAACAACAGGTGCTGGAGAGGATTTGGAGAAATAGGAACACTTTTACACTATTGGTGGGACTGTAAACTATTTCAACCATTGTGGAAAACAGTGTGGTAATTCCTCAAGGATCTAGAACTAGAAATACCATTTGACTGAGCCATCCCATTACTGGGGAGATACCCAAAGGATTATAAGTCTTGCTCCTATAAAGACATACACACGTATGTTTATTGCGGCACTATTCACAATAGCAAAGACTTGGAATCAACCCAAATGTCCGTCAGTGACAGACTGGATTAAGAAAATGTGGCACATATACACCATGGAATACTGTGCAGCCATAAAAAAGGATGAGTTTGTGTCCTTTGTAGGGACATGGATGCAGCTGGAAACCATCATTCTCAGCAAACTATTGCAAGAACAGAAAACCAAACACCGCATGCTCTCACTCATAGGTGGGAATTGAACAATGAGATCACTTGGACACAGGAAGGGGAACATCACACACCGGGTCCTATTGTGTGAGGAGGGAGGGGGGAGGGATAGCATTCGGAGATATACCTAGTGTAAATGATGAGTTAATGGGTGCAGCACACCAACATGGCACATGTATACGTATGTAACAAACCTGCACATTGTGCACATGTACCCTAGAACTTAAAGTATAATTTAAAAAATTCGTATGCAGTGCTGACATGTAAACCCAAGGATATATAATGTTTACTATTGAAACTGTTTACTAAAGAAAATAAGAGGCATGGTTAGCTGAATAATCAAGTAAATATTCAAAATAAAATTACATTTAATAAAAAAAACTAAGATCAGAGCAGAACTGAAGGAGATAGAGACACAAAAAACCCTCCAAAAAATCAATGAATCCAGAAGTTGGTTTTTTGAAAAGATCAACAAAATTGACAGACCGCTAGCAAGACTAATAAAGAAGAAAAGAGAGAAGAATCAAATAGATGCAATAAAAAATGATAAAGAGGATATCACCACCGACCCCACAGAAATACAAACTACCATCAGAGAATACTGTAAACACCTCTACGCAAATAAACTAGAAAATCTAGAAGAAATGGATAATTTCCTGGACACTTACACTCTTCCAAGACTAAACCAGGAAGAAGTTGAATCCCTGAATAGACCAATAGCAGGCTCTGAAATTGAGGCAATAATTAATAGCCTACCAACCAAAACAAGTCCAGGACCAGATGGATTCACAGCTGAATTCTACCAGACGTACAAGGAGGAGCTGGTACCATTCCTTCTGAAACTATTCCAATCTATAGACAAAGAGGGAATCCTCCCTAACTCATTTTATGAGGCCAACATCATCCTGATACCAAAGGCTGACAGAGACACAACAAAAAAAGAGAATTTTAGAGCAATATCCCTGATGAACATCGATGCAAAAATCCTCAATAAAATACTGGCAAACCGGATTCAGCAGCACATCAAAAAGCTTATCCACCATGATCAAGTGGGCTTCATCCCTGGGATGCAAGGCTGGTTCAACATTCACAAATCAATAAACATAATCCAGCGTATAAACAGAACCAAAGACAAAAACCACATGATTATCTCAATAGATGCAGAAAAGGCCTTTGACAAAATTCAACAGCCCTTCATGCTAAAAACTCTCAATAAATTCGGTATTGATGGAATGTATCTCAAAATAATAAGAGCTATTTATGACAGACCCACAGCCAATATCATACTGAATGGGCAAAAACTGGAAAAATTCCCTTTGAAAACTGGCACAAGACAGGGATGCCCTCTCTCACCACTCCTAGTCACCATAGTGTTGGAAGTTCTGGCTAGGGCCATCAGGCAAGAGAAAGAAATCAAGGGTATTCAGTTAGGAAAAGAAGAAGTCAAATTGTCCCTGTTTGCAGATGACATGATTGTATATTTAGAAAACCCCATTGTCTCAGCCCAAAATCTCCTTAAGCTGATAAGCAACTTCAGCAAAGTCTCAGGATACAAAATTAATGTGCAAAAATCACAAGCATTCTTATACACCAGTAACAGACAAACAGAGAGCCAAATCATGAATGAACTTCCATTCACAATAGCTTCAAAGAGAATAAAATACCTAGGAATCCAACTTACAAGGGATGTAAAGGACCTCTTCAAGGAGAACTACAAACCACTGCTCAGTGAAATAAAAGAGGACACTAACAAATGGAAGAACATACCATGCTCATGGATAGGAAGAATCAATATCGTGAAAATGGCCATGCTGCCCAAGGTAATTTATAGATTCAATGCCATCCCCATCAAGCTACCAATGAGTTTCTTCACAGAATTGGAAAAAACTGCTTTAAAGTTCATATGGAACCAAACAAGAGCCCGCATTGCCAAGACAATCCTAAGTCAAAAGAACAAAGCTGGAGGCATCACGCTACCTGACTTCAAACTATACTACAAGGCTACGGTTACCAAAACAGCATGGTACTGGTACCAAAACAGAGATGTAGACCAATGGAACAGAACAGAGTCCTCAGAAATAGTACCACACATCTACCGCCATCTGATCTTTGACAAACCTGAGAGAAACAAGAAATGGGGAAAGGATTCCCTATTTAATAAATGGTGCTGGGAAAATTGGCTAGCCATAAGTAGAAAGCTGAAACTGGATCCTTTCCTTACTCCTTATATGAAAATTAATTCAAGATGGATTAGAGACTTAAATGTTAGACCTAATACCATAAAAACCCTAGAAGAAAACCTAGGTAATACCATTCAGGACATAGGCATGGGCAAGGACTTCATGTCTAAAACAACAAAAGCAATGGCAACAAAAGCCAAAATTGACAAATGGGATCTGATTAAACTAAAGAGCTTCTGCACAGCAAAAGAAACTACTATCAGAGTGAACAGGCAACCTACAGAATGGGAGAAAATTTTTGCCATCTACTCATCTGACAAAGGGCTAATATCCAGAACCTACAAAAAACTCAAACAAATTTACAAGAAAAAAACAACCCCATTAAAAAGTGGGCAAAGGATATGAACAGACATTTCTCAAAAGAAGACATTCATACAGTCAACAGACACATGAAAAACTGCTCATCATCACTGGCCATCAGAGAAATGCAAATCAAAACCACAATGAGATACCATCTCACACCAGTTAGAATGGCAATCATTAAAAAGTCAGGAAACAATAGGTGCTGGAGAGGATATGGAGAAATAGGAACACTTTTACACTGTTGGTGGGATTGTAAACTAGTTCAACCATTATGGAAAACAGTATGGCAATTCCTCAAGGATCTAGAACTAGAAGTACCATATGACCCAGCCATCCCATTACTGGGTATATACCCAAAGGATCATAAATCATGCTGCTATAAAGACACATGCACACGTATGTTTATTGCGACACTATTCACAATAGCAAAGACTTGGAATCAACCCAAATGTCCATCAGTGACAGAGTGGATTAAGAAAATGTGGCACATATACACCATGGAATACTATGCATCCATAAAAAAGGATGAGTTTGTGTCCTTTGTAGGGACATGGATGCAGCTGGAAATCATCATTCTTAGCAAACTATCACAAGAACAGAAAACCAAACACCGCATGTTCTCACTCATAGGTGGGAATTGAACAATGAGATCACTTGGACTCGGGAAGGGGAACATCACACACCAGGGCCTATCATGGGGAGGGGGAGGGGGGAGGGATTTCATTGGTAGTTATATGACGAGTTGATGGGTGCTGACGAGTTGATGGGTGCAGCACACCAACATGGCACAAGTATACATATGTAACATACCTGCACGTTTTGCACATGTACCCTAGAACTTAAAGTATAATAATAAAAAAATATATAAATAAATAAATAAATAAATAAATTTAATAAAAAAAACTAAAAACTTTTACATGACAAAATCACCATGACAAGAATCAACAAGGAAATACGCAAGTGGGGGAGAATAATTGCAATATATTTGACAGAAGAAGGATTGATATCATTAGTATTTAGGGATCACTGGTAAGTCAACAAGAAAAAGATGAGAAAAAATCAGTATGAACAGATATTTTACAGAAAAAATTTTGAAAAAGTACTTAGCCTCATTTATAATTAAGGAGGTAAAAATTAAAATAAGATGCTATTTTTCATTTACCAAACTGACAAAGATGAAAAAGTTCAAAAATATCTAATGATAGCATGTGGTAAAATGCACTCTCAGATCCTTTCTTGTGGGCGGTCTGACATTTATCAAAATAATAAATACACATTTATCTCTGCAGTGCTAGTGCTAAGAGTATGTTCTATAAATACATTTATCTTAGTGTACAAAGATACATGTAAAAGGTTATTGCATATAGCATCATTTATAATAGAAACAATTTGGAAGCAATTTCCTTGACTATTGATATGGAGTTGTTAAATAATTTAGAATGCTTATCTATATTGGAATATTATATAGCTAGTAAAACAAAAGATGTATAAATATATATATGGATAATGAAAAAATGGTTAGGCTATAATATTTAGAAAAAGAGTAAGTTACTGATAATAGGTATAGTATGAGCTTATTTACAATAATATATGATTTATACTTAGGCTGTATATATGCACAGAAAATTTCTAGAATGTTACACAGAACCATTGGAAATGATTATCTCTGAGATGGAGAATGGAGATTCTATGGACTCTTCTTTTCATTTTATCCCCTCTGGACTCTTTCACTTTTTATTGCAGCTGTTTTCTAATTTTATAGTAATTAAAAGCAACCAAAAATAATATTTTAGCTGGTAGTGACTATGTTGCTTTTGAAAATGGAATTTAATATTCTGGGAATAAAATTATGGGGTAAAATAGTAAAACAAATAAGTAAGTTCAGCTAATGTTTGTTCAACAAAGATTTAGGAAGCTCCTACTTTGCATGATGTACTAAACTGAGAGCTTAACCTGTGGAACAGATAATACTTGATAAATGCTAAAAATAGCAGTTCAGACATTTCTCCTAGAGGTTAAATTTTCTTAATTAAAACCAGATGAAATGAAGTCTGTTAGTGAACACTGTTTTTACTACATGATTGTCATGCCACCAACCTGGAAACTAGCACCAGGGGCAGGAAAAAATGCTAAGGTTTGTGAATTTGGCTATGCCATTTTGTTGGCTTTGTGCTTTGGTTGTCATAATATGGCTGCTGAAGGTGTTGGGAATGTGTGAGAAGGTGTACTAGTGATAATGCTCATGATGACGGGAGAAGATCCTGTATTCCTGAGCAAAAACTAGATTTGATCGAATGCTATATTTACCAGTGCTGTTTATATTTTGTTGCTTTAAAGGCAGCAATTTTATGAAGAAGATTGTAGTTTCATGGAGGCAAGTGGACCCCTACATTTTCTAGGGTTTGGCCATGTGAATTATACCAATCTATTTAGAAATAGTGGCTGTTTTCTATTAGAGAGTCTGTGATTCTTCAAAATCTTGTGATTTCATTGAACTCAAGACATTTGAGGAATGGGAAATGATTGCAGTATCCAGTTGGCATTAGCTGTTTGTATTTACATACCCACACAGTCAGTTGTGCTATATTAACACTTGTTTTGAGAACGTGAATTTACTGCAATGCCATTGATATATTAGGAAGCAATTTGAGCGTAAATGAATTTTGTGTTTGCCTTATCCATGATTTTGTCAGCAAGAAACACCAAGTGAACACAAAATACAGCACACAGTTGAACCAAGCCCAGCAGGAACACACAAAACAGACACATGTACATACCTGGAATATCTACCAGCTACCTCAGTTCACAAGTTTTGAGCCACACCCACTCACATTTGGTGTCACACCTTTCCTTCTGATTTCAGATAACCTTCTTTCTGGCACCCATGATTAATTCAAAAGCTACAGTCTTTCAAATGTCTATATCTATAAGTAAACTTCAGGTCTTTTTTTCAAGGTAAGATGCCATATATTTAT
Organism: Rhinopithecus roxellana; assembly: GCF_007565055.1. Taxonomy (NCBI): domain Eukaryota; kingdom Metazoa; phylum Chordata; class Mammalia; order Primates; family Cercopithecidae; genus Rhinopithecus; species Rhinopithecus roxellana. The sequence goes on along the minus strand of NC_044563.1, from coordinate 88,349,275 downwards.
GTTTCCTAACCATTTAACATGTATAAAAATGCTATGATTTTTTATTAGGTTTCATGTGTGTGTGTGTGTGTGTGTGACTGACAAAGATTTGGAGTTTTGTATCCCTAGCTACATTTCCATTTCCCCCGTAAGTCCTTGTTTGTGCCATTTTTGCATAGTGTAGTGATTTTTAGGAATGTATTTCCTTATAGTGAAACTGACTATATCTCTTTGAACAAATTTATGCTGTTCCTTTTTCCTTTTCATTTTAAGTTTATGTAGTGCATCTGATTTGCAATAGTTGAACAAACACCCCCCTGCAAACAAATGAATGATGGAAATCTTATTTTTCCTTTTGCTGCAGGTAATTCATTGTACCAAGTTAGCTCAACATTTCTAGTTTTAAACCAACTTCTCTAGTTACTTATTGGCAGTTGGTTAGGCCTTCATGTGTCCTAGCAAATTGAGTGATTTTTCTAAGTTAAATTTTTGTGAAGGGATGCAACTTGAGATAAGGTCCCAAATGCCTCATGTTGAACTCCTTTGGACTTCTCTAGACTTCTGTGACTTGAGGTTCATTACATTGCTAATCATCTGTGTTTATTATTATATGAAGAAAGCCTTGCACCAAGTTTGTGGCATGAAGTAAGTATGTAGATATAAACAGCATGTGATTGAAAACCAAGTATTTATTATTTGGAAGTGAATTACTTGTTTTTTTTTTTTAAAAAAGCATAGTCATCTTTTTTGAGGGTTTTTTCTACTCCAGTGACGATACGGGTTAAAGTAAAAATCTTTCATTGAATGAAGTTCCTTTTTGAGGTTCTAACATGATATACATGAATAAAGGAGTTACAAGTCTATAATTGCCTTCTTTACATCTGACTTATAATGCTTTCTTGTGCCCAGGTTCTGTTCCTTATTCTAGTTCACTTAGTAGTTGCACTAGGAATTATTTCTGTAAAAATATGAGAGATAGGAATGTATATTTTGACTTGAATATTTGTTTTAAGGTTTTCCGTGGGTAAGTACAGGTTTTTATTCTGATTTTGGCACATAGGAATTCAGCTTTAAGTTGAAATTTAAGACTTCCTGACTTCCTTTTTCCTTCCTTCCTTCCTTCCTTCCTTCCTTCCTTCCTTCCTTCCTTCCTTCCTTCCTTCCTTCCTTCCTTCCTTCCTCCCTCCCTCCCTCCCTCCCTCCCTCCCTCCCTCCCTCCCTCCCTCCTCCCTCCTTCCCTCCCTTTCTTTTCTTCTCCTCTTCCTTCTCCTCTCTCCTGTCTCCTCTCCCCTCTCCCCTCTTCCCTCTCCCCTCTCCCCTCTCTCCTCTCCCCTCTTCCCTCTCCCCTCTCCCCTCTCCCTTCTCTCTTCTCCCTTCTCTTCTCTTCTTTTTCTAGACAAGGTCCCCCTCTGTTGCCAAGGTGGAGTGCAGTGGCACAATCAAGGCTCACTGCAGCCTTGACCTCCCAGGCTCAAGTGATCCTCCTACCTCAGCCTCCCAAGTAGCTGGGACCACAGGCATGCACCATGATGGCCAGCTAGTTTTTTGATTTTTTGTAGAGATGAGGTCTCACTATGTTGCCCAGGCTTAAGTGATCCTCCTGCTTTGGCCTCCCAAAGTGTTGGGATTACAGGCATGAGCCACCATGCCTGGTTTAAGATTTCTTTTAATTTTCTTTTTGAAAGAAAGTATCTTAGTCAATAGTAAGTGCATCTAGCAAAGAGGGGCATTACTATGGTGACACTAAAATCTGTTCTTCTCTTCTTCATTCATTCATTCTTCATAGAACAAATATTTGTTAGGTGCCTAATATGTGTTAAATCATTTTAGGCTCCGGAGGATATAATGATGAGCAAAAATACAGTATTTCCCCTCACAGTCTAGTGGGGGAAATATACTTTAATTAATTAGTGACCAAAATATATGCTTATAAATTGTGATAAGTGTTATGAAGAAAGTGTACAAGTTCCTTTGAAAGAGAAAAACAAGGGGACCCAATTTGGATAAGTGATTTAAAAAAGGCCTTTCTGAAGAAGTGACATTTAAACTGAAGTCTACAGGATAAGGAGTTTACTGGAAGGGAAAGGGGGTGGAAGGATTTCCGGGCAGAGGCAAGAGGTTTTGTGATATCATTTTATAGTACTTATGACCTTTTTAGATGCTTATATAATTAGGTACTAGTCTATGAGCAAGACAGTTTATAGAGCTGTGTTACTGAAAAGATGCATATAAATTACATTTTTATAAATGAATTCCTGAATTCCTGCAGGCTTACATTATACTCACTGTGCTATATCATCTGCATTTGATTGATGTTCAGTTACTTCAATTACTGCTAGATTGATCTTTCATAAAGCACAACTTTGATGATGCTTTTTTCTGCTCAGAAATCTTTACCAGCTCCCCAATTACCCGATAAAATCCAGACTTCTTAGCCTCATGGTCAGGCCCTCCCTAACTGGCCCTAGTCTCAATATTCTATTTCAACTTTACTCCTATTTCTGAGGTACTATCTTGGCCAACAGAACTTCTGGACGATCATGGGTGCTTTCTTGTGTGCCCACCTTCACTTGCATTGCTTCTCTTTCCTTACAGTCTGTTCACCTTGTTCTTAGACTGCCCAAATCCTGTGTATATATCCGGGCCCATTTCAGATGTTAACATTTGATCTCAGTGTCTTCTCTGATCACCCCAGCTGGAAGTCACTTCTTTTTCTTCTGACTTCTTATGCCATTTTTATTTTTACTGTTCTTTAGGTACTTTTCCCTTCTTCTTTTTAAAAAACTTATTATTTTTAATTGACATCATAATCATATACATTTGTGGGGTAGAATGTGATGTTTTGATACATGCACACAGCATGGAGTGATTAAATCAAGCTAATTAACATATCCATCACCTCACTTTTTTTGTGGTAAGATAATTACAATTAACTTTCTTTATTATTTTTATTTTTATTTTTAAGATGGAGTCTTGCTCTATCACCCAGGCTGGAGTGCAGTGGCTCAATCTGAGCTCACTGCAACCTCTGTCTTCCAGATTCAAGTGATTCTCCCACCTCAGCCTCCCAAGTAACTGGGATTACAGGCGCTCACCACCACACCCATCTGCTTTTTGTGTTTTTAGTAGAGATGGGGGTTTCGCCATGTTGCCCAGGCAGGTGTTGAACTCCTGAGCTCAGGCAGTCCACTCACCTAGGCCTCCCAGTGTGCTAGGATTACAGGCAGGAGCCACAGCGACCAGTCAGTTTCTTAATTCTTTTTAAACGTGCAATATGCTATTATTGACTATAGTCACCCCGCTATGCAATAGATGTCAAAACATTCCTCTTGTCTACCCTTTGACCAGCAGCTCTCCATTCCTTCCCTCCTATTCCCCCCAGCCTCTGGTAATCACCATTCTACACTCTCCTTTATGAGTTTGACTCTTTTAGGTTCTACATATAAGTAAGATTGTGTGGTGTTTGTCTTTTGTTTTCAAATGCCCAAGGGAGGTAAACAAGGCTGCCCAGATAATGATTCTCAAGGGCTATCTTGGCCTCCAACCCTGGCTGAAGAGAAGAAAGATCCCCTATGGCCCTGGGGGAGAGAGGTCCTCTGTCTTTCTGTGCCTGGCTCATTTCACTTAACGTAATGTCCCCCAGGCTTATCCACATTGTTGCAAATGACAGGATTTCCTTCTAAAAAAGGCTGATAGTATTCCATTGTGTGTGTGTGTGTGTGTGTGTGTGTGTGTGTATATATCACGTTTTTTAACCATCATCTGTTGATGGGCACTGAGGTTGTTTTCACATCTTGGCTATTGAGAGTAATGTTGCAGTGAACATGGGAGTGCAGATCTCTCTGACATACTGATTTTGGTGCTTTGGGTGTGTACCCAGCAGTGGGATTGCTGAATCATATAGTAGTGATGTTTTTAGTTTTTTTGAGGAATCTCCATACCGTTTTTCGTAATAGCTGTACTAATTTACATCCCCACCAGCAGTGTACAGGTGTTCCCTTTCTCTGCATCCTCACTAACACTTATCTTTCATCGTTTTGATAACAGCCATTCTATAAAAAAGATAAAACCATCATCTCATAATGGTTTTAATTTGCATTTCTCTGATGATTAGTGATGTTGAACATTGTTTTCATGAACTGGTTGGCTATTTGTATGTCTTTGTATAAATGTCTGTTCAGGTCATTCACTCTTTTTTTTTTTTTTTTTGAGATGGAGCCTCACTCTGTCGCCCAGACTGGAGTGCAGTGGCATGATCTAGAATCACTGCATCCTCCACCTCCCAGATTCAAGCGATTCTCCTGCCTCAGCCTCCCCAGTAGCTGGGAGAACAGGTGCATGTCACCATGCCCAGCTAATTTTTTGTATTTTTAATAGAGATGGGGTTTCACTGTGTTAGCCAGGATGGTCTTGATCTCCTGACCTCGTGATCCACCCGCCTCAGCCTCCCAAAGTGCTTGGATTACAGGCGTGAGCCACCGCACCCAGCCAATTCATTGATCAGGTTATTTGCTTTCTTGCTATTGAGTTGTTTGAGTTCCTTACATATTTTGGATATTAATCCTTTGTCAGATACATTGTTTGTAAACGTTTTCTCCTACTCTGTGAGTTGTCCCTTCACTTTGTTAACCTGTTTCCTTCGCTCTGCAGAAGCTTTCTAGGTGGGTGCCATTCCACTTGTCTATTTTTGCTTTTGTTGCCTGTGCCTTTGGGGTCATATCCAAAAAATCATTGCCTAGTCTAATGTCACGGAGCTTATCATAACTCTGTGTTTTCTTCTAGTAGTTTTATAGTTTCAGATCTTATATGTAAGTCTTTAATCCATTTGGAGTTGATTTTTATATATGGTATGAGATAAAAATGCAATTTCATTCTTCTGCATGTGGATGTTCATTTTTTCCATCATCATTTATTAAATAGGGTATCCATTTCCCGTTGTGTGTTCTTTGCACCTTTGTAAAAAAAGAAAATCAGTTGACTATTAATGTGTGGGTTTCTGGGATTTCTGTTTTGTTCCATTGGTCAGTGTGTCTATTTTTATGCTAGTACCATGCTGTTTTGATTTTGATAGCCTTAAGATGTACAGTCATATAGTGCATAACAACATTTTGGTCAATGATGGATCAGATATACAGTGGTGGTCCCATATGACTATAATGGAGCTAAAGAATTCCTATTGTCTAGTGACATTGTGGGTGATGTGACATTGTAAGGCAACACATCACTCAGGTTTTTGTAGTGATGCTATTGTAAACAAACCTGCCATTGCTTCTCGGCCTTTTGGCTAAGATCAAGTGTAACAAACCTATTGTACTTCCAGTTGTATAAAAGTGTAGGACATGTACTTATGTAAAGTATATAATACTAGATAATAATAAGCAATTATGTTACTTGTTTATATATTTACTTATATATGATATGTATACCATATATATATATATATATATATATATATATATATATTTTTTTTTTTTTTTTAAAGACAGAGTCTCCCTCTGTCACCCATGCTAGAGTATAGTGGCTTCATCATAGCTTACTCTGCAGCCTTAAACTCCTAGATTCAAGTGATCCTCCTGCCTCAGCCTCCTGAGTATCTGGGACTATAAGTGTGTGCCACATACCTGACTAATTTAAATTTTTTTTTATGTGTGGAGATAAGGTCTCAGTGTATGGCCCAGGCAGCTCTTGAACTCCTGGGCCCGAGCGATCCTCCTGCCTTGGCCTCCCAAAGTGTTGGGATTATAGACATGAGCAATCACCCGGCCTATATTATGCTCTTTGTTATTTTAGAGTCTGTTCTTTTCACTTATTAAAAAAAGTTAACTCTTAAGCAGTCTCAGGCAGGTCCTTCAGGAGATATCCAGAAGCAGGCATTTTTATCATAGGAGATGACAGCTCCATGCTTGTTATTGCCCCTGAAGACCTTCCAGAGGAACAAAATGTGGAGAAGGAAGACAGTGATATTGATCATCCTTATCCTGTGTAGATGTAGACTAATGTGTGTGTATGTGTCTTAGTTTTTAACAAGAAAGTTTAAAAAGTAAAAAAAAAAAATGAGTAAAAGAACTGAAAAATAGGCCGGGCACGGTGGCTCAAGTCTGTAATCCCAGCACTTTGGGAGGCCGAGGCGGGCGGATCACAAGGTCAGGAGATCGAGACCATCCTGGCTAACACGGTGAAACCCTGTCTCTACTAAAAAATACAAAAAACTAGCCGGGCGAGGAGGCGGGCACCTGTAGTCTCAGCTACTCGGGAGGCTGAGGCAGGAGAATGGCGTGAACCCAGGAGGCGGAGCTTGCAGTGAGCTGAGATCTGGCCACTGCACTCCAGCTTGGGTGACAGAGTGAGACTCCGTCTCAAAAAAAAAAAAAAAAAAAAAAAGAACTGAAAAATAGAAACAAGCTTGTAGAGTAAGGATATAAAGAGATAAAATAGTTTTGTACAGCTGAACCTCTGTTTGTGTTTTAAGCTGTGTGTTATTAAAAAGAAGCAAAAAGTTAAAAAAATGCAAAAAGTTTATGAAGTAGAAAAGTTACAGCAAGCAAGTTGATGTCAGCAAAATGACAGAATAGAAGATCCTCTGGCATCACTTTCCCTACAAAAATACAACTAGAAATGATTTAAAAACAAGAATACCATCCTGAATATACCAGAACTTGGAGGAGAAACTGAGAAACCCCATCGACTCACAGAATCGAGATAAGCGTTAAGAGAAAAGGTCATTTCAGTCTGTGCCACTTCCTTCCCCAAGCTGGCATAATGCCACTCACAGAGAATTTTTCTAGACCTATGGCTTGTAGGGTGATAGGAGGGAATTGGAGGTGGGCATTCATTCTCGCCACTGGTCTGGAATCTTTGTGAGAAGCCTACTCGAGATGCACTCCATAGGAACCACTGGGAGTACCAGGAGGGTTGTACCATCTGGGGGTGAATTGGGGGCACACAGAGGCACTGAGCACAGTGACTGGTGTGCAGATCTTGGTGGCTCTTTAGCTCTCCAATCAGCAGGGACACCATATTGGAGAGACAGACCAGTGTCATAGTGCTGCAAGGGCACAGTTCATGGAAAGGCTGGAATACCTAGCAGGATTTTCCACAAAGCCTAGGCATTTGAATCAAGCCTTCCCCTGACCTAGAAATGACTTAAAGGCCGGGATTAAGTTCTGGTGCCCATTTATGTTTTTCCTAGATTAGGAAGCAATAACAGCACAGCAATATAGTTCTGGGGTAAAGTTTTAGTTCTTACGCTCACTACAAGTTCTGCGCAGAATGGGAAAAAATGACAAGCCAGAGTTTAAGTTCTGCTTTGAAGAAGTAAAGGTCTAACACCACCAAAGAACACCTGCAAAAACTAGTGGAGGCAGCTCTCTCCTTAAATGTGCAGTCATCAACAAAAAGACACAAGGATTGTGAAAACTCAGGGAAATATAATACCACCAAAAGATACTAACAGAGCTCTAGCAGTGTTCCCAGAAGCATTGCAGATCTATGAAATGTCTGATTAAGAATTCAGAATAAGGCCAGGCATGGTGGCTCATGCCTGTAATCCTAGCACTTTGGGAGGCTGAGGTGTGCAGATCGCTTGAGGTCAGGAGTTTGAGACTAGCTTGGCCAACATGGTAAAATCCTGTCTCTACTAAAAGTACAAAAATTAGCCAGTTGTGGTGGTAGGCACCTATAGTCCCAGCTACTCAGGAAGCCAAGGCAGGAGAATCACTTGAACCCAGGATGCAAAAGTTGCAGTGAGCCAAGATTGCACCACTACACACCAGCCTGGATAATAGAACAAGATTCTGTCTCAAAAAAAAAAAAAAAAAAAAATTGAATTCAGAATAACCCCCTTAAAGAAGTTCAGGGAGTCGTTTTGCCTGCTGCCATCCATGTAAACTATGACTTGTTCTTCCTTGCCTTCTGCCATGATTGGGAGACCTCCCTAGCCATATAGAGCTGTGAGTCCGCTAAACCTCTTTTTCTTCCAGTCTTGGGTATGTCTTTATCAACAGTGTGAACACTTACACTGTAAATTGGTACCAGTAGATTGTGGTGCTGCCGTAAATACCCAAAAATGTGGCAGTGACTTTGGAACTGGGTAATAGGCAGGGGTTGGAACAGTTTGGAGGGCTCAGAAGAAGACAGGAAGTGTGGGAAAGTTTGGAATTTCCTAGAGATTTGTTGAATGGCTTTGCCCAAAATGCTGAAAGTGATATGGACAACTAAGTCCAGGCTGAGGTGGTTTCAGATGGAAATGAGGAACTTGTTGGGAACTGGGGCAAAGATGACTCTTGTTATGTTTTAAAAAAGAGACCAGTGACGTTTTTCACCTGCGTTAGAGATGTGTGGAACTTTGAACTTCAGAGAGATGATTTAGAGTATCTAGTGGAAGAAATTTCTAAGCAGCAAAGCACCTAGGTGACTTGGGTGCTGTTAAAGGTATTCAGTTTTATAAGGGAAACAAAGCATGAAAGTTCAGAACATTTGCAGCCTGACAATGCAAGAAAATCCTGGTTGGGTGTGGTGGCTCACACCTGTAATCCTAGCACTTTGGGAGGCTGAGGCAGGTAGATCACAAGGTCAGGAGTTTGAGACCAACCTGGCTAGTGTATTAGTAGAAGGAAAGAAATAATAAAGATCAGAGCAGAAATAAATGAATTTGAGGCTAAAAAAAATTACAAAAGATCACCCTGCAACTATTGCTATTTTAAATTACATATTCTGGGACCTTATTGCATATTATGTAGAGTTTCAAACAAAAGTATTTTTGTAAGAAGAATTATTACTATCATCAAATAATATTTCTTCAAAATTGTTACAATAATTGTTTGTTCATTAATTATATAGTTACATAAAACTTTTGCAGAAGATGCTGATATATCACTGAAAGCCGTGATTCGTTCAGAGTGATATTTGTAATTACGGAAATACAAAGTACAAAGTTAGTATTTGACATCTATTTGAAATCATGTTACAGAAACACTGACTTTTAAGTAAAGATAAGCTGACTTAAAAAATCAATGAATTTAAAAGTTGTTTTTTTTTTAAATCTGAAAATCAATAAATCTTTGGCTAGACTAAGAAAAAAGAGAGAAGACCCAAATAAATAAAATCAGAGATGAAAACATTACAGCTGATAACCACAGAAATACAAAGGATCATTATAGAATCTCACGAACAACTATGTACCTACAAATTGAAAAACTTAGAAGAAATGAATAAATTCCTGTATACATAACGTATAAGAATTGAACCATGAAGAAATAGAAAACCTGAACAGACTAATAGTGATTTATGAGATTGAAGCAACAATCAGAAGTTTCCCAATAAAGCTCAGGACCCAATGTCTTCACTATTGAATTCTCACATATGGGTAAAGAAAAGCTGATATCATTTGTATTCAAACTATTTCAGAAAATTGAGGAGGGAATAGTCCAAACTCGTTCTACAAGGCTAGCCTAGCATCACTCTCACACCAAAACCAGGCAAAGCCATAAAAGAAAGAAAAAAAAAAAAAAAAAAAGAGAAAAGAAAAGAAAACTACAGGCCAATATCCCTGGTGAACATAGATGCAGAAATCTTCAATGAAACACTAGCAAACCAAATTCAACAACACACTGAAAAGATCATTTACCACAATCAAGTGTGATTTACACCAGGGATGCAAGGATATTTCATCATGTATAAATTAATGTGACGTATCTGATTAACAGAATCAAGAGCAAATATGGTCATTTCAATAGATACTGAAAAAGTATTCAATAAAATTTAACATCCCTTCATGATAAAAACTCTGAACAAACTGAGTATAGAAGGAACATACCTGAAATCAATAGAGACCGTATATGACCACACCACAGCTAACAATTTGTCTATCAGTTCTAACCCTTTTTTGGTGGAGTCTTTAGGTTTTCCTAAATATAAGATCATGTCATCTGTGAAAAAGGATAAAATTGGCTTTCTCCTTTCCAATCTGGATGCCCTTTATACAAAACCAGCATGCAAAAATCAGCAGTATTTTTTATACACCAACAGTGAACAATCTGAGAAATTAAGAAAGTAATCTCATTTACAATAGCTACAAAAATATAAAACACCTAGGAATAAATTTAACCAAAAAATAAGGCACCTGGGAAAAAATTTAACCAAAGAAGTAAAGTATTTCTGTAATGAAAATGATAAAATATGAAGAAAGAAATCAAAGAGAACACAAACAAATGGAAAGATGTCCCATGATCATGTATTGGGAGAATTAATATTGTTGAAGTGTTCATACTACCCAAAGTGATCTACAGATTCAATGCAATCCCTCTCAAAATACCAATGACATTCTTTACAGAATACAAAAAAATTTTTTAAATTTGTGTGGACCCACAAAAGACTGAATAGCCAAAAGAATTGTGAGCAAAAATAACACAGTTGAGGGCATCACACTTTTTGACTTCAAAATATATTATAAAACTATAGTAACCAGAACAGCATCGTAGTGGCATAAAAATGGACACACAGACCAATGGAACAGAATAGATAACTCAGAAATAAATCCATACATTTATAGCCAACTTATTTTCAACAAAGGTTCCAGAAACATGCATTGTGGAAAGGACAGCCTCTCTAATACATGATACTGGGGAAACTGTATATCCATATGCAGAAGAAGGAAACTAGATCCCTATCTCTCACCATATCCAAAAACAAAATGAATGCATTGAAGGTTTAAATGTAAGACTTGAAACCATGAAGCTGCTAGAGGAAAACATTGGGGAAATACTTGAGGACATTGGTCTGGGCAAATTTTTTTTTGTGTGTGTGGTATACTTTAAGTTCTAGGGTACATATACACAATGTGCAGGTTTGTTACATATGTATACATGTGCCATGTTGGTGTGCTGCACCCATTAACTCGTCATTTACATAAGGTGTATCTCCTAATGCTATCCCTTCCACCTCCCCCCACCCCACGACAGGCCCCGGTGTGTGATGTTCCCTTTCCTGTGTCCAAGTGTTCTCATTGTTCAGTTCCCACCTATGAGTGAGAACATGTGGTGTTTGGTTTTCTGTCCTTGCGATAGTTTGCTGAGAATGATGGTTTACAGCTTCATCCATGTCCCTACGAAGGACACGAACTCATCCTTTTTTATGGCTATATAATATTCCATGGTGTATATGTGGGTCTGGGCAAAGATTTTTTTGGATAAGACCCCAGAAGCACAGGCAACAAAAGCGAAAATAGACAAATGGGATTACATCAAGTTAAAAAGCTTTTGCACAGCAAAGGAAACAATTAACAGAGTGAAGCAACAACCTACAGAATGGAAGAAAATATTTACAAACTCTCCATCCACAAGGAATTCATAACCAGAATAGATAAGGAACTCAAACAATTCAGTAGCAAAATAATGAATAATCTGATTTTAAAAATGAGCAAATGACCTGAATAGCTTCTTAGAAGAAGACATGCAGGGCTAGGTGCAGTGGCTAATACCTGTAATCCCATCAGTCTGGGAGGCTGCAGCAGGCGGATCACCTGAGGTCAGGAGTTTGAGACCAGCCTAGTCAACGTGGTGAAACCTTGCCTCTAAGAAAAATACAAAATTAGTCAGGCATGGTGGCACGTGCCTGTAATCCCAGCTACTAGGGAGGCTGAGGCAGGAGAATCACTTGAACCTGGGAGGCGGAGGTTACAGTGAGCCGAGATTGCGCCATTGCACTCCAACCTGGGCAACAAGAGCGAAACTCCGTCTCAAAAGAAACAAACAACAACAAAAAAGAAGACATACAAATGGCCAACTCTATATGAAAAAATTCTTGTCGCTAATCTTAAGGGAAATGCAAATCAAAACCACAATGTGATATTTTACGTCAGTTAAAATGGCTATTCTCCAAAAGGAAAAGTAACAGATGCTAGTGAGGATGTGAAGAAAGGGAGAAGGTAGTGCACTGTTGGTAGGAATTTGAATTAGTACATCCATTATGGAAACATTATGGAGGTTCCTCGGAAAAGTAAAAATAGTCTACTGTATGATCCAGCAATCCCACTGCTGGATATTTATCCAAAGAAAAGAAATCAGTATATCAAAGGGATACCTGCATTCCCATGTTTATTGCAGCACTATTCACAATATCCAAGATATGGAATCAACCTAAGTGCCCACCAGTGGATGAATGGATAAAGAAAATGTGGTAAATATACACAGCGGAATATTACTCAGCCATAAATGACAATGAAATCCTGTCATTTGCAGCAACTTGGGGGGAACTGGAGATCATTATCTTAAAAAAGCCAGGCACAGAAAGACAAATATTGCATGATTTCACTCACGTGGGGGATAAACAAGTTAATGCCATAGAGGTAGAGAGTGGACTGATGGTTCCAAGGAGCTGAGAAGGGTAAGGTAGTGGGGATGAAGAGAGGTTGGTTAGTGAGTACAAAAATATAGTTAGATAGAAGGAATAAGTTCTAGGGTTTGATAGCACAGTAGCATGACTATAGTTAACAGTAATTTTATATTTCAAAATAGCTAGAAGACAAGATTTGGAATGTTTCCAGCATAAAGAAATGATAAATGTTTGAGGTAATGGATAGCCTAATTACCCTGATTTGATCATTACATGTTGTGTGAATGTATCAAAATCTCACAGGTACCTCATAAATATGTGCAATTCTCATATATCAATAAAATGTTACAGTAAGCTAGAGTTAATTATTGAAGAAAGAAAAAGTTTTAAAAATAAATTTAGTGTAGCCTAAGTGTACAACTATTTGTAAAGTGTACAGTAGTATGCAGTAATAACCTGTGCCTTCACATTCACTCACCACTGACTCACTGTTGTACCCAGAGTATCTTCCTGTCCTGCAAGCTGCATTCGTGGTAAGCGCCCTATACAGGTGTATCATTTAAAAAATATTTTATCTGTGGTTTTACTGTACCTTTTCTATGTTTAGATACACGAATACCATTGTGTTACAATTGCCTACAATATTTAATACAGTAAAATGCTATACAGGTTTGTAGCCTAGGAACAAGAGGCTACACCACATAGCCTGTGTGTGTAGTAGGTTGGACCGTCTAGGTTTGTGTAAGCGCACTCTATGGTGTTTGCACAATGATAAATTACCCATTGACACATTTCTCAAAAGTATTCCCGTTGTTAAGCAACGCATGACTGTATTTTGAAATTAGGAGATATGAGACCTCTAGCTTTGTTCTTTTTGCTCAAGATTGTGTTGGTCATTCATCTCTCTTCTTGTTTTGAAGTTATTTCTAGGCATATCTTACCTTCCTAACTAGACCTTTATGTTTCTTGAGACCAAAGCCTGTGAAGGATGAGTCTGCTTCTTTCACAGTGCATAATACAGTCCCTTGCACGTGGTAGGCTCTTAATAAAAATTTCTTAAGCTAATTTATAAGTTAATTGCTGGTGGCTAGATTGCCTTGAAAGAGTACTTAGTAATCTTTAAACAAATGCATCAGGGGACTGATATGCATATAAATACTTTGTAACATTAGTAATTTTAAATTTGTATTTTCCTTCAAAGGTATACTACTTGATTGGGATATTTGTATTTTGTTTTGCCCAATTTAGTGACACTGATTCACAGAGATTATTTTAGATTCATAAATGGTGCTGTCATTTCTATTTTTGCCTCTCTTTTAAAGGTTTGCATGCTCATTTAGCTGTAAAAAAGGATGAAAAGAACAAATCAGCACCCTCACTGGTTGTTGATTCCCAGTAGAAAGATACAGATTTGAAAGCATGTCTAGATAATGGATTTATTTTGATTGTTTTGGGTTTTCCTCGTGCATGTGGCTTCAGATGAGGTTGGAATAACCCCACAAAGAATTTCCTTATTCATTGGTTCATTTGGACTTACACTTCTGGTAGATAGCTTCCTATTTGTAAGTTTTTATTAAAAACCATTTCCTTTTGAGAAGTTGTCCCCTTCACTTCTCTCTGAATAAACATTTGAAAAGCTTTTGGATTGCTCTTCAATCTATGACTGTAAGTAGGACCATGTCATGGTTTTAGCTGATGCAGTTTTTAGAAAATTTCTTATTGGAATAACATTATCTCAGGGAAATATTTAAATATAAGAGGGAGTGATCTATTTCTCATAGAAACATTTGTCTCTAAGGACAACTAAAACAAAGTACAGTAGCAGAATAATGTATAAACATTTATAATTGATTTAGTATTTGTAATTTATCTAACATTATTATTTTGGCTAGAAGCATTTAAAAATAAGTCTCTTTTAGTTATATTGTTTTTCCCTATGCATAAGTGGTAGGTTCTTTAAAGGGAAGTAGTTTGGGAATTCCATATGTTTATGATTAACTATTGTCCTTAAATTTTAACCCTGGAATAATATATGGTTCTACAGAAAACAATGAGTATATGTCAATTATCAGAGGCTCTATTTCTTTGAATATATAGTTGACTTCTCTTACAAAATTATTAAGTAGATAGTAAAACAATTGAAAAATTTGAAAAGCTATAAAGAAAAAATAAAATGTACTCATAATTTTCTTTTGAGAAACAATCATTCTTCTAAGTATTTGTTAATCAAATCAATCTGTAACTACATGAAGGATCCATGTACATATATGTATATGTATATTATATATATGTATATTTATATGTATTTATATACATGCATATATATAAAAATATATATAATTTCCCTTTGGGATCGTTTTCATATTAGATTAAATTGGGAATGCCAGAGTCTTGTAAGTGGGAGTTGAACAATGAGAACACATGGACACAGAGAGGGGAGCATCACACACCAGGGCCTTTTGGGGGGTGGGGGGCTGTGGGAAGGAAAACATTAGGAGAAATACCTAATGTAATTGACAGGTTGATGGGTGCAGCAAACCACCATGGCACATGTATACCTATGTAACAAACCTGCACATTCTGCACAGTATCCAGAACTTAAAGTATAACAAAAAAAAAAAAAGAAAAAAAATCGTTTAGTATTATTTTGAACTGGCAATTGTGAATTACTATTTAAAAAAATCACATGGGCATTTTAACCTTTTCTAGTTGCATTTTTCGCACGAGTGTTTTCTTTTATATTTTTAATGTTTGTGGGTACATAGTGTATATATTTATGGGGTACATGAGATATTTTGATACATGCATGCAATGTGTAATACCTCATGGAGAATGGGGTATCCATCCCCTCAAGTATTTATCCTTTGTATTACAGATAATCTAGTTACTCTTTTAGTTATTTTAAAATATACAATTAAGTTATTATTGACTATAGTCACCCTGTTGTGCTATCAAATAGTAGGTCTTATTCATCCTTTCCATTTTTTTATGTACCCATTAACTATTCCCATCTTCCCCCTACCACCCACAACCCTTCCCACCCTCTGGTAGCCATGCTTCTACTTTCTATGCCCATGAGTTCAATTGTTTTGATTTTTAGATACCAAAGATAAATGAGAACATGTGATATTTGTCTTTCTGTGCCTGGTTTATTTCACTTAACATCATAATCTCCAGTTCCATCCATGTTGTTGCAAATTACAGAATCACAATGAGTATTTTCTAAAGAGTATTTAAATTTTACTTGTTTGATCTTGACTTGTAAATTTGAAATAACTTGGTTTATGAACAAATGTGGCCAAATAAAATAATAGTGTTTTAATTCCCATAGTTAAAAATATATTTTTGAACTCTTAATCACTGAAGAAATTTGAAATATTTGAGTGACAATTAAATGGTGAATATGTGTCCCTCTTTTAGATTCCTTGGAAAACCATATCATAGGGCAAGATCCTTAATGGACGAGTGATTTTTCATCTCTTTAGTCAGATTTGCCACCCTAGGGGAATCTAATGAATGACTAGATAAATATTTTGAGAACAAAACAGAGTCTGCATTGGGCGGCATCACATTGATGGAGTAGTAAGAAGCTATAAAGAGTGAAAACCAGGCCGGGCGCAGTGGCTCATGTCTGTAGTCCTAGCACTTTGGGAGGCTCAGGCGTGTGGATTGCTTGAATCCAGGAGTTCAAGACCAGCCTGGGCAACGTGGAGAAACCCCATTTCTACAAAAAATACAAAAATTAGCCAGGTGTGGTGGTGTGTACTTGTAGTCCCAGCTACTCAGGAGACTAAGGTGGGAGGATCGCTTGAGCCTGGGGAGGCAGAAGTTGCAGTGAGCCAAGGTTGTACCACTGTACTCCAGCCTGGGTGACACTTAAAAAAAAAAAAGTGAAAACTAAATCTTTTCATTTATTAAAATTCATTAATTCATTTGGCAAGTATTTTTGCATCATTCAAGCATATTTGATCATGTACTTGCTATTATTTTAAAAAGGTCAGTATTTCTCAGTGTTGGCCCTATTGACATTTTGGAGTGGGTAATTCTTGTGGTGCAGCC
The DNA here is from genome assembly GCF_007565055.1 of Rhinopithecus roxellana. Lineage (NCBI taxonomy): Eukaryota > Metazoa > Chordata > Mammalia > Primates > Cercopithecidae > Rhinopithecus > Rhinopithecus roxellana. The sequence continues at coordinate 88,332,907 of NC_044563.1, read as the reverse complement.
GTATGCATTTTAGATGTTTTGCAGCATCCTTGGTTTCTTATCCTCTAGATACCAGTAGCACTCGCCTAGTTGTGACAACTAAAAATGTCCCCAGACATTGTCAGCCATCCCCTGGGAGGCAAAATCTCTTCCGTTGAGAACCACTGTTTTAGATGACAAACATTTTAAAAGCAATATTTTTGAAATGTATTTTGTGTTGTTTCCCTATTTCAGATTTGTACATGTTCCATGTGATTTTTCTCTGGCAGTACTTCCTGGGCAGTGCCCTATCTGAAAATTGAGTTAGGTTTCATGATGACATATGGAACTAGCCACATTTATCATAGAAATATTGAAATAAAACCCTTATATTTTAAAACTAATAGTTGATTTAATCGTGATTCTGTAACATTTATGACATCCTGAATCAAAAAACCTACTATTTCTTGATCTTTTGAAAAGTACTTTGTACCTGTGAGCAAATTCTTACAAAGAAACCTTCTAATGCTTATTTTTCCTCCTTTAAAAATGATCCTATTCATCTTTTGTTTTAAAGGCTCTGTAACTTATTGGTACTGCATAAAAATTCCATTATTATAGAGACTGTTCTCTTTGCTTCTCTGCTGCATCTTCTTCTGAAGTTATGAGAGATGTGAAACATAGTCTGAAAATTCATTCAAAGCTTTAAAACTTATTATATCCAGGAGAGACAGATTTAAGATTGCTGAGGTTTCTGGTTGAAGTACTTCAAGCAGAAATCCATACTCCATTAGATTCTCTAACATTGTGACCTTAATTTCTCAGATATTTTGCTCTTTAAATTGAAAGTAGTATTTTAATACAATTTAAGTCTTTTGGAGGGGCTTGTAGTACCACAGACATAAGTTGTAAAACATTTGAACAAATGAAAAGTAAAATAGCAATGAATTTAGGACTGTATAGTTTTATATTTTTTAAATTTCAAAATATATAGTGATATAAAGATATGTATGGAGCATACTTTATGCACTGGAGTTGGGGGAAAAGCTATTTAGTAGGGAGTTGTTCATACTGTACTTAAACAGAATTTCTTTCATTGGCTATTTTTCTTGGTGTTTCCTAAAGAGTTTCTGATTAGGAGTGGTTGTTAAGTTCTCTGAAGTTAGAAAATTTACTTTGTATAAAACCGTGGTCTGGGTGAAATGAAAATCCACCTGGACAATAGCTACTGAGTTATCTTGCTTCAACAGATAAAGCAGGAAATGTAAAATTGTAAAACTGTATTAGAGTACTGAGTCACGAAACTGAGAACTATTTTTTAAAAAACCTCTATGGAAAAGGAGAGATGAAAAGCCTCTTGTTCTTTTATTAGTAAATTAGGTCAGTTTTAAAATAATATGTTCATTGAAATGTACACATTTCTCAAGTAATGATATAATTTAATTCAATTCATATTTTAAAAGGCATAATATCTGAACTGAATTCTTTACAGGTCCTTAATTGTTTCATCTATTTTGCATTGTAAAATGTTGTTTCAAACCTAAATTAAAAAAAATGTATTATGTATATTTGAGGTTTACAACAATGTTATGAGATATATATAAATGGGTAGTATAGTGAAGCTGATTCACATATCTCATCTCACATAATTACTTTTTCATGACAAGCGCAACTAAAATTTAGTTATTTAACTGAAATCTCTTTTTTTTTTTTTTTTTTTTTGAGACGAGTCTCGCTGTGTCGCCCAGGCTGGAGTGCAGTGGCGCGATCTCGGCTCACTGCAAGCTCCGCCTCCCGGGTTCCCGCCATTCTCCCGCCTCAGCCTGCTAGTAGCTGGGACTACAGGCGCCCGCCACCTCGCCCGGCTAGTTTTTTTTTTTTTTTTTTTTTGTATTTTTAGTAGAGACGGGGTTTCACCATGTTAGCCAGGAGGGTCTCGATCTCCTGATCTCGTGATCCACCCGCCTCGGCCTCCCAAAGTGCTGGGATTACAGGCTTGAGCCACCGCGCCCGGCCTGAAATCTCTAATACAATACAATTTGATTAACTTTAGTCATCGTGTTGTATATTATCTCTAACTTGTTCACCCTACATATCTGGTATTTTGTATCCTTTGATCTACATCTCTTCGTTTCCTCTCCCACCCCCTGCCTATCCATGGTAGCTGCTGTTTTGTGCTCTGGTATTTGAGCTCTTTTCTTTTTAAATATTCCATGTATAAGTGAGAGCCTGTGATATTTTTCTTTCTGTGTCTGGCTTTTTTCACTTAGCCTAATATCCGCTAGGTTTGTGTTGTAGCAAATGGCAGGATCTCCTTGCCTTTTAAGGTTGAATAATATTCCTGTGTGTATATGCTTGCATGTATACACACCACTGTTTCTTTTTAAAAATTTGTCTTTTTTTTAAAGACTGAGTCTTGCTCTGTCACCCAGGCTAGAGTGCAGTAGTGTGATCAGAGCTCATTCAAACTCCTGGACTTAGGCGATCCTCCCACTTCAGCCTCCTTAGAACTACAGGTACACTCCATCACGCCTGGATAATTACAATTTTTTTTTTTTTTGTAGAGACTGGGTATCACTATGTTGTTTGCCTGGTCTCAAACTTCTAGACTTAAACGATCCTCCCACCTTGGCTTCTCAAACCACTGGGATTCCAGGCATGAGCTACCACACCTGGCCAACAGTTTCTTTATCCAGTCCTTCGCTGACAGACCTTTACGTTGTTTTCGTGTCTTGGCTATTGTGAATAATGCGGTAATCAGCATGAGAGTGCATATATATTTATGAGGTGAACCAAAGGTCTTCCCTTTTGAGTATACACCCAGAAGAGGGATTGCTGGGTTGTATGATAGTTCTGTGCTTAATTTTTTCAGGAACCTCCGTACTGGTTTCCATCATGGCTGTACCAATCTACATTCCCACCAACAGTGCGCTAAGGATTTCAGGCCTGAATTGATCATATAATCTTTCTTTCAGTTTGTGGCTCACTGAAGGATGGTACATCAAATATTATTTATTTGTCTATAGAAGCTTAGCATTTATATTAGCTCCTATTTGTGTACTACAGTTAAGTTATGAGTTAGCTATTAAGGGCATAATGTAGCCTCACAGAGTTCCTTTATGTATATTCATGATAGTTAAATGCCAAATAAATCATATGGCTATCTTAATGTCAAGTAATTATTGCATCCGTTGCTAAGGGGCGGGCATTCTTTATGATGAAGAAGCAATTTCAGGTAGATTCTCCAAATCTTTTGCTATCCTGTTGCAGTCCAAAACTATTGGGTCGTTTACTATTATTTATTGATATTGATGTTTTGGGGGTGCTCCATTGTTTCAGACTAAAAGTGAAAAGCTTCCTACCTGTTTGTAGGACATAGCCTGTTTTTGCTGAGACTTTGGTGGTGTCTCCAGGTCAAGTATTTCATCTTATGTTGGCCATCTGGCTTTCTCCCTTACCTTATTCACTGATACACTGATTCTTAAATGATCACTCATGGCCTTATCAGACCAGGGCAAGAGAGATTCATCACCTCACTGAGGGAACATTTTGAGATGCAACACAGTGTCAGAGATTGCCTTTAAGCCCCTAGAGGAATGGGCTTGATAGCAGTGTAAGTCTCTGTGATAATGGGCTAGGTGAGAATCTTAATTTTTACTTGGTTTTACATTTCTTTTTTAACAAAGTTATCTACAATTTTATTTTTTCAGAAAGTCATTATTGTTTTTTTTCTCCCTGAGAATACCTTTTCTGTAAACTTTACAGGTTGTATAATAGTAAAATCCTTCTGGCTAGAGCTGATATTTCTTGGATAGGTTACGTATCAAGGGAAGAAGAGATTCTGGACAAATCTTAAATTTTTAAAACTCAATTTATATTATCAGTAATATTTGAAAACATTTCTCTTAGTTATTAGACATCCTTCTGTTGTCAGAAAGGTTAATTGGCCAGATAGCAGTGGTTCATTGGCCTGTAATTATCATCTGAGTCAAGCGAGTTCCAGACCCTTGACTTTTAGGAAGTCCTCCTGTTAGGAGATCATAACTCCATATTCTTTCCCTTTTTGACATTTTTAAAAAGTAGCTGACATCCTGTTTATCTTTCATTCTTTAGAGACATGCATATGTGTGTGTGTTCATTGATTCAACAAGTGTTCGTTGAGCACTAGACACTCGTGTAGGAAAGAGCACATCTTGTTAGGTTAGGTCACTCTGCCAAATTCCCGTAAAATTGCCTATCTTCTTGAGCCTTTTGTTTTTCTAAAAATATGCCTGCTACTGGCTTTTTTCTTTAATTGGTGGCAACAAAGTAATCTTTTATAATACCTATGATGACTAGAATGACAAGATTCACCCTAACATTTCCCTGTATAGGAAAACAATGACATGTTTACACAAATCAAGCTATAGTAATGCATTACTGGGGGCATGATGGCATAGTGATTTCAACAGCATGGACTTTGGAGGCAGATGCTTTGGATTTATATTCTAGCTTTACCATTTACTAGTTGTGTGACTGCAGGCAAATTACTTAACCTCAGTTTCCTCATTTGTAAAATTTAGATAATTATAGTGCTTACTTCATAGGGTTGTTGTATTAAATGAGTTAATATGTGTAAAATACTCATTATAGTGCCTGACACATCATGCTATTTAAATATTAGCTTTTGTTATTGTTACTCTTTGTTTTTTTTTTTTTTTGAGACAGAGTCTCGCTCTGTCGCCCAGGCTGGAGTACAGTGGCGCCATTTCGGCTCACTGCAAGCTCCGCCTCCCGGGTTCATGCCATTCTCCTGCCTCAGCCTCCCGAGTAGCTGGGACTACAGGCGCCTGCCACCTCGCCCAGCTAGTTTTTTTTGTATTTTTTGTGGAGATGGGGTTTCACTGTGTTAGCCAGTATGGTCTCGATCTCCTGACCTCGTGATCCGCCTGTCTCGGCCTCCCAAAGTGCTGGGATTACAGGCTTGAGCCACCACGCCCGGCCGTTACTCTTTTTTTTTTGGATACTGTCTGGCTCTGCCACTAAGGCTGGAGTGCAATAGCACATTCTTGGCTCACTGCAACCTCTGCCTCCCATGGTTCAAACCATCCTCCTAGCTCAGCTTCCTGAGTAGCTTGGACTACAGGTGCACACCACCATGCCTAACTAACTTCTTGTGTTTTTGGTAGAGATGAGGTTTTGCCATGTTGACCAGTCTGTCCTTGAATGCCTCAGCTCAAGCAGTCCTCCTGCCTCAGCCTCCCAAAGTGCTAGGATTACAGGCATGAGCCACCATGCGCGGCCCCTAAATTTGTTTTTACTCAAGAAGCTTCTGATTCATTAGTTACATATCCATTTTATTTATTTATTTTTTTAAAATTATTTTTTCTTTTGAGACAGAGTCTCACTCTGTTCTTCAGGCTGGAGTGCAGTGGCATGATCTCGGCCCACTGCTGGGATTCCAGGCGTGAGCCACTGTGCTTGGCACGTGTCCATTTTAATCTCACATTATTCTAAGCAATAATGTTTAGGATACTGCAGAAAATCACTCATCATACCAAAAACCAGGAAAATCTCAACTTGATTGAGAAAAGTCAGTAACAGACACCAATATTGACATGACGCAAATGTTGGAATTATATGACAAGAATTTTAAAGCAGCCATGGTAAAAAATGCTTCAGTGAGCAATTATGGACACACTTGAAACAAAATTTTAAAAAGCGGGTCCAGGCTTGGTGGCTCATGCCTGTAATCCCAGTACTTTGGGAGGCTGAGGTGGGAGGATCACTTGAGGCCAGGGGTTTCAGACCAGCCTAGGCAACATAGCAAGACCCTGCCAGGTGTGGTGCTCATGCCTGTAATCCTAGCACTTTGGGAGGCTGAGGTGGGTGATCACCTGAGGTCAGGAGTTCCAGACCAGCCTGGCCAACATGGCGAAACCCCATCTCTACTAAAAGTACAAAAATTATCCGGGCATGGTGGCGAGTGCCTGTAATCCCAGCTACTCGGGAGGCTGAGGCAGGAGAATGGCATGAACCCGGGAGGCGGAGTTTGCAGTGATCGGAGATAGTGCCACTATATATATATATACACACACATATATACATACTGGAATACTGGAATGGAATACTCCAGCCATAAAAAAGAATAAAGTCATATTATTTTACAGCAATATGGATATAACTGGAAGTCATTATCTTAAGTGAAATAAGTCAGGCACAAAAAGCAGACATCGCATGTTCTCACTTACATGTGGGGTCTAAAAATTTGATCACATGGAGGTATACAGTGAAAGGTAGCGAACAGAGACTGGGAAGGGTGAATGTTGGGAGGAGGGAGGATGAAGAGAACTGAATTAAAGGGTACAAACATACAGTTAGATAGAAGAAATAAATTCAGTGTTTGATAGCAGAGTAAGGTAATTAATAGTTAACAAAAATGTATTGTACTCAGGTGATGGACACCTTAAATACCCTGACTTGATTACTATACACATTATATACATGTAGTATACAGTTTGGGGGCATAAACATGTACTCTCTAGTTCTGAATGCTTCCATGCTAGATAAAATTTGGAATTACCTTGCTTTGTTGATGCATTTCACCCAGCATGCCTGGACAAATATTATCAAGTGTACAGCAGATATTCTGCCCCTCTTTTCTTTTGCTATGTATTATTAATACCGGCTTACCAGAGAACCCATGTAATAAATAAAACCACAAACAAAACCATGTAATAAATAAAACTTTATCTTACATATCAAGGTTAGAATTCTTGGGGGTCTTTATTTTTCCTGGATGTTTAGTTGTCTTTATATTTGGGTTCAGTGCACGTAGAACTGGGAGAGACAAACACTTGCTTCTGATATGCTAGGAGCCATTGTGTCCTTTGCAGAACTGCTCCAGTTCTTGGCACGTCAGTCCTTTAGCAACTGGAGGCTGATTCCTCAGTTATCTTCATTTTTGGTGGAAAAGTTTTATTTACTACCAGTCATCTTTCCTAATTGCTCTGTACACTACCATCTGGTAATTAGAATGGAGCCACAACTCTGTAGGAATGTTTTGGAAGACTCTGGCTTTTTGTTGTGAACTTCTGCCTTCCCTCCCTTTTACTTTTCATGCTTTCTATCTTTCCTTTCTTAAATATTAATGGTGTTTTTTCTGTGTGCCAGGCTTTGTTCATGTGGGACTACAGTGGTGAGAAAAACTCCATGTCTGGGCATGCCTGGCTGATCTTCACCTCTTTCTTCTAGGACCTTCCTCTGGGGTTAGTTCTCTGGTGCCACCTTCAGTGCTCTCTGTGGCAGCTCTGCTGCTCACTTCTGGCTTTACTGGGTTTTGGTATTTAATTGTTGCTTACCCACACTGGAAATTTTCACCTGCAGTTTTTCTTTTGCCTAAGGTAACAAACATGTACACATATTTTCTTGTGCCATATTTCTTTTGCCTAGAACAACAGACTTTTTTTTCTTTTAAGTAATAATGTAAATACGCAAATCTTGAAATATAATTTCTGCTGTTGATATATTCTGGGCCACTATTTTGGAACTAACATTATGGGAAAAGGGTGTTAATGTGCAAAAATTACCTCAAAGTTTAGAGTTAGCATCTTTGAAAGATGTTTTGACAGTAAGGACATTTTCAACTGATAAAATGTTGGTTTATAGCATTTGAAACATTATTAGTATTCTTTCAAGAGCAGACATCAATCTCAGAAATCTTGTGTACAAACATGAGAGAATTGGTCTGTATTATACTCTGATAAAAATCACAAAATGGGTTTATTTTTTGACTTTTTTATGAGTGTGAAATATTTGCATATTACAATAACTTCCATAGCCTTTGGAGCAAAATCTGATATATTGTTAATGGTGCAGTTAAAAAATGGGTGCCTTACATTCATATTTTGTTGCAGTTATCCAACAGATTCTGAAAATAATCTTAAACCTTATATATTTTATAGTCAGGGTTAGCAAATACACAGCATGCATGCTGCAAGTTACCCTTTCAATGTGTAGGAGACATCTCTAATCAATTGCAATGTTGTTTCCTGCTGAGCTTGGGCAGTCTCACATCCTCTTCAACATAGTGATTTAGTTGTTGTGCAGTGCAGATAGCCTGTGCCATGAAAACTATTTGTCATATTAGTTTTGCACCTTAACCAATGGAGTGAATATGTCAGCAGAATATCCAAAAAGCCTGCTTAAGTTTGGAAAAGGGAAAATATAATGAGGTATAAATGAGGTAGAATAAGGTAGTGGTTTAGGCAGGGCGTGGTAAACTTTTTGGGCAAAGGGCCAGATGGCAAGTATTTTAGGTTTTGTGGGCCATATGGTCTCTGTCATACCTACTCAACCCTGCCATTGTAGTGCAAAAGCAGAGATAGACAGTAAGTGAATGAATAAACATGGCTGTATTCCAATAAAACTTTATTTATAAAAGCAAGTGACAGGCCAGATTTGGCCACTGGGCCATAGTTTGCTGCTAACTCCTGGTTTAAATCAGTGCTACTCAAAGTAAATTGTGTGAATAAGTGGTGGTAGCATCACATGTGTGCATGTTACAAATGTAGATCCCTGTTCTGTACTCCAAACTTACAGAATCAGTCTGGGATGACACCCAGGAATGTGTGTTTATTAGCTGGAGGTGATTCTGAGGCTCACTAAAATTGGAAAGTCCTTGGTTTAAATAATATTACACTTCTCTTCTTTAAAAGTTTCATAGACCCCAGCTGGGAAACTACCTGATGCATTTCTTTAATGGCTGATCTTTAATCACTTTTCTTATCTCTTCTATGGCATTTGATCTATCCAAGTTTTCTGCTTCTTGGGTCATGATTGGGAATTTACATTTTGCTAGAAAATTATGTCCTCTAGCCTTCATATTTGTTGCTGTAGTGGTTTTAAACATTTCTGCAAAATTTTTGACATTCCTATCAAGATGTGAGTTTATGCCTACTTTCCTTGGGTCTAGGCAGGAGGATTATGACTGCTTCAACCACTGGAGGATGGCAGAAGTGATGCTGACTTCCAAGGCTGGTTCAGAAAAGGCTATGCAGCTTTTTCCCAGTTCTCTGGGAGGCTCACTCTGGGGAACTCAACTGCCATGTAGGAAGTCTGGGTCTTCCATGCTGGAGAGCCCATATGTAAGGATCCTCATTGATAGGCCAAGCTAAACTTCCAGCTCAGCTCCTGCCATCCGCCAGCATCTGTTGACAGCCAGTTGGCATCTTGGATAAACAGTCTAATTTGAACTTTCACAAAGCTCCAACCCAGCTGTCATCTCAACGTAATCACATGACAGACCCAGCCTAGCTGAGCCCTTCCTGAATTCTTGACCTAAAGCATCTGTGAGCATAATAAAATAATTGTTTTAAACCACTAAGTTTTGGGGTAGTTTGTTATGCAGCATTTGTATATAGCACACAAAATTGCAGGTACTATTGTCTTGTAATTGCCTTAGTGTCTTTCTTACCTGTACTTATGATTTTTTTATACTCCTAATCATTTATATATTTTTCTCTAAGTTTCCTTCAAGCAAAGTTGGGGGTGGGTATTTATTTTATTAATCATTTCAAAGATCAGTTTTTAGATTTCTTCATTTTATAATTTGAGATATTTAAGTTTTATTAATTGAAGCTTTATCTTTGTTCATTTTTTCTTCCTACTTTCTGTGTCTTTAATTTTTCCTTTCCTAGTTGCTAAAGGTGAGCACTAATTTTCTTTTTCATCTTTCTTGCCTTATAAAAAATGTTTTTGAGGCTAGGTGTGGTGGCTCGCGCCTGTGATCTTAACACTTTGGGAGGCTGAGGCAGGCAGATCATCTGAGGTCGGGAGCTCGAGACCAGCCTGGCCAACATGGCAAAACCCCATCTCTATTAAAAGTAGAAAAATTAGCTGGGCTTGGTGGTGGGCGCCTGTGGTCCCAGCAACTCAGAGAGGCTGAGGCACGAGGATCACTTGAACCTGGGAGGCAGAGGTTGCAGTGAGCCGAGATCGCACCACTGCCCTCCAGCCTGGGCAACAGAGCAAGACTCTGTCTAAAAAAAAAAGAATAAATAAAAAAGAAATGCTTTTGAAGCTTGAAGCTATAAGGTTTCCTTTAAGTTTGGCTTTCATGGCGTCCTATTAAGTTTGCTATGAAACATTTTCCTCTTCCTTGTCTTCTGTTTGTAATTTCAGTTTTTATATTCTTTTTATCACAGCACTTTTAAAGTGTTTCTAAATTTCCAAATAATTAAGTTTTTCTTTTTTTATTCTTGGTGGTTGGTGGTGGTAGATTTTTCCCTCTATTTTTCCAACATGTGTAATAAATACACATTTCTCCACTGGTACAAGAAAATAAAATTTCAACTATTTCCCCCACCAGGACCCTCTCTTCTTCCTTTACCAGTAAATTTCCTTTTACTTTAGAGTGCTTTTACTTCCTGATTCCCCACCAGAGACCTTTAAATGCTCTTTTGTCTGCTGTCTCCCCATGTCTGACCTTAATACTTAATACCTCCTTCCTTAATACCTAAGTGTAAAAAAAAAAAAAACCAGTGTGGTAATTTTTGCCTCAGACTATTACTAGGTTTTTATTCCTTATTTTGCACCGATACGACACATTCTTATTCTATGTCAGGATACTGTGTGATGCTCTCTCCACATTCTCATCTTTATAGATGCAAAGCCTCTCTTCCATCCTAAGGAGCAGGCAGGACTTCACACACCTTTTCCACCCCCTCTCGCACCAGCTCATCTGAGCCAGGAAGACCAGCATGTTCATTTAAAAACATCCAGCTCTGTCTGTTTTTTGGGGGAATATACTAGTTTTCTCTTGCTCATATAACTAATTACCACAAACTTAGTGGCTTAAAACAATATGAATGTATTATCTTATTTTTTTGGAGGTCAGAAGTCTGGAATCAGTTTCACTGGGCCAAAATGAAGGTGTCAGCATGGCTGTGTTCCTTCTTGGGGCTTTAGAAGAAAATCCATTGCCTTGCCTTTCTCAGCTTCTAGAAGCCACCTGCGTTTCATGGCTTATGGTCCCTTTTTTCATCTTTAATGAGTCTTTCTCACACTGCATCACTCTGACACTCCTATTATAACATCTCCTACTCTTGCCTTTGCCCTTTTTTTTCCCCTTCTTATAGGGATCCTTGTGATTACTTAGGGCCCACTAGATAATCACATCAACAACAGCTTTTTGTCATGTAAGGAAACATATTCCCAGGTTCAGAGGATGAGCTTTTTGGATAACTTGGGGGGAGGGAGGCATTATTATGTCTATTACAGGGGCCCATAAATCTCTCAAGATCAGGCTTTTCCTAGGAACCTTGAATTCTGATTCTTGTCCTATGGCTCTTTGCCACTATACCTCAATATATCCTTTGAGTTAGCAGAGAAAAAGTCTTACACTAGCTTTCTCTGTGACCCCATAAAAGCAGAGGTTCTACTCACACTCTCTAGGCCCTACCTGCCTACTGGCCCAGGAACTAAAAGAGTTAGTTTGTTTGGAGTTAGGAGAAGCATCAGCAATTATGTTTTCAGGCTGCCATGTTCCTAGAATCTTTCTCTCTACACTGTAAATATTATTGAATAAATGGCCTCTTATACTAAATAGTTTTACAGTATAGCAGAGAAAACAGTTTAATGGTTAAGAACAAGAGGGAATCAGACTGTTGGGATTCAAACTCTAGTTTCGTTGTTTACTACCTATGTGACCTTGGGCAAGCCATATAGACATACTGACTTAGTTTCCTCATCTGAAAAATAGATAATGATACTATTATAAAAAACGGGGATAATGATAACACTAATAATACTCACACAGTGATACTGTAAAGATTAAATGATATAATTTATAGCAAGTGCTCAGTACACTACCTGGCACATATTATTTCCTTAAATAAACTAAAATAGGCTCGTATGCAGACATTTCAGTTTGTCTTCCATGTGCCTTTTTGGACTCACCTACTGGCACTGTATTCTCCAGCCATACCACAGAACTCACCATAAAAGCTTTGAGTTGAAAAACATGTGCACGTGATACAAAGTGATATGGCCACAGAAGGCCAAGAGGTCTTTTTCATAACTGTCGTGAATTGACTAATGTTCCAGGTTTTGGTCTTTAGTCTTAAAGGCATATAAATATTATCTTGTCTTTATCCCAGAATATTTGGGTTCAAGATTACTGATAGATATCATTGACCTAGGGAAGAAGCTGAGGCAAAATTAATACAAATGGAGAGTTTATTTAGGCCATGGTTGAAAACTGAAGCCCAGGAGCTATAGATTCAAGTTGCCCTGAATATATACTTGGATTAGCAGCAGTTACCAGTGGGAAAACAGTAAGTTAGGGGGCAGTTCCTAAATTGTTTAGCAATCATTTACATTGGTTCATTAAAATAACATAAGTTGTTGTTTGGCTATACATTGTTTTTTGTATCACAAATTCCAGGAATATGAGGATAATGGGTGAAGGATAATTGTACAACTTAGGGTAGCTTTTTAGATACTTTATCAGCTAGTCTGGAAACTATAGGAAAGGATAGAAAAAACAAAATGCCTTTAAACAATTACTTCCAGGCATGGGTACAGGGAACCTGAGGGAAGTCTCATGCTCATGACTCTCTGGGCCTGATACATTTTGCATACCTCGCATTCCTCAGACTGCTCTGAGCCACTTTTCTTTCTCAATACTGACAAAGCTCGTGAGAAACCCACATATAACACTATCCAATGCACATTATACTTACAAACCTGACTAGTAGATTCTCTCCCTGTAGGTAAACGTCATGAAAAAACACATTACAACCAGAAGGTTGTGTGTGGAATATGAAATAAGAATGGGGATAATTTATATAATTTGAATATTTAATTAGGTCACCTATAGTAGCCTTTTGCATCTATTTCTATGATAGCACCGTAGGGATCACCTTACCGGAGGAAATGTAGTAGTGGAAGTCTCTTGGTAAGTGGGCTCTTTCTTCTGGAAAATACTTGTATAGTCATTGCTATTGTGGTTGCTTCTGTGATTTTACTGTTTCTTCTCTATGCCTCATGTCTATGGAAACTTCTTAGACATAATAACTTTTCTGGTATCTTGCTCTGGTCTAAGAGCCACCATCTGTTTACTATGTATTGTTTTGTATAAATAAACCCTCAGAAAAGCACAGTATTTTGTTTAATTCCAAGTTCTTGCAACAACTTACTTGCAGCTTACTTGTGAACTATGCCTTCCACCCCAATCCTCTTTTCTTTCTGGGGAAATACCTTGGGATACTGTTAAACAAAACAAAACAAAATCAAAACAAAAACCTCACTTCTTGTGAAACATAGCAGCAAACAGAAAAATGTACAAAGCAAAAATGTACAGGTTGGTGATTTATCACAAAGTGAACACCCACGTAACCATCACTCAGATCAATAATAGAACTTTGTCAACATTCCAGAAGCCCTGCCTCAGGGTCCAGCCAGTTTGTATAGCTTTATTTCCCTCTTTTATTTATTTGTTTGTTTATTTATTTATTTATTATTTTGAGACGGAGTCTTGCTCTGTCACACAGGCTGGAGTGCAGTGGCCTGATCTCGGATCACTGCAAGCTCCGCCTCCCGGGTTCATGCCATTCTCCTGCCTCAGCCTCCCGAGTAGCTGGGACTACAGGCGCCCGCTGCCACGCCCAACTCATTTTTTGTATTTTTGGTAGAGACGGGGTTTCACCATGTTAGCCAGGATGGTCTCGATCTCCTGACCTCGTGATCCGCCCACCTGGGCCTCCCAAAGTGCTGGGATTACAGGCCTAAGCCACCGCACCCGGCTCTTTCCCTCTATCCTTTAAAAGTTGGCTGGGCACAATGGCTTGTGCTTGTAAGCCCAGCACTTTGGGAGGTAAAGGCGGGCAGATCGTTTGAGGTCAGGACTTCTAGACCAGCTTGGCCAACGTGGTGAAACCCTGTCCGTTCCTACTAAAAATACAAAGAAAAAAAAATTAGCCGGGCGTCGTGGCGGACACCTGTAATCCCAGGCTGAGGCAGGAGAATTGCATGAACCTGGGAGGCGGAGGCTGCAGTGAGCCGATATCGCGCCATTGTATGCCAGCCTGGGCAGTGACAGTGAGACTCAATCCCCGCACCCCCCCGCCAAAAAAAGAGGAAATCTCTATCTTTACTTGTACAATAATCATGTTTTCTTTTTTCCACTTAAGTATGCGTCTCTAGTTTTACCTTTTTTTAAAAAAAACATATAAACAATCCTACAGTATATGTATTTTTGTCTGGGTTTTTTTTTTTTTCTCAGTATCATTTGTAAGATTCATCAATGATGTCACATATAACTAGTTATTTTCTTTTTGTGTATGTGTGTTTTTAGTGTAGATATCTTACACATCTTGCATTAGATTTATACCTAGGTATTTGATATTTTTGATAACTAGTTATTTTCAAACATGCAGAATAATAAACCATTAAATGAATGTACCATCTTATTCATTCAGCTGTTGATGGACATTTGGGTTGTCTCCAGGTTTTTATTGCTATAAATTATACTGCTCTGAATATTCAAGTACATGTATTTTGGAGCACATCTGCACACGTTTTTGTTGAGAGCATAGGAGAAATTTTTGAGTTATAAGATACGCATATCTTTAATAGATAATGCTAAATAGTCTTCCAAAGCAGTTGTACCAAATAACTTTCTTTCTTTCTTTCTTTCTTTCTTTTTTTTTTTTTTTAGATCGAACCTCCCTCTGTCGCCCAGGTTGGAGTGCAGTGGTGCGATCTTGGCTCACTGCAACCTCCACCTCCCAGGTTCATGTGGTTCTTCTGCTTCAGCCTCCCAGGTAGCTGGTACTACAGGCTTGACACCATGACCAGCTAATTTTTGTATTTTTAGTAGACATGGGGTTTCACCACCTTGGCCAGGATGGTCTCAATCTCTTGACTTTGTGACTTTCCTGCCTCAGCCTCCCAAAGTGCTGGGATTACTGGCGTGAGCCACCACGCCTGGCCTAAATAGCTTTCTTAACTAATAGTGCATGCGAGTTCTCTTTTTTCTGCTTCTTTGCCGACATTTGCTTTTGCTAGCCTTTACAACTTTAGTCATGTGAGTGGGTGTGTAGTGGTATCCTATGGTGATTTTAACATGCTTTTCCCTGATTGCTAATGAGATTAGCACTTTTTATTATGTTTATTGGGATTTGGGTATCCTCTTTTGTGAAGTGCCCCTTGCAGTTTTTTATTTCTTCCAGTTTTCTATTATGTTGCCTATTTTTTGAAATTAATTTGTAGGAAGTTTTTATACATTCTAAATATAAGCTCTTTATCATGTGTGTCACAAATGTCATTTCTCATTTTGGCTTTTCCTTTCACTCTTTTAATGGTATCGTTGATGAACAGCAATTCTTAAGGCTTTATCGTCTTTGCATTTTATTTAAGAAATCTTTTTGTACCCCAGGGTCATAAAACATCTTCTAGTGTTTTCTTTTAGAAGCTTTATTGTTTTGCCTTTCAGGTTTAGATTTAAAATCCACCTGAAATTAGTATTAATGTATGGTGTAGAATAGAATTCGGGTTTCCTTTCATATGAATATGTGTTTTTCTCACCACCATTTATTCAAAAGGCCATAATTTTTTCACTGCTTTGCAATGTCGTCTTTGTTTTAAATCAAGTCACTATATCCGCGAGTCTGTTTCTGTGTCACTGTTCTGTATCTTTCATCTGTTTGGCTCTTCTTAAACCAATACTATATGTGCTAACACAGCTAAGTAAGCACTGATGGCTGATTGAGAAAGTCCTCCCACTTTTTATTCTTTACGATTGTCTTTGGCTATCCTTGACAGTTTACATTACCATATACATTTTGTAATTAGCTTGTTCAACACATATACGTATACACACCTATTGGGCTTTTGATTGGGATCTTTTTTTTTTTTTATACTTTAAGTTCTAGGGTACATGTGCATAACGTGCAAGTTTGTTACATATGCATACTTGTGCCATGTTGGTGTGCTGCACCCATCAACTCGTCAGCACCCATCAATTCATCATTTATATCATGTATAACTCCCCAATGCAATCCCTCCCCCCTCCCCCCTCCCCATGAATAGGCCCCGATGTGTAATGTTCCCCTTCCCGAGTCCAAGTGATCTCATTGTTCAGTTCCCACCTATGAGTGAGAACATGCGGTGTTTGGTTTTCTGTTCTTGTGATAGTTTGCTAAGAATGATGGTTTCCAGCTGCATCCATGTCCCTACAAAGGACACAAACTCATCCTTTTTTATGGCTGCATAGTATTCCATTGTGTATATGTGCCACATTTTCTTAATCCAGTCTGTTACAGATGGACATTTGGTTACAAGTCTTTGCTATTGTGAATAGCGCCGCAATAAACATACATGTGCATGTGTCTTTATAGCAGCATGATTTAGAATCCTTTGGGTATATACACAGTAATGGGATGGCTGGGTCATATGGTACATCTAGTTCTAGATCCTTGAGGAATCGCCATACTGTTTTCCATAATGGTTGAACTAGTTTACAATCCCACCAACAGTGTAAATTGTTCCTATTTCTCCACATCCTCTCCAGCACCTGTTGTTTCCTGACTTTTTAATGATTGCCATTCTAACTGGTGTGAGATGGTATCTCATTGTGGTTTTGATTTGCATTTCTCTGATGGCCAGTGATGATGAGCATTTTTTCATGTGTCTGTTGGCTGTATGAATGTCTTCTTTTAAGAAATGTCTGTTCATATCCTTTGCCCACTTTTTGATGGGGTTGTTTGTTTTTTTCTTGTATATTTGTTTGAGTTCTTTGTAGATTCTGGATATTAGCCCTTTGTCAGATGAGTAGATTGCAAAAATTTTCTCCCATTCTGTAGGTTGCCTGTTCACTCTGATGGTAGTTTCTTTTGCTGTGCAGAAGCTCTTTAGTTTAATTAGATCCCATTTGTCAATTTTGGCTTTTGTTGCCGTTGCTTTTGGTGTTTTAGACATGAAGTCCTTGCCCATGCCTATGTCCTGAAGGGTATTACCTAGGTTTTCTTCTAGGGTTTTTATGGTATTAGGTCTAACATTTAAGTCTCTAATCCATCTTGAATTAATCTTCATATAAGGAGTAAGGAAAGGAACCAGTTCCAGCTTTCTACCTATGGCTAGCCAATTTTCCCAGCACCATTTATTAAATAGGGAATCCTTTCCCCATTTCTTGTTTCTCTCAGGTTTGTCAAAGATCAGATGGCGGTAGATGTGTGGTACTATTTCTGAGGACTCTGTTCTGTTCCATTGGTCTATATCTCTGTTTTGGTACCAGTACTATGCTGTTTTGGTTACTGTAGCCTTGTAGTATAGTTTGAAGTCAGGTAGCGTGACGCCTCCAGCTTTGTCCTTTTGACTTAGGATTGTCTTGGCAATGCGGGCTCTTGTTTGGTTCCATATGAACTTTAAAGCAGTTTTTTCCAATTCTGTGAAGAAACTCATTGGTAGCTTGATGGGGATGGCATTGAATCTATAAATTACCTTGGGCAGTATGGCCATTTTCACAATATTGATTCTTCCTATCCATGAGCATGGTATGTTCTTCCATTTGTTTGTGTCCTCTTTTATTTCACTGAGCAGTGGTTTGTAGTTCTCCTTGAAGAGGTCCTTTACATCCCTTGTAAGTTGGATTGCTAGGTATTTTATTCTCTTTGAAGCAATTGTGAATGGAAGTTCATTCATGATTTGGCTCTCTGTTTGTCTGTTACTGGCGTATAAGAATGCTTGTGATTTTTGCACATTAATTTTGTATCCTGAGACTTTGCTGAAGTTGCTTATCAGCTTAAGGAGATTTTGGGCTGAGACAATGGGGTTTTCTAAATATACAATCATGTCATCTGCAAACAGGGACAATTTGACTTCTTCTTTTCCTAACTGAATACCCTTGATTTCTTTCTCTTGCCTGATGGCCCTAGCCAGAACTTCCAACACTATGTTGAATAGGAGTGGTGAGAGAGGGCATCCCTGTCTTGTGCCAGTTTTCAAAGGGAATTTTTCCAATTTTTGCCCATTCAGTATGATATTGGCTGTGGGTTTGTCATAAATAGCTCTTATTATTTTGAGGTACGTTCCATCAATACCGAATTTATTGAGCGTTTTTAGCATGAAGGGCTGTTGAATCTTGTCAAAAGCCTTTTCTGCATCTATTGAGACAATCATGTGGTTCTTGTCTTTGGTTCTGTTTATATGCTGGATTACGTTTATTGATTTGCAAATATTGAACCAGCCTTGCATCCCAGGGATGAAGCCCACTTGATCATGGTGGATAAGCTTTTTGATGTGCTGCTGAATCCGGTTTGCCAGTAATTTATTGAAGATTTTTGCATCACTGTTCATCAGGGTTATTGGTCTAAAATTCTCTTTTTTTATTGTGTCTCTGTCAGGCTTTGGTATCAGGATGATGTTGGCCTCATAAAATGAGTTAGGGAGGATTCCCTCTTTTTCTATAGATTGGAATAGTTTCAGAAGGAATGGTACCAACTCCTCCTTGTACCTCTGGTAGAATTCAGCTGTGAATCCATCTGGTCCTGGACTTGTTTTGGTTGGTAGGCTATTAATTATTGCCTCAATTTCAGAGCCTGCTATTGGTCTATTCAGGGATTCAGCTTCTTCCTGGTTTAGTCTTGGAAGAGTGTAAGTGTCCAGGAAATGATCCATTTCTTCTAGATTTTCTAGTTATTTGCGTAGAGGTGTTTATAGTATTCTCTGATGGTAGTTTGTATTTCTGTGGGGTCCGTGGTGATATCCCCTTTATCATTTTTTATTGCGTATATTTGATTCCTCTCTCTTTTCTTCTTTATTAGTCTTGCTAGCGATCTGTCAATTTTGTTGATCTTTTCAAAAAACCAACTCCTGGATTCATTGATTTTTTGGAGGGTTTTTGCTGTCTCTATCTCCTTCAGTTCTGCTCTGATCTTCGTTATTTCTTGCCTTCTGCTAGCTTTTGAATGTGTTTGCTCTTGCCTCGCTAGTTCTTTTAAATGTGATGTTAGAGTGTCAATTTTAGATCTTTCCTGCTTTCTCTTGTGGGCATTTAGTGCTATAAATTTCCCTCTACACACTGCTTTAAATGTGTCCCAGAGATTCTGGTATGTTGTATCTTTGTTCTCATTGGTTTCAAAGAACATCTTTATTTCTGCCTTCATTTCGTTGTGTACCCAGTAGTCATTCAGGAGCAGGTTGTTCAGTTTCCATGTAGTTGAGCGGTTTTGATTGAGTTTCTTAGTCCTGAGTTCTAGTTTGATTGCACTGTGGTCTGAGAGACAGTTTGTTATAATTTCTCTTCTTGTACATTTGCTGAGGAGTGCTTTACTTCCAATTATGTGGTCAATTTTGGAATAAGTGCGATGTGCTGAGAAGAATGTATATTCTGTTGATTTGGGGTGGAGAGTTCTATAGATGTCTATTAGGTCTGCATGATGCAGAGATGAGTTTTATTCCTGGATATCCTTGTTACCTTTCTGTCTCGTTGATCTGTCTAATGTTGACAGTGGAGTGTTGAAGTCTCCCATTATTATTGTATGGGAGTCTAAGTCTCTTTGTAAGTCTCTAAGGACTTGCTTTATGAATCTGGGTGCTCCTGTATTGGGTGCATATATATTTAGGATAGTTAGCTCTTCCTGTTGAATTGATCCCTTTACCATTATGTAATGGCCTTCTTTGTCTCTTTTGATCTTTGATGGTTTAAAGTCTGTTTTATCAGAGACTAGGATTGCAACCCCTGCTTTTTTTTTGTTCTCCATTTGCTTGGTAGATCTTCCTCCATCCCTTTATTTTGAGCCTATGTATGTCTCTGCATGTGAGATGGGTCTCCTGAATACAGCAGACTGATGGGTCTTGGCTCTTTATCCAGTTTGCCAGTCTGTGTCTTTTAATTGGAGCATTTAGTCCATTTACATTTAAGGTTAATATTGTTATGTGTGAACTTGATCCTGCCATTATGATATTAACTGGTTATTTTGCTCGTTAGTTGATGCAGTTTCTTCCTAGCCTCGATGGTCTTTACATTTTGGCATGTTTTTGCAATGGCTGGTACTGGTTGTTCCTTTCCATGTTTAGGGCTTCCTTCAGGGTCTCTTTTAAGGCAGGTCTGGTGGTGACAAAATCTCTAAGCATTTACTTATCTGTAAAGGATTTTATTTCTCCTTCACTTATGTAACTTAGTTTGGCTGGATGTGAAATTCTGGGTTTAAAATTCTTTTTTTAAGAATGTTGAATATTGGCCCCCACTCTCTTCTGGCTTGTAGAGTTTCTTCCAAGAGATCTGCTGTTAGTGTGATGGGCTTCCCTTTGTGGGTAACCCGACCTTTGTCTCTGGCTGCCCTTAAGATTTTTTCCTTCATTTCAACTTTGGTGAATCTGGCAATTATGTGTCTTGGAGTTGCTCTTCTCGAGGAGTATCTTTGTGGTGTTCTCTGTATTTCCTGAATTTGAATGTTGGCCTGCCCTACTAGGTTGGGGAAGTTCTCCTGGGTGATATCCTGAAGAGTGTTTTCCAACTTGGTTCCATTTTCCCCCTCACTTTCAGGCACCCCATTGAGACGTAGATTTGGTCTTTTTACATAATCCCATACTTCTTGCAGGCTTTGTTCATTTCTTTTTCTTCTTTTGGTTTCTCTTCTCGCTTCATTTCATTCATTTGATCCTCAATCTCTGATACTCTTTCTTCCAGTTGATCGAGTCGGTTACTGAAGCTTGTGCATTTGTCACGTATTTCTCGTGTCATAGTTTTCATCTCTGTCATTTCGTTTATGACCTTCTCTGCGTTAATTAGTTTAGCTGTCGATTCTTCCACTCTTTTTTCAAGATTTGTAGTTTCTTTGCGCTGGGTACGTAATTCCTCCTTTAGCTCTGAGACGTTTGATGGACTGAAGCCTTCTTCTCTCCTCGTCCAAGTCATTCTCTGACCAACTTTGATCCGTTGCTGGCGATGGGCTGCACTCCTTTGCAGGGGGAGATGCGCTCTTATTTTTTGAATTTCCAGCTTTTCTGCCCTGCTTTTTCCCCATCTTTGTGGTTTTATCTGCCTCTGGTCTTTGATGATGGTGACATACTGATGGGGTTTTGGTATAGGTGTCTTTCCTGTTTGATAGTTTTCCTTCTAACAGTCAGGACCCTCAGCTGTAGGTCTGTTGGAGATTGCTTGAGGTCCATTCCAGACCCTGTTTGCCTGGGTATCAGCAGCAGAGGTTGCAGAAGATAGAATATTGCTGACCAGCGAGTGTACCTGTCTGATTCTTACTTTGGAAGCTTCCTCTCAGGGGTGTACTCCACCGTGTGGGGTGTCAGACTGCCCCTAGTGGGGGATGTCTCCCAGTTAGGCTACTCAGGGGTCAGGGACCCACTTGAGCAGGCAGTCTGTCCGTTCTCAGATCTCAACCTTCGTGTTGGGAGATCCACTGCTCTCTTCAAGGCTGTCATACAGAGTAGTTTGCGTCTGCAAAGGTTTCTGCTGCTTTTGTTGTTGTTGTTGTTTAGCTGTGCCCTGTCCCCAGAGGTGGAGTCTACAGAGACAGGCAGGTTTCCTTGAGCTGCTGTGAGCTCCACCCAGTTCGAGCTTCCCAGCGGCTTTGTTTAACTACTTAATCCTCAGCGATGGCGGGCGCCCCTCCCCCAGCCTCGCTGCTGCCTTGCAGTTAGATCGCAGACTGCTGTGCTAGCAATGAGGGAGGCTCCGTGGGCGTGGGACCCTCCCGGCCAGGTGTGGGATATATTCTCCTGGTGTGCCCGTTTGCTTAAAGCGCAGTATTGGGGTGGGAGTTACTCGATTTTCCAGGTGTTGTGTGTCTCAGTTCCCCTGGCTAGGAAAAGGGATTCCCTTCCCCCTTGCGCTTCCCAGGTGAGGCGATGCCTCGCCCTGCTTCAGCTCTCACTGGTCGGGCTGCAGCAGCTGACCAGCACCGATTGTCCGGCACTCCCTAGTGAGATGACCCCAGTACCTCAGTTGAAAATGCAGAAATCACTGGTCTTCTGTGTCGCTCGCGTTGGGAGTTGGAGACTGGAGCTGTTCCTATTCGGCCATCTTGCTCTGCCCTCCTTGATTGGGATCTTACAGAGTCCCTAGATCAGCTTAGAGGGAGCTTCATTTAACAAATACTGAATCTTTCAATCTATGAGCATAGTATGTCCTTCAATTTGTTTAAATATTCTTTTATATTATTCAAAATGCTTTACAATTTTCTGCTTAAAGTTATTATCTTTTTGTTAGATTTATCCTTTTTTCACATTAAAAATCCAGCTTATTTAGGTATAATTGACATGCAAACAGCTGTACATATTTAATGTGTACAACTTAATAAATTTGGAGATAAGGGTACAACTGTGAAACCATCACTGCAGTGTATGCTATAAACACATCTATCCCGTCAAAAAGTTTCCTCTTGGCCTCTTTATTATTACTATTATTATTTTTGTGATGCAAATATTTAACATAAGATATTGGCAAATTTTTAAGTACAGTAAGTCCTTAATGTCAATAATAGGTTCTTGAACACTTTGAATTTAAGTGCATGAAGTGTAACAAAACCAATTTTACCAAAATAGGTGGATTGATTTAAATAAGAGTGAAGTATGGCATATTTATGGTCTTACGGCATATTTCTGGTCACAAAAACATTATCAAACCTCTGAATAAAAACCCAAGCCACTTCTAACCTTAAGCATTGTGTTGAGATATCTCATTGTGGTTTTGATTTGCATTTCCTGGATGATTAGTGATCTTGAGCACATTTTCATATATTGTAGTCTATTTATATGTCTTCTTTTGATAAATGTCTATTTAATTCCTTTGCCCATTTAAAAATCAGATTATTTTATTTTTTCTGTTGACTTGTTTGAGTTCCTTATATAATTTGGATGTTAATCTTTTATCAGATATATGGCTTGCAAATTTTTTTTTCCCGTTTTGTAGATTGCCTTTTTTGTTTTGTTGACTGCTTTTGTTGTAGTGCAGAAGATTTTTAGTTTGGTGTAATCCTGCTTGTCTATTTTTCTTTATTATCTGTGCTTTTGGTGTCATATCCAATAAATCATGGCCAAGGCCAATATCAAAATATTTTCTTCCAGGAATGCTACACTTTCATTTCTTAAGTTTAAGTATTTTGAGTTTTTGTGTGTAGTGTTAGATAAAGATCAATTTCATTCTTTTACATGTGGATATCCAGGTTTCCCAGTGCCATTTGTTGGAGAGACTGTTCTTTCTCCATTGTGTATTCTTAGCATCTTTGTTGAAGGTCAGTTGACTATATATGCATGGATTTATTTCTGGGATCTCTATTCTGTTCCATTAGGCTATATGTTTATCTTTATGGCAGTACTATACTCTTGATTACTATAGCTTTGTAATATATTTCCAAATCAGGAAGTGTGATGCTTCTGGCTTTGTTCTTTCTTAAGATTGCTTTAGCAATTTGTGGTCTTTTGTGGTTGCATGTGAATTTTAGGATTGCTGTCTTTCTGTAAAAAATGCTGTTGGGATATTGGTAAGGATTACATTTAATCTGTAGATTACTTTGGGCAGTGTGGGCATTTTAACAATATTAATTATTCCTATCCATGAATGTGGGATGTCTTTCTTGTCCCAGATCTTGTAAGAAAAGCTTTCAGTTTTTCACCATTGAGTGTGATGTTAACTATGGGCTTTTCATATATGGTCTTTATTATGTTGGGATTGTTTTCTTCTATTCCTAGTTTGTTGAGAGTTTTTTTTTTTTTTAATCATGAAAAAGTGTTGAATTTTATCCAAATGCTTTTCTGCATCTATTGAGACAATCATGTGATTTTATTTTCAATTCGGTTAATATGGTGTCTCACATTGATTGGCTTTCATATTTTGAACTATCCTTGCATCCCAGAGATAAGTCTTACTTGGTCATGGTTTGTGATCCTTTTAATGTGCTGTTGAATTCAGTTTGCTAGTATTTTGTTGAGAATTTTTACATCTATATTCATCAGAGATATTGTCATGTAGTTTTCCTTTTTCGTGGTATCTTTATCTGGCTTTGGTATCAGGCTAATGCTGATCTTATTTTTATTTTTATTTTTATTTTTTTGAGACGGAGTCTTGCTCTGTCGCCCAGGCTGGAGTGCAGTGGCACTATCTCAGCTCACTCTAAGTTCCACCTCCCGGGTTCACGCCATTCTCCTGCCTCAGCCTCCCGAGTAGCTGGGACTACAGGCGCCCACCACCATGCCCGGCTAATTTTTTGTATTTTTAGTAGAGACGGGGTTTCACCGTGTTAGCCGGGACGGTCTGGATTTCCTGACCTCGTGATCCATCCGCCTCGGCCTCCCAGAGTGCTGGGATTACAGGCATAAGCCACTGCGTCCGGCCAGGCTAATGCTGATATTATAAAATGAGTTTAAAATTCACCAGTGAAGTCTATACTCCTGGGCTTTTCATTGTTGGGAAGTTTTTGATTAATGATTCAATTGCCATTTTAGTTATAGATCTGTTTAGACTGTTTCTTGAATTTATCTTGGTAGGTTCTATGTTTCTAAGAATTTTTCTGTTTCTTCTAGGTTATCCAGTTTGTTGGCATGTAATTGTTCATAGTAGTCTCTTATGATTCTTTTTATTTCTATAACATCAGCTGTAGTATCTCTTCTTTCATTTCTGATTTTATTTGAATATTCTTTTTTCTTAATATAGCTAATAGTTTGTCAATTTTGTTTATTCCATATGTCTCTTATATTTTCAATATTTTGTATTTTCTCCTTGATTTAATCTGGATGCATTTTAATTGTTCATTTTTCTGACTTCTCTTCCAGTTCAGCTGAGTTTCATCTGCTGTTATGACCATCGTTTGAGTTTCTAATTTTTGCAATTGCATTTTTCAGGTTTTTAATTTCCTTTTGTTCATTTTTATGTTTTCTTATTCTTTATTATAATTTTCTTGTCTGTATTTCTTTTATAGTTAAAGTCTGTATCTGATAACTTTAATGTTTGGAGCCTCAGTTGGTCAGTTTATATTCCTGGTTTTGTTCACATTTTCTTGTCTAGTCATGTGCCTGTTTAAAAAAAAATTAAATTGTTTGCCAGACATTATATTTGCAGAATTGTTTGCAGAGATAATCTGAGGTCCAGGATGCTGTCATCAACATTCAGAGAAGGATTATGCTTGTTCCAGCTAGCGCCTGTGGGTATAACCAGTCCAGGATCATGTCAACTCAATTTTAGAGAATGAGATGATTTGATGCCTATTGCTATAGGTTGGAAGTCCTTCAGAATTCTACCTCAATGTAATAAGGCTCCTGAGGTACTCAACCTTGGTGGACTTTAGACTCCATTTCTTATCCCCATGATCCCTGGAGGCTATCAGTAACATCCCACTCAGTCTATCTGTTGTTTCCTCAGGAATTGGCAAGCACTCTGCTCCCTATCCAGGCCTGGTGATTCTTTCCTCTTACGGTAACTCCTTGATGCCTTCAAACAGATCTTTTTTTCTTTCTTTCTTATTTTTGGTCTAGTTTTTTTAGTTGTCCTCAACAGACTGGTTGGTCTGAATTACCCTAGTGCGCCATCGAAATGTCACTTTCTTTGTGGAGTTTTTTAATACCCCTAGGCCCAATTAATTGCTTTTAGCATGGCATTTTGTACAGTTATAGCATCTATCACAATCTGATGTACATTTTAGTTATACTTTGCCTCTACTCCCCCCCACCATAAAAAAACCAAGTTTGTAACTTTCTTTTCTTTTCTTTTTTTTTTTTTTTTTTGAGATGGAGTCTCACTGTGTTGCCCAGGCCATAGTGCAGTGGCACGATCTCGGCTCACTGCAACATCCGCCCCTGGGTTCAAGGGATTCTTCTGTCTCAGCCTCCTGAGTAGCTGGGATTACAGGTGCCTGCCACTGCACCTGGCTAATTTTTGTATTTTTAGTAGAGAGGGGGTTTCACCATGTTGGTCAGGCTGGTCTTGAACTCCTGACCTCGTGATCCACCCGCCTCGGCCTCCGAAAGTGCTGGGATTACAGGCGTGAGCCACCGCACCCGGCCAACTTTCTTAATTGAATTTGGTATTTCAAAAGATATTCCATACTTTTTTTTTTTTTTTGCCCCTACTTCATGAGACCGTATCTCTTTATGGGTAATTACACATCTCCAAATAGAATCTATAAATTAGTTTTAGTTTAATATTTTAAAACTCAGATTTTTCCCCCCATAGAGTGGTTTTATTCATGATGGCTGAGTTTCCAGGCTAACCTACAAAGGTTTGATCTGTTATTGTGTTAAAATGAATTAGAAAAATTGTAGAAAATGTGTTAACAATGATTATAGTCATTTATCAAAAAATAAAAGTTACCATAAATTTGGAAGCAAACTAAGTGTCCGTCCACACATGAATGGATAAAGAAAATGTAACATATATATACAGTGGAGTACTATTCAGCCATATAGGAGAATGAGATTCTGTCATTCGCAACAACATAGTTGGAACCTGAAATCATTATGTTAAGTGAAATAAGCCAGTCACAGAAAGACAAACTTAGTATGTTCTCACTTATTTCTGGGAGCTAAAATATTAAGACAAGTAAACTCATGGAGATAGAGGGTAGAAGGATGGTTACCAGAGCTGGAAAGCATAGTGGTGTGGGGTAGGGTGGGGGAATGGGGATGGTTAATTGGTACAAAAAATAGAATGAATAAGAACTAGTATTTGATAGCACTACAGGGTGACAGTAGTCAATAATAATGTAATTGTTCATCTAAAAATAACTAAAAGTATAATTGAATTGTTTGTAACACAAAGGATAAATGCTTGAGGTGATGGATACTCCATTTACCCTGAGGTGATTATTACACATTGCATACCTGCATCAAAATATCTCATGTATCCCATAAATATATATACCTACTATGTACCCACAAAAATTAAAAAGTTACCATGATTAAAGTAGTGTTTTAAAGTCTTGAGTACGTTTGATTTAAAAAAAACAACTAGATTTCAGGAGGATGAAAAAGTTGCAAGGATTGTAAGGGGATGGTTTGGATCTACGAGCAGTGTAGAGGTGGCTAGCATGGTTGGTTCTATATGGACTGTAACTTCACAATCGACTTATAGTTCTGTTTTTGGTTGATACAGTAATATCAGTAGCACTACAGACAAAATCAGTATTCGTGAATAGTCCCTTATTTACACTGCAAATGAAACATACAGAGAAGGAGAGCTTCTTGAGGTACGGGTCAGCATTTGAAATCAAGGTGGTAGGAATGGGCTACACACAAGCATAAGGGATTCTATTAGGTGGAATTAACAGTATTGTGATGATGAAAAAGAAGTGAGATGTTAGGTCGGCAGGGACAAAACCAGCAGGTTCTTGATTTCCTTGATGAGCAGAAGCAAGCTGTAGGGTAGTTAGCTCCATGGGCTCTCCATGATGGCGCAGGACTCCTTGCTTGCTTTCGTAGTTTCAGCTAGGTGGCAAAAAAAAGTGATAGTATGCATTAGCAACTTATATGAATCATTATTCATAAGAATGCTGCTTATAACTGAAGAATCAGTTATTTATAGAATGAAGGAATATATAAATAGGAATTTCATCATTTGTTTAATTTTTTCTCTATTTGGTCTACAATAGTAAGTCCTTGAGAAATCTAATATGAAAAGCAACTCAGTGCTAAACCTAGGGGTGCTAAATATGCTAAATATAATGGGAAGTTAAAAGACACAATAGGAAGAAAGAAGAGCAGGAAACTGGGTAGTTGTGTACCTGAGGAAGGCCAAGGTCAAAATTTGATCAGACTGAAAGTAGTTTGGCACTCCGCTAGCAAAGTCGTGCTGACTCTATGAGATGGGGAACAAGCTTGTGCAAGACGAAATCTGAGTCAGCACAGTACAGGCGAGAACCTAGGAAGGACAGTAAGGTAAGGTGGAAGATCTAGGCTTTTAGTATTTTATGTTTTAGACTTAAAATTAAAAATATAAGCTTAAGAGGCCGGGCGCGGTGGCTCAAGCCTGTAATCCCAGCACTTTGGGAGGCCGAGACGGGCGGATCACGAGGTCAGGAGATCGAGACCATCCTGGCAAACACAGTGAAACCCCGTCTCTACTAAAAATACAAAAAAAACTAGCCGGGCGAGGTGGCGGCGCCTGTAGTCCCAGCTACTCGGGAGGCTGAGGCAGGAGAATGGCGTGAACCCGGGAGGCGGAGCTTGCAGTGAGCTGAGGTCTGGCCACTGCACTCCAGCCTGGGTAACAGAGCAAGACTCCGTCTCAAAAAAAAAAAAAAAAAAAAAAAAAAAAAAAAAAATATATATATATATATATATATATATATATATATATATAAGCTTAAGAAGCTCATAAGAAATGAGCTTTCAATAAAATTCTGAACATTTTGACCTCCTGCCTCCACAAACACTCTTGCCTTAGGACCATAATAACTGTTACAGGAATGCTTTTCCTTCCAGCTTCTGCCAATTTTAAGTTAAATCTCTTTATGGACTCTTCATGTTTTGCCTTGCTGGAGATCATCTCTCCCTTCTTTGAGCCAGTAGCACTTTGTATACTTTGTGTATCTGTGTCACATTTTATGTTAGACTGTATTTATTAGAGACTCTGGTCGATATTTTTTTGTATATCTACCCTCTATTTCCCCAAAACCCAAACACGAGATCTTATATACATTAGATGCCCAATAAATACAAACTATGAAAAAAAATTATATATCACTATGTAAATTTCTGTCAGTTATAGAGAAAAGCATAAGTAGCAAGGAAAACTTGGATAGTCACTAGAAATAAAGGAGACTTTATAGATTATTGACCCAACAGAAAACTACTTTACTGTAAAATTCATTAGTCTGTTTTATCTATGAGCATTATCTACTTAAAGAAGATCTACCCTTTGATCTGGAGCTTTATTTGTAATAATAGTTGGCGCAGAAGGAATCGTGTGCACATTTAATCCTTTATAAGTAGCTTTCTTTGATCATTTTGTAGAATTTCCATTTTTATATCTTAGAGTTATGACATATTAAGTAAGGGCAATACTTTAAAATATTACTGTTTTGATAGATGCAGAAATCTTCAACAAAATGCTAGCTAACCAAATCAAACAGCATACCAAAAAGATAATACATCAGATCAAGTGGGTTTCATACTAGGGATGCAGGGGTGGTATAACATGTACAAGTCAATAAATGTGATATATCACATAGACAGAATTAAAAACAAAAATCATATGCTTATCTGAATAGACACAGCAAAAGCATTTGATAAAATCCAGCATCCCTGTATGATAAAAACCCTCAACAAAATTGGCATAGAAGGGACATACCTCAAAGT
Source organism: Rhinopithecus roxellana (assembly GCF_007565055.1). Lineage (NCBI taxonomy): Eukaryota > Metazoa > Chordata > Mammalia > Primates > Cercopithecidae > Rhinopithecus > Rhinopithecus roxellana. The sequence goes on along the minus strand of NC_044563.1, from coordinate 88,303,663 downwards.
AATAAAAGCCAATTATGACAAAACCACAGCCAACATCATACTGAATGGGGAAAAGTTGAAAACATTTCCCTCAAGAACTGGAACAAGACAAGGATGCCCACTTTCACTACTTCTGTTTAACATAGTACTGGAAATCCTAGCCAGAGCAATCAGACAAGAGAAAGAAAGAAAGGGCACCCAGATTGGAAAAGGGAAAGTCAGACTGTCACTGTTCATCAATGATGTGATCATATACCTAGAAAACCCTACCAAAAAACTCCTAGATCTGACAAGTGAATCCGGTAAAGTCTCAGGATACAAAATCAATGTACACAAATCAGTAGGACTGCTATACACCAACAATGATGAAGCTAAGAAATCAAGAACTCAGTCCCTTTTCAAATAGCTGCAAAAAATAATAAAATACTTAGGAATATACTTAACCAAGGAGGTGAAAGATCTCTACAAGAAGAACTACAAAACACTGCTGAAAGAAATCATAGATGACAAAAACAAATGAAAACACATCCCAACCTCATGGATGGGTAGAATCAATATTGTGAAAATGACCATACTGCCAAAAGCAATCTACAGATTCAATGCAATTTCCATTGAAATACTGTTGTCATTCTTTACAGAACTAGAAAAACAATCCCAAAATCCATACAGAACCAAGAAAGAGCTTCCACAGCCAAAGCAAGACTAAGCAAAAAGAACAAATCTGGAGATACCACGTTACCTGACTACAATTTATACTACAAGGCTACAGTTACCAAAGCAGCATGGCACTGGTATAAAAATAGGCATGTAGACGAATGGAACAGAATGGAGAACACAGAAATAAAGTCAAACACTTAAAGCCAACTGACCTTCAACAAAGCATACAAAACCATAAAGTTGGGGACAGGACACCATATTCAATAAATGGTACTGGGAAAATTGGCAAGCCACATGCAGAAGAATGAAAATGGATCCTTATCTCTCACCTTATACAAAAATCAACTCAAGATGGATCAAATACTTAAATCTAAGACTTGGAACTATAAAAATTCTGGAAGATAACATTGGAAAAACTCTTCTAGACATTGGCTTAGGCAAAGAATTCATGACTAAGAACCCAAAAGCAAATGCAACAAAAACAAAAATAAATAAATGGGACCTAACTAAATGAAAAAGCTTCCACACTACCAAAGAAATAATCAGCAGACAACCCACAGAGTGGGAGAAAATATTCGCAAACTACGTATCTGACAAAGGACTAATATCCAGAATCTACAAGGAACTCAAGCAGGTCAGCAAGAAAAACACAAATACTCCCATCCAAAAGTGGGCAAAGGACATGAATAGACAATTCTCAATGGAAGATATACAAACAGTCAACAAACACATGAAAAATGCTCAGCATCACTAATTATCAGGGAAATGCAAATTAAAACTACAGTGAGATACCTTACTCCTGCGAGAATGCCCATAATTAAAAAGCCAAAAAATAATAGATGTTGGTGTGGATGTGGTGAAAAGAAACACTTTTACACTGCTAGTGGGAATGTAAACTAGTACAACCACTATGGAAAACAGGATAGAGATTTCTTAAAGAACTAAAAGTGGAACTACCATTTGATCCAGCAATGCCACTGCTGAGTATCTACTGAAAGGAAAGGAAGTCATTATATAAAAAAGACACATGCACACACATGTTTATAGCAGCACAATTCTTAATTGCAAAAATATAGAACCAACCTAAATGCCCATCAATCAATGAGTGAATAAAGAAAATGTATATACACATCATGGAATACTATTCAGCCATAAAGTAGAATGAAATAATGGCCCTTGTAGCAACTTGGATGGATCTGGAGGCCATTATTCTAAGTGAAGTAACTCAGGAAAGGAAAACTAAATATCATATGTTCTCACTTATAAGTGGGAGCTAAACTATGAGGATGCAAAGGCATAAGAATGATATAATGGAGTTTGGGGACTCAAGGGGAAGGACGGATGGGGGTGAGGGATAAAAGACTATATATTGGGTACAGTGTACTCTGCTAGGGTGTGGGTATATCACAATCTCAGAAATCACCACTAAGGAACTTACTCATGTAACCAGAAACCACCTGTACCCCCAAAACTATTGAAATAAAAAAGTACTGTTTTGTAACAAATATTATGGGATCATTAAAACATATTCATCGTTAGATTCAGGATCTGCTGGAAAATGTTTAATAAATAATAAATTTATTTAAACTCTACCCATATTTTATTTGGGTGTATTTTCATGGCCCATATGTTATGTTTGAAGTGTTGATTTCATTGGGAAGTTTGAAAAGAACAATTTCTACACATGTAAAGTTATAGAAGGGGAGTCAACTACAGTCATATGAAAGGTTTCCATTAAGATATCTCTTCCTGTAGATTTACCCAAAAAGATAAGATTTAATCATCGAACTCTTATCTTTTATATGAGAAGTATACTTAATATAGATCAGACTATGCCATTTAATGTCTGAACATATTGTAATGAGTGGCTTCTTTTTTTGTTTTTTGAGATGGAGTTTTGCTCTTGTTGCCCAGGCTGGAGTGCAATGGCACGACCTTGGCTCACCGCAACCTCCGCCTCCTGGGTTCAAGTGATTCTCCTGCCCCAGCCTCCTGAGTAGCTGGGATTACAGGTGTGTGCTACCATACCCAGCTAATTTTGTATTTTTAGTAGAGATGGGGTTTTTCTATGTTGGTCAGGCTGGTCTCGAACTCCCGACCTCAGGTGATCTGCCCACCTCGGCCTCCCAAAGTGCTGGGATTACAGGCGTGAGCCACTGACCCCGGTCATGATTGGCCTTTAGAATTGACTGGGACCTTGATGGTTGTTCATTTCAAGCTCCTATTTAGGGAGAAACCCATTCTCCACATTTCCATTCTCCATTGTGTTAAAGTTAATTCGTCACATGTCCAGACTGATATATTTCAATACCAATTTTGTCAAACTTTGGACCATGACCATTAATGGATAGTGAAATCAATTTAGTGGGGTGAGGGGTGTTGTGACAAGAGTTTTTAAAAAGAGGAATAGAATAGGTAAAAATAAAAGGCAAGGCCAGACACAGTAGCTCATGCCTATAATCCAGTGCTTTGGGAGGCCCAGGTGGGAGGATTGCTAGAGCCCAGGAGTTTGAGAACAGCTTGAGCAACATAGGGAGACCCCATCACTACAATACATTTAAAAATTCGCTGGTTATGGTGGTGGTGGGCACCTGTAGTTCTAGCTACTGGGGATGCTGAGGTAGATGGATCTCTTCAGCCTAGAAGTTCGAGGCTGCAGTGAACTATGATTGTGCCACTCCACTCCAGCCTGGGTGACAGAGTGAGTCCCTATCAAAAAAATAAAAAATAAAAAGAATAGAAGGTAGAAGGTAGAGTATTTGTTTCAGTATATACATGCATATGTTTGTTGGGTCATAATGTAAAAATATATTTGTGGGCCAGGCATGGTGGTTCATGCCCGTAATCCCAGCACTCTGGGAGGCTGAGGTTGGCAGATCACCTGAGGTCAGGAGTTCAAGACCAGCCTGGCTAACATGGTGAAAACCCGTCTCTACTGAAAATACAAAAATTAGCTGGGCATGATGGAGGGTGCCTATAATCCCAGGTACTTGTGAGGCTGAGGTGGAAGAATTGCTTGAACCTGGGAGGCAGAGGTTGCAGTGAGCCGAGATTGTGCCATTGCACTGCAGCCTGGGCAACAGAGTGAGACTCCATCTCAAAACAACAACAAAACAAAACAAAACAAAACAAAAAGTATTTGTTATCGTAGATCAGGTCAAAGCTTTTGAGAAATACTCGACTAGACTGCAGGATCCTTGTGATAGGAGTCATATTATAGGTGCTCATTAAACGCTTGTGGAATTATTATATTTGCCTCAATGATAGCAGGCTCTGAAATTGAGGCAATAATTAATAGCCTACCAACCAAAACAAGTCCAGGACCAGATGGATTCACAGCTGAATTCTACCAGAGGTACAAGGAGGAGCTGGTACCATTCCTTCTGAAACTATTCCAATCTATAGAAAAAGAGGGAATCCTCCCTAACTCATTTTATGAGGCCAACATCATCCTGATACCAAAGCCTGACAGAGACACAACAAAAAAAGAGAATTTTAGAGCAATATCCCTGATGAACAGTGATGCAAAAATCCTCAATAAAATACTGGCAAACCGGATTCAGCAGCACATCAAAAAGCTTATCCACCATGATCAAGTGGGCTTCATCCCTGGGATGCAAGGCTGGTTCAACATTTGCAAATCAATAAATGTAATCCAGCATATAAACAGAACCAAAGACAAGAACCACATGATTATCTCAATAGATGCAGAAAAGGCTTTTGACAAGATTCAACAGCCCTTCATGCTAAAAACGCTCAATAAATGCGGTATTGATGGAACGTACCTCAAAATAATAAGAGCTATTTATGACAAACCCACAGCCAATATCATACTGAATGGGCAAAAACAGGAAAAATTCCCTTTGAAAACTGGCACAAGACAGGGATGCCCTCTCTCACCACTCCTATTCAACATAGTGTTGGAAGTTCTGGCTAGGGCCATCAGGCAAGAGAAAGAAATCAAGGGTATTCAGTTAGGAAAAGAAGAAGTCAAATTGTCCCTGTTTGCAGATGACATGATTGTATATTTAGAAAACCCCATTGTCTCAGCCCAAAATCTCCTTAAGCTGATAAGCAACTTCAGCAAAGTCTCAGGATACAAAATTAATGTGCAAAAATCACAAGCATTCTTATACGCCAGTAACAGACAAACAGAGAGCCAAATCATGAATGAACTTCCATTCACAATTGCTTCAAAGAGAATAAAATACCTAGCAATCCAACTTACAAGGGATGTAAAGGACCTCTTCAAGGAGAACTACAAACCACTGCTCAGTGAAATAAAAGAGGACACAAACAAATGGAAGAACATACCATGCTCATGGATAGGAAGAATCAATATTGTGAAAATGGCCATACTGCCCAAGGTAATTTATAGATTCAATGCCATCCCCATCAAGCTACCAATGAGTTTCTTCACAGAATTGGAAAAAACTGCTTTAAAGTTCATATGGAACCAAACAAGAGCCCGCATTGCCAAGACAATCCTAAGTCAAAAGGACAAAGCTGGAGGCGTCACGCTACCTGACTTCAAACTATACTACAAGGCTACAGTAACCAAAACAGCATAGTACTGGTACCAAAACAGAGATATAGACCAATGGAACAGAACAGAGTCCTCAGAAATAGTACCACACATCTACCGCCATCTGATCTTTGACAAACCTGAGAGAAACAAGAAATGGGGAAAGGATTCCCTATTTAATAAATGGTGCTGGGAAAATTGGCTAGCCATAGGTAGAAAGCTGAAACTGGTTCCTTTCCTTACTCCTTATATGAAGATTAATTCAAGATGGATTAGAGACTTAAATGTTAGACCTAATACCATAAAAACCCTAGAAGAAAACCTAGGTAATACCCTTCAGGACATAGGCATGGGCAAGGACTTCATGTCTAAAACACCAAAAGCAACGGCAACAAAAGCCAAAATTGACAAATGGGATCTAATTAAACTAAAGAGCTTCTGCACAGCAAAAGAAACTACCATCAGAGTGAACAGGCAACCTACAGAATGGGAGAAAATTTTTGCAATCTACTCATCTGACAAAGGGCTAATATCCAGAACCTACAAAGAACTCAAACAAATTTACAAGAAAAAAACAAACAACCCCATCAAAAAGTGGGCAAAGGATATGAACAGACATTTCTTAAAAGAAGACATTCATACAGCCAACAGACACATGAAAAAATGCTCATCATCACTGGCCATCAGAGAAATGCAAATCAAAACCACAATGAGATACCATCTCACACCAGTTAGAATGGCAATCATTAAAAAGTCAGGAAACAACAGGTGCTGGAGAGGATGTGGAGAAATAGGAACACTTTTACACTGTTGGTGGGATTGTAAACTAGTTCAACCATTATGGAAAACAGTATGGTGATTCCTCAAGGATCTAGAACTAGAAGTACCATATGACCCAGCCATCCCATTACTGTGTATATACCCAAAGGATTCTAAATCATGCTGCTATAAAGACACATGCACACGTATGTTTATTGTGGCACTATTCACAATAGCAAAGACTTGGAATCAACCCAAATGTCCATCAGTGACAGAGTGGATTAAGAAAATGTGGCACATATACACAATGGAATACTATGCAGCCATAAAAAAGGATGAGTTTGTGTCCTTTGTAGGGACATGGATGCAGCTGGAAACCATCATTCTTAGCAAACTATCACAAGAACAGAAAACCAAACACCGCATGTTCTCATTCATAGGTGGGAACTGAACAATGAGATCACTTGGACTCGGGAAGGGGAACATCACACACTGGGGCGTATCACGGGGAAGGGGGAGGGGGGAGGGATTGCATTGGGAGTTATACCTGATGTACATGACGAGTTGATGGGTGCTGACGAGTTGATGGGTGCAGCACACCAACATGGCACAAGTATACATATGTAACAAACCTGCACGTTATGCACATGTACCCTAGAACTTAAAGTATAATAATAATAATAATAAAAACAATTAGGATAGTAAATGGCAAACAGTATCAGTGAAGGAAATTTTTTCCTTAGAAAAGTTCATTTAAAACAACATTATTTCATGAAGTTCTGCTGTGTTATTTGTTGATATCTGACTAATTAAATGCAAATTATCAAGGAACCATCTGCCAGGCTCATTCCCAATGATCAATTGGGTAAATAAAGGTAACAAAATGGTGTGTTTGGTTTTCCATCTAACACAGTATTTGTTTTATTACCATCATTTAAAGCTGGATTTTTATTGCCATTTTATGTGCCTTGTAATTTGTACATTAAAAATAAAGATTTCAAAAAAATAAAAATAAAAATAAAAATGAGGGACTTGTTTACCCAATCAATTTCTGATTGGGTTTATGTGGAGATAGAGGTTATTCATCGGGGTACCTGTAAATGTACCCCCCGCCCCGTCCCCCTTTTTTGGTCTTCTTTAAGATAAATGGGTTTTAAGACATAGACATGCTCTATCTTTCCTCCTTCCTCCTTCACCTTTCCCACAGGAGTCATCGTAGAATCTTTGCTGGATAATGATTTAGACTCATTCCCTGTCTCATACCCCCTTACAATGAGCATCGAGTGTTTATAATTCATCAGGCAGCAGTATAAGCATTTTATATGTATTAACTCATTCACTCCTCATAATAAGCCTCTGGAGGGTGCTCTGTTATCTCCAGTTTACTGATGAGTAAACTAAAACACAAATAGATGAAGTGGATTAAGATCACAGACTTAGTAAGTGGCCAGGATTTGAACCTAGGCAATCTTTGGATATCGTAGAAAGAACACAGCACTTTTCAAGAGCAGAGATCTAGGCTAGAGGCCTGGTTGGCTCAGGGAGTTTTGTTCAACCAAGGCTCTTTTTGGGGGCAAGGCTGCTAGAAGGCCTTGCGTAGTCTTTTTTGTATTTCAGATCCCTGAAATTAGGTAAATCTGGAAAATGGACTGAATTTTCACTTTTTACTTAATATTTTGATGTTAGATGGACAAACCCTGAGATAAGTGACCACATGTCACTTAAGATAAATCCATATTTAGTTTGAAAAGCAATGATCGGAATTGGCAATCTGAAGTATAATCTACTATATAGGATGCCCCATGGCTAGCATGTGAATGGACACTCAGAGTAAGCAGGGGAGAAAGGGATAATTTATTTATAAGCACACACATATATATGTGCATATGTATATGTGTGTGTGTATCTATATCAAATTAAAAAGGTAAAAGTGTGTATGTGGGTAAATTATGTTGAGAAATGTAAGAGGGAAAATGGCCATAAAGGAGCTTGTGGTAGGCAGAATAATGGCCACCCAAAGGTGTCCATGTCCTAATTTCTGAAACCTGTAAAAATATTAACCCTAGATGGCAAGAGACATTGCAGAATTAATTAAGGTTAGCGATCTTCAAATGAAGAGTTTTTTTTTTTTTTTTTTTTTGGGCTGGATTATCCAGGTGGGCCCAATCTAATCATGTGAGTCCTTAAAATTGGAGAACCTTTTCCAGTTGTGGAGAATCAGCATGGAAACAGATTCTCTCCTAAAGCCTCCAGAAAAGAATGCAGCCCTGCTGACACCTTGATTTTAGCCCAGGGAGACTGTTAGATTTCTAACTTACAGAACTGTAAGATACTGAATTTGTATTGTTTAAGCCACTGAGTTTGTGCTGATTTGTTACAGAAGCAATAGAAAATGAATATAGGGCTCTTTAGTACCGCCCAAATTATAAAAAAGAGAGTTTCTCTGAAGGTAAGTTTCCTTCCACCTGCTCAAAGAAGCTGAAACTGTTTAACCTTGATAGACAAAGTTAGTAAGGGCACCTTAGCTCTGATCTTCAGTATTTAAAAGGCTATCATATGGAAAAAAGATTAGATTATTATGTTGAGTTGGAAGAATTTTAGGTCAAGAGTTGAAGTTATGGAGATTGTGACAATTATAGCTATCAAAATCAGACTGGGTGGCATTGTAGAACTTAAGTTCCCCTTCTCTGGAAGTGCCCAGCAATAATAATACTGTATATGGCATTTTAAAGCCATTTTGCAGTTTACCAAAAGCTTTATGTTCATAAATCATCCCATTTAATCCTCAACAGTGTGGCGAATTGGTCTTAATTTTCTCATTTTATGTATGAGTAAATGGAGGCTAACGTGTAAGCTTACTGTAACTTAACAAAGGACTCACAGCTAGCTAGTAAGGGCAGAGTTGGGAGTTGAGCGTTGTTTTAGGAGTTGAAGGCCAGTGCCTTTCCTATTGCCTCATTCATTCATTCCTTCATTCATTTGTTCACATTTATAGAGTGCTTCTTTTGACAAACACCTGGATAGGGCAACAGGAGTAAAGTAATGAACAAGGCAAGTGTGTTCCCTATCCTTAGCGCTTACGGTCTAAGGAAAGAGAAACTGGGAATTCATAGAGTGTTACTAACGCTGTGTAGGAGGAAGGAGCATGTGATCCAAGAACACATGGAAGGGTAACCGGGTCAGCCTTAGAGGTTAGGGAAGCCTTCTTGGAAGAGGTGATGTTTAAGAATCACAAGGAGTGATCCAGAAAAAGATGAACCTGGGCAAGGGCGGGATGGTAGGAAGAACATCCCACGCAGAGGAAATAGCACATATGGCAGCACAGAGAGGAGAGAAACTAAATTGACATCTGTCCGAGAATGTCAGAGGGGAGAGTCCTTCCAGTAGTGAACAGTTTCGATACATGCCTTCTAAGGCTCCTTCCAACTTTAACATTCAATAAATCTATGAAAAATATCAATTTTAAAATAGGTAACAGACTGCATGGCTTCATTTGGTGAACTTTTATCATTAGCTTATATATCAGGCATATTTATGTGCAAATCAGGATGCTAAGCACTGAATAAGAGTTTCAAGGTGGAGCCAATAGGCTATTCCAGAGGAAAAATGGACTACAGTTTATGGCTATCCAGTGGTATGTTGGTAAATATTTAGCAACCACCTTTCCAGAAAAATAAGTCCTGGTTTATGGTATTTGCCAATTCCATGGTATAAGCACACATACCGTGGCTAATTTTAAGCTGCCATCACTGCTGTGGAGTTGGGAAGAGATGTGCGTGAACACACCATTGTGTAGTATTTTCAGCATACAAATGCAATAGGCACAAAAAACTGCAAGATTGTAGCATAAACTGTGATGAAATGATTAGGAAGTGATGAATTTTGAGTATTTATTACTTTTGTTTCTATGTAATTTATTACAAGTTTGTATAATTTATTTCTTTTCTTTTTTTTTAGAGACAGGGTCTTGCTCTTGTCACCCAGGCTGGAATACAGTGGCACGATCGTAGCTCACTGAAGCCTTGAACTCCTGGGCTCATGTGATCCTCCTGAGCCTCCCAAGTAGCTGGGACTACAGGCACACACCCCCTGCCTGGCTAATTATGTTTTATTTTTGTAGAGATGAGGTCTCCCTGTGTTGCTAGGCTGATCTTGAACTTCTGGCCTCAAGTGATCCTCCCACCTTGGTCTCCCAAAGTGCTGGGATTATAGGCGCGAGCCACGGCACGTGGCCTGTAATTTAATTTTTAATAGTAATTGTATTTAACAACGATATCTCAGAATTCCTGAAAATTTAACAATTGGCTCTTGCAGGTTGATACAGGCCAACTTCAGCACAGTACAACAGCTACCCCTGGAAATGCTGCTTAGAGTGTTGTCATTGTGAGAACTGACCCAGTTGTCAAAGGGCTCTCTGTGCTTCTTAGAAAGCTTACATATTCCCACACCCAATGTCAATAATGATGTATTGGTTCATAAGAGCAGTAGCTGTCAGTTTCATGGGAGTGGAGTAGAAAAGCTCCTATCTGCCTCTTCCTCTGAATCCTGTTTTTCAGCTTTGCCAGGCTTATGTCTGGCTAAAATAGTCTGTTGCACTTATTTTATTTGTTATTGTGTAGAGGAGATAAAACATGGAGTGGGGAAAATTTTCCTATTTTATATGAGTCCCTGGCAGAGCAAACAAATGACTATTTTTAGCCACTGGGAACTTAAGGAGTACAGTTTTAAAGTCCATTGTGAAACAATTTCTATGTAATTCTGTTTAAAGTTATTGTGTTCCATTTGATGTTTGTTAATTGCTAAAGGAAAAAGAGTCCTACTTATTTAAAACACAGAAGTCAAGTTCAAGTATAGGAGAAATGTTAGGAGGGAGTCCCTTTAGAGTGCCTTTATTATATAGATAAGGATGATTGGTGACAAGTCAGATAAAAAGAATGAGACCGGCCGGGCGCGGTGGCTCAAGCCTGTAATCCCAGCACTTTGGGAGGCCGAGACGGGCGGATCACGAGGTCAGGAGATCGAGACCATCCTGGCTAACATGGGGAAACCCCGTCTCTACTAAAAATACAAAAACTAGCCGGGCGAGGTGGCGGGCGCCTGTAGTCCCAGCTACTCGGGAGGCTGAGGCAGGAGAATGGCGTGAACCCGGGAGGCGGAGCTTGCAGTGAGCTGAGATCTGGCCACTGCACTCCAGTCCGGGCGACAGAGCGAGACTCCGCCTCAAAAAAAAAAAAAAAAAAAAAAAAAAAAAAAAAGAATGAGACCTAGTGGGCTAAATCATCATAAGAAGAAGCTGGAAGGTGTAGACTGGGAGAAATGAAGAAGGGCTTTCTACCCAAGGAAGAAAGAGTAGTGAATTTTAAGTGAAACTGACTAAAATGCTAGTCAAAGACATAAATCCTTTGAGCTGGAAAAGCATTTAGGGTTAATAGTTTCAAGGTGGAGATTTTTAAACTTTTAGTTTCAGGGGTTCATGTGCAAGTTTGTTACATAAATAAGTTGCATGTTGCAAGGGTTTGGTGTATATGTTGTTTGTCACTCAGGTTTGAGCATAACACCCAATCAGTAGTTTTTTGAATCCTCACACTCCTCTCACCCTCCATCCTCAAGTAGGCCCCAGTGTCTATTGTTCCCTTCTTTGTGTCCATGTGTACTCAATGTTTAGCTCCCACTTATAAGTGAGAACATGTGGTGTTTGGTTTTCTGTTCCTGCATTAGTTTGCTTAGGATAATGGCCTCCAATCCATCTATATTGCTACAAAATACATGATCTTATTCTTTTTTATGACTGTGTAGTATTCCATGATGTATATGTACCACATTTTCTTTATCCAGTCTACCATTGATAGGCATTTAGGTTGATTCCATGTCTTTGCTATTGTAAATAGTGTTGCTGCAATGAACATATGCATGCATGTGTCTATATGGTAGAATGATTTATATTCCTTTGGGTGTATACCTAATAATGGGATTTCTGGGTCGAATGGTAGTTCTTTAAGAAGTCGTCAAACTGCTTTCCGCAGTGGTTGAACTAATTTACATTTCTGCCAGCAGTGTATAAGCATTCCCTTTTCTCTGCAACTTCACCACTGTGTTATTTTTTGACTTTTCAAAAATAGCCATTCTGACTGGTGTGAAATGGTATCTCATTGTGGTTTTGATTTGCATTTCTCTGATGATTAGTGATGTTGAGCATTTTTTCATATGCTTATTGGCTGCATGTATGTCATATTTTGAAAAGTGTTCATGTCCTTTGCCCACTTTTTAATGGGGTTATTTTTTGCTTGTTAATTTAAGTTTCTTGTAGATTCTGGATATTTACCTTTGTCAGATGCATAGTTTGCAAATATTTTCTTCCCTTCTTTGGGTTGTCTTTTTACTCTGTTGATAGTTTTTTTTTTTCCTCTGTGCAGAAGCTCTTTGGTTTAATTAGGTCCCATTTGTCAATTTTTGTTTTTGTTGCAATTGCTTTTGGCATCTTTATCATGAAATCTTTACCAGTTCCTATGTATAGAATGGTATTGCCTAGGTTATCTTCCAAAGCTTTTATAGTTTTGGTTTTACATTTAAGTCTTTAATCCATCTTGACTTGATTTTTGCATATGGTATAAGGAAGGGGTCCAGTTTTAATATTCTACATGTGGCTAGCCAGTTATCCCAGCACCACTGATTGAGTAGGGAGTCCTTTTGCCATTGCTTTTTTCAGCTTTGTTAAAGATTTGATGCTGGTAGGTGCACAGCATTATTTCTGAGCCCTCTGTTCTGTTCCATTGGTCTGTGTCTGTAATTGTTCCAGTACCATGCTTTTTTGGTTACTGTAGCCCTGTAGTATAGTTTGAAGTTGGGTAACAGTCTTCACTTAAATTAATCTTGGCAAATGTTTAGGGATGACTTAATTTTAAAAAATTTAGATATAATTTATAGACCATAACATTTACCATTTTAAAACATATATTTTCATGGTTGTATAACCATCACACTATGTAATTTGAGAACATTTTCATCTCCCCACGAAGAAACCTCATACCTATTAGTCACTTCCCAATCCCTGAAATACAGTAATCTGCTTTCTGTCTCTTATGGATTTGCCTATTCTGTACATTTCATATAAATAGACTCATATATGGGCTTTGTATCTAGCTTCTTTTACTTAGCAGAATATTTTCAAGGTTCATCCATGTTGTATATATATCAGTGGCCAAATATTCTATTGTATGTATATACCATCTTTTCTTTATTCATCAGCTGATGGGCATTTTTGCAACTTATTCATCAGCTGATGGGTTGTTTGCAACTTTTTGGCTATTATGAATAATGCTGCTGTGGACATTTGTGTACGTTTTTGCGTGAACATGTTTTCAATTATCTTGAGTCTAAGAGTAGAATTGCTGGATCATATGGTAGATCTGTGTTTTACTTTTTGAGGGAATCCCAAACTGTTTTCTGACTATACCATTTTACATTCCCACCAGCAGTATATGGAGGTTCTAGTTTCTCCATATCTCTTTATATCCTCTCCAGCACTTGTTATTTTATTATTTTTTTACTGTAGCTATCTTAGTGAATGTGAAGTGATATCTCATGCTTTTGATTTGCATTTTCTTGATGACTAATGATGCTGAACATCTTTCCATGTGATTATTGGCCATTTGTTTATTTTCTTTGGGAAAATTTATTCAAATTCTTTGCCCATTTTAAAATTGGGTTGTCTTTTTATTCTTCAGTTGTAAGAATTCTTTATATGTTCTTGATAGTAGACCCTCATTAGCTATATGATTTGCAAATATTTTCTCCAAGTCTGTGGGTTATTTTTTTTTCACTTTCTGGATAGTGTCCTTTAAAGCACAAATGTTTCTTGTTTTGAAGTCCATGTATCTATTTTTCCTTTGGTTGCTCATGCTTTAGGTGTAATATCTAAGAAACTGTTGCTTAATCTAACATCACAAAGATTTACCTCTGTGTTTTCTTCTAGAAGTTTTATAGTTTTAGCCCTTACAATTAGGTCTTTGATCTATTTTGAGTTAAGTTTTGTACATGGTGTGATATATGGGTCCACATTTATTCTTTTGTGTGTAGATATCCAGTTGTCCCAGCACCATTTGTTGAAAAGACTGTTCTTTCCTCACTGAATTGTCTTGGTACCCTTGTCTTGCTACCCTTGTCAAAAATCAATGAGTTGTTTTTTACATGTATATAGTCTTATTTCTGGACTCTCAATTCTGTCCTATTGATCTATATGTCTATTGTAGGCCAGTACCACAGTGTTTGAATTACTATAGTTTTTTTTTTTTTTTAAAACAGTGTTATTGAGGTGTAATTTACGCACGATAAAATTCACTTGTTTTCACAATTCAGTGATTTTTAAACAAATTTACAGAGTTATTCAGCCATTACCACAATCCAATTTCAGAACATTTCCATTACTCCAGTAGGGTCCCTTGTGCCCATCTGTAGTCACTCCTCTTTTCTCCCACCAACCCCAGGTAACTGCGAATCCACTTTCCATCTCTGTAGATTTGTGGATTTCAGATACTTCACATAAGTGGAGTCATTCAATATGTGGTCTTTTGTGATTGGCTTCTTACATTTAGCAAATGCTTTCAAAGTTCATCTCTGCTACAGCATGTATCATTACTTCATTCCTTTTTATTATGGAATAGTATTTCTTTGAATAAGTATACCATATCTTGTTGATCCATTCACGAGTTAGTGGACATTTGGGTTGTTTCCACTTTTTGGCTACTATGAATAGTGCTGCTATGGATGCTGACAGATGAGTCTTCGTGTAAATGTATGGGTTCATTTCTCTTGTGTACACACCAAGGTGTAGAATTGCTGGGATGTATGGTAAATTTATGCTTAACTTCTTTTATTTTTATTTTTAACTGAGTTGTATGTTTACTATGATGCTTAACTTTTTTTTTATTATTATTATACTTTAAGTTCTAGGGTACATGTGCATAACGTACAGGTTTGTTACATATGTATACTTGTGCCATGTTGGTGTCAGGATACAAAATTAATGTGCAAAAATCACAAGCATTCTTATACACCAGTAACAGACAAACAGAGAGCCAAATCATGAATGAACTTCCATTCACAATTGCTTCAAAGAGAATAAAATACCTAGCAATCCAACTTACAAGGGATGTAAAGGACCTCTTCAAGGAGAACTACAAACCACTGCTCAGTGAAATAAAAGAGGACACAAACAAATGGAAGAACGTACCATGCTCATGGATAGGAAGAATCAATATCGTGAAAATGGCCATACTGCCCAAGTTTATAGATTCAATGCCATCCCCATCAAGCTACCAATGAGTTTCTTCACAGAATTGGAAAAAACTGCTTTAAAGTTCATATGGAACCAAACAAGAGCCCGCATTGCCAAGACAATCCTAAGTCAAAAGAACAAAGCTGGAGGCATCACGCTACCTGACTTCAAACTATACTAGAGTATAGTACATACAGTAACCAAAACAGCATGGTACTGGTACCAAAACAGAGATATAGACCAATGGAACAGAACAGAGTCCTCAGAAATAATATCACACATCTACAGCCATCTGATCTTTGACAAACCTGACAAAAACAAGAATTGGGGAAAGGATTCCCTATTTAATAAATGGTGCTGGGAAAATTGGCTAGCCATAAGTAGAAAGCTGAAACTGGATCCTTTCCTTACTCCTTATACGAAAATTAATTCAAGATGGATTAGAGACTTAAATGTTAGACCTAATACCATAAAAACCCTAGAAGAAAACCTAGGTAGTACCATTCAGGACATAGGCATGGGCAAGGACTTCATGTCTAAAACACCAAAAGCAACGGCAGCAAAAGCCAAAATTGACAAATGCGATCTAATTAAACTAAAGAGCTTCTGCACAGCAAAAGAAACTACCATCAGAGTGAACAGGCAACCTACAGAATGGGAGAAAATTTTTGCAATCTACTCATCTGACAAAGGGCTAATATCCAAAACCTACAAAGAACTCAAACAAATATACAAGAAAAAAACAAACAACCCCATCAAAAAGTGGGCAAAGGATATGAACAGACATTTCTCAAAAGAAGACATTCATACAGCCAACAGACACATGAAAAAATGCTCATCATCACTGGCCATCAGAGAAATGCAAATCAAAACCCCAATGAGATACCATCTCACACCAGTTAGAATAGCAATTATTAAAAAGTCAGGAAACAACAGGTGCTGGAGAGGATGTGGAGAAATAGGAACACTTTTACACTGTTGGTGGGATTGTAAACTAGTTCAACCATTATGGAAAACAGTATGGCAATTCCTCAAGGATCTAGAACTAGAAGTACCATATGACCCAGCCATCCCATTACTGGGTATATACCCAAAGGATTCTAAATCATGCTGCTATAAAGACACACGCACACGTATGTTTTTGTGGCACTATTCACAATAGCAAAGACTTGGAATCAACTCAAATGTCCATCAGTGACAGAGTGGATTAAGAAAATGTGGCACATATACACAATGGAATACTATGCAGCCATAAAAAAGGATGAGTTTGTGTCCTTTGTAGGGACATGGATGCAGCTGGAAACCAACATTCTCAGCAAACTATGGCAAGAACAGAAAACCAAACACCACATGTTCTCACTCGTAGGTGGGAACTGAACAATGAGATCACTTGAAGTCGGGAAGGGGAACATCACACACCGGGGCCTATCATGGGGAGCGGGGAGTGGGGAGGGATTGCATTGGGCGTTATACCTGATGTAAATGACGAGTTGATGGGTGCTGTCGAGTTGATGAATTACTATAGTTTTGAAGTAAGCTTTGAAATAATTAAGTACGAGTCCTGCAACTTTGTTCTTTTTCAAGATTGTTTTTGCTATTTTAAATTCTTGCATTTTCATATGAACTTTACAGTTACCTTGTCAATTTCTACAAATAGGTAGTTGGAATTTCAATAGGGATTGCATTGAATTGGTAGATCAATTTGGGAAGTATTGAGGCTTCCAATACATGAAGACAAAATGTGTTTCCATTTGTTCTGTAATTCCTTTCAATGAAGTTTTATAGTTTCATGTGTAGAAGTCTTGCACTTATTCTGTTCTGCATATGTACTCCAATAGTATATTCTTTTTATACTATTGGATTGTTTACTTCATTTCATTTTCAGATTGTTCATTGTGAATGTGTAGAAATACAACTGATTTTTTATGTATTGATCTTCTATAACCTTACTAAACTCGTTTATTAGCTGGTGTGTGTGTATGTGTGTTGGGGGGGTGTTTGTGTGTATGTATGTATTCCTTAGGATTTTTTACATACAGGATCATGTCACTTTGCAAATAGAGATATTATTTTCCTTCTTCTGTTATAATCTGGATGCAGTTTATTTTACTTTCTTGTTTGATTGCCCTGTAGTGTAGAACCCCCATTACAATCTTAAATAGAAATGGTGAAAGTAGATATTCTTGTCTTATTCCTGATTTTAGAGGAAAACTTTCAATCTTTCACCATTAAGTATGATGTTACTTATGGTTTTTTTTTTAAATTCTATTTTAAGTTCTGGGGTACATGTGCAGAACATGTAGGTTTGTTACGTAGGTATACACGTCCCATGGTGGTTTGCTGCACCTATCAACCCATCATCTACATTAGGTATTTCTCCTAATGCTATCCCTCCCCTAGCCCCCTACGCCCCAACAGGCCCCAGTGTGTGATGTTCCCCTACCTGTGTCCATGTGTTCTCATTGTTCAACTCCCACTTATGAGTGAGAACATGCGGTGTTTGGTTTTCCGTTCCTGTATTAGTTTGGTGAGAATGATGGTTTCCAGCTTCATCCATGTCCCTGCAAGGACTTGAACTCATCCTTTTTTAATGGCTGTATAGTATTCCATGGTGTATATGTGCCACATTTTCTTTATCCAGTCTGTCATTGATGGGCATTTGGGTTGGTTCCAAGTCTTTGCTATTTTGAATAGTGCCGCAATAAATATAAGTGTGCATGTGTCTTTATAGTAGAATGATTTATAATCCTTTGGGTATATACCCAGTAATGGGATTGCTGGGTCAAATGGTATTTCTAGTGCTAGATCCTTGAGGAATCGCCACACTGCCTTCCACAATGGTTGAACTAATTTACACTCCCACCAACAGTGTAAAAGCATTCCTATTTCTCCACATCCTCTCCAGTATCTGTTGTTTCCTGACTTTTTAATGATCGCCATTCTAACTGGCGTGAGATGGTATCTCATTGTGGTTTTGATTTGCATTTCTCTAATGACCAGTGATGATGAGATTTTTTTCATATGTTTGTTGGCTGCCTAAATGTCCTCTTTTGAGGAGTGTCTGTTCATATCCTTTGCTCACTTTTTTATGGGGTTGTTGTGTCTTGTAAATTTAAGTTCTTTGTAGATTCTGTATATTAGCCCTTTGTCAGAGGGGTACATTGCAAAAATTTTCTTCCATTCTGTAGGTTGCCTGTTCACTTTGATGATAATTTCTTTTGCTATGCAGAAGCTCTTTAGTTTAACTAGATCCCATTTGTCAATTTTAGCTTTTTGTTGCCATTGCTTTTGGTGTTTTAGTCATGAAGTCTTTGCCCATGCCTATGTCTTTGAATGGTATTGGCTAGGTTTTCTTCTAGGGCTTTTATGGTTTTAGGTCTAACATTTAAGTCTTTAATCCATCTTGAATTAATTTTTGTATAAGGTGTAAGGAAGGGGTCCATTTTCAGTTTTCTGCATATAGCTAGCCAGTTTTCCCAACAGCATTTATTAAATAGGGAATCCTTTCCGCATTGCTGTTTTTGTCAGGTTTGTCAAAGATCAGATGGTTGTAGATGTGTGGCATTATTTCTGAGGCCTCTGTTCTGTTCAGTTGGTCTATATATCTGTTTTGGTATCAGTACCAGGCTGTTTTGGTTACTGTAGCCTTCTGGTATAGTTTGAAGTCAGATAGTGTGATGTCTCCAGCTTTGTTCTTTTTGCTTAGGATTGTCTTAGGTTTGCAGGCTCTTTTTTGGTTCCATATGAAATTCAAAGTAGTTTTTTTTTTCCAATTCTGTGAAGAAAATCAGTGGTAGCTTGATGGGGATAGTGCTGAATCTATAAATTACTTTTGGCAGTGTGGCTTTTTCATGATATTGATTCTTCTGACCCATGAGCATGGAATGTTTTTTCATTTATTTGTGTCCTCTCATGTCCTTGAGCAGTGGTTTGTAGTTCTCCTTGAAGAGGTCCTTCGCATCCCTTGTAAGTTGGATTCCTAGGTATTTGATTCTCTTTGTAGCAATTGTGAATGGGAGTTCACTCATGATTTGGCTCTCTGTTTGTCTGTTATTGGTGTATAGGAATGCTTGGGTTTTTAACAGATGACTTTTATCAGTTTGAGGAAGTTCCCCACTATTGCTTGTTTGCTGAGTGCTTTTTTCTTTTAAAATTACAATAGGTTATTGGTTTTTGCCAAATGTTTTTTCTGCGTATATCAAAATGATCATATGTCTATTTCACCATTTATTGTATTAATAATGTTTTCGATTATTGCATTAATATAGTATACTACATTTATTTTTATTTGTTGAACCTACCTTGTATTTCTGAGATCAGTTCCACTTGGTCTTAGTGTGTATACTTTTTATATGCTGCTGAATTCAGTTGGCTAGTATTTTGTTGAGGACTTTTGCATTTATACTCACAAGGGAAATTGGTCTATACAAGTTGTGTGTGTGTGTGATGTCTTTGGCTGGTTTTGGTATCACTGTAGTACTGGCCTCAGTCTAATCACTTTATTTTTGAAAGATAGTTTTGCTGGATTTGGAATTCTTGGTTGATAGGTTGTTTGTTTTTTCCTTTCAGAACTTTGAATATATTGGCCACATGTGGTGGCTCATGCCTATAATCCCAGTACTTTGGGAGGCCAAGGCAGGCAGATCACTTGAGTCCAGGTGTTCGAGACCAGCCTGGGCAATATGGTGAGTCCCCATCTCTACAAAAATTAGCTGGACATGGTGGCATGTGCCTGTAGTCCCAGCTACTCAGGAGGCTGAGGTGGGAGGATCACTTAATCCCAGAGAGGTCAAGGCTGCAGTGAGCTGTGATTGTGCTACTACACTCCAGCCTGGGTGACATAGTGGGACCCTGTCTCAAGAAAAAGAAAAAGAAAGAACTTTGAACATGTCATCCAATTTCCTTCTGGCCTCCATGGTTTCTGTTGACAATTTAGTTGTTAATCTTTTGGAGGATATTGAGGATCCCTTGTATGTGATGAGTTGCTTCTCTCTCACTGCTTTCAAGATTCTCTTTGATTTTGGTTTTTGACAGTTTGAATAATATGTGTCTAGGTGTGATCTTTTTGAGTTTATCCCACTCAGAGTTTTTTTGAGCTTCTTGGATGTGCAGACTAATGTTTTTCAGTAAATGTAGAAAGTTTTGGCCATTATTTCTTCAAGTATTATTTCTTCCCCTTTATGTTTCTTTTTTTTTTTTTTTTTACATTTTCTATTTATTTATTTATTTACTTATTTATTATACTTTAAGTTCTAGGGTACATGTGCATAACGTGCAGATTTGTTACATATGTATACTTGTGTCATGTTGGTGTGCTGCACCAATCAACTCGTCAGCACCCATCAATTCATCACTTATATCAGGTATAACTCCCAATGCAATCCCTCCCCCCTCCCCCCGCCATGATAGGCCCCAATGTGTGATGTTCCCATTCCTGAGTCCAAGTGATGTCATTGTTCAGTTCCCACCTATGAGTGAGAACATGCGGTATTTGGTTTTCTGTTCTTGTGATAGTTTGCTAAGAATGATGGTTTCCAGCTTCATCCATGTCCCTACAAAGGATGCAAACTCATCCTTTTTTATGGCTGCATAATATTCCATGGTGTATATGTGTCACATTTTCTTAATTCAGTCTGTCACAGATGGACATTTGGGTTGATTCCAAGTCTTTGCTATTGTGAATAGTGCCGCAATAAACATACTGTGCATGTGTCTTTATAGCAGCATGATTTAGAATCCTTTGGGTATATACCCAGTAGTGGGATGGCTGGGTCATATGGTACATCTAGTTCTAGATCCTTGAGGAATCGCCATACTGTTTTCCATAATGGTTGAACTAGTTTACAATCCCACCAACAGTGTAAAAGTGTTCCTGTTTCTCCACATCCTCTCCAGCACCTGTTGTTTCCTGACTTTTTAATGATGGCCATTCTAACTGGTGTGAGATGGTATCTCATTGTGGTTTTCATTTGCATTTTTCTGATGGCCAGTGATGATGAGCATTTTTTCATGTGTCTGTTGGCTGTATGAATGTCTTCTTTTGAGAAGTGTCTGTTCATATCCTTTGCCCACTTTTTGATGGGGTTGTTTGTTTTTTTCTTGTAAATTTGTTTGAGTTCTTTGTAGATTCTGGATATTAGCCCTTTGTCAGATGAGTAGATTGCAAAAATTTTCTCCCATTCTGTAGGTTGCCTGTTCACTCTGATGGTAGTTTCTTTTGCTGTGCAGAAGCTCTTTAGTTTAATTAGATCCCATTTGTCAATTTTGGCTTTTGCTGCCGTTGCTTTTGGTGTTTTAGACATGAAGTCCTTGCCCATGCCTATGTCCTGAATGGTACTACCTAGGTTTTCTTCTAGGGTTTTTATGGTATTAGGACTAACATTTAAGTCTCTAATCCATCTTGAATTAATTTTCGTATAAGGAGTAAGGAAAGGATCCAGTTTCAGCTTTCTACTTATGGCTAGCCAGTTTTCCCAGCACCATTTATTAAATAGGGAATCCTTTCCCCATTTCTTGTTTCTCTCAGGTTTGTCAAAGATCAGATGGCTGTAGATGTGTGGTATTATTTCTGAGGACTCTGTTCTGTTCCATTGGTCTATTTTCTCTGTTTTGGTACCAGTACCATGCTGTTTTGGTTACTGTAGCCTTGTAGTATAGTTTGAAGTCAGGTAGCGTGATGCCTCCAGCTTTGTTCTTTTGACTTAGGATTGTCTTGGCAATGCGGGCTCTTGTTTGGTTCCATATGAACTTTAAAGCAGTTTTTTCCAATTCTGTGAAGAAACTCATTGGTAGCTTGATGGGGATGGCATTGAATCTATAAGTTACCTTGGGCAGTATGGCCATTTTCACGATATTGATTCTTCCTATCCATGAGCATGGTATGTTCTTCCATTTGTTAGTGTCCTCTTTTATTTCACTGAGCAGTGGTTTGTAGTTCTCCTTGAAGAGGTCCTTTACATCCCTTGTAAGTTGGATTCCTAGGTATTTCATTCTGTTTGAAGTAATTGTGAATGGAAGTTCATTCATGATTTGGCTCTCTGTTTGTCTGTTACTGGTGTATAAGAATGCTTGTGATTTTTGCACATTAATTTTGTATCCTGAGACTTTGCTGAAGTTGCTTATCAGCTTAAGGAGATTTTGGGCTGAGACAATAGGGTTTTCTAAATATACAATCATGTCATCTGCAAACAGGGACAATTTGACTTCTTCTTTTCCTAACTGGATACCCTTGATTTCTTTCTCTTGCCTGATGGCCCTAGCCAGAACTTCCAACACTATGTTGAATAGGAGTGGTGAGAGAGGGCATCCCTGTCTTGTGCCAGTTTTCAAAGGGAATTTTTCCAGTTTTTGCCCATTCAGTATGATATTGGCTGTGGGTTTGTCATAAATAGCTCTTATTATTTTGAGGTACTTTCCATCAATACCGAATTTATTGAGCATTTTTAGCATGAAGGGCTGTTGAATCTTGTCAAAAGCCTTTTCTGCATCTATTGAGATAATCATGTGGTTCTTGTCTTTGGTTCTGTTTATATGCTGGATTACGTTTATTGATTTGCAAATGTTGAACCAGCCTTGCATCCCAGGGATGAAGCCCACTTGATCATGGTGGATAAGCTTTTTGATGTGCTGCTGAATCCGGTTTGCCAGTATTTTATTGAGGATTTTTGCATCAATGTTCATCAGGGATATTGCTCTAAAATTCTCTTTTTTTGTTGTGTCTCTGCCAGGCTTTGGTATCAGGATGATGTTGGCCTCATAAAATGAGTTAGGGAGGATTCCCTCTTTGTCTATAGATTGGAATAGTTTCAGAAGGAATGGTACCAGCTCCTCCTTGTACCTCTGGTAGAATTCAGCTGTGAATCCATCTGGTCCTGGACTTGTTTTGGTTGGTAGGCTATTAATTATTGCCTCAATTTCAGAGCCTGCTATTGGTCTATTCAGGGATTCAACTTCTTCCTGGTTTAGTCTTGGAAGAGTGTAAGTGTCCAGGAAATGATCCATTTCTTCTAGATTTTCTAGTTTATTTGCGTAGAGGTGTTTATAGTATTCTCTGATGGTAGTTTGTATTTCTGTGGGGTCCGTGGTGATATCCCCTTTATCATTTTTTATTGCGTCTATTTGATTCTTCTCTCTTTTCTTCTTTATTAGTCTTGCTAGCGGTCTGTCAATTTTGTTGATTTTTTCAAAAAACCAACTCCTGGATTCATTGATTTTTTGGAGGGTTTTTGTGTCTCTATTTCCTTCAGTTCTGCTCTGATCTTCGTTATTTCTTGCCTTCTGCTAGCTTTTGAATGTGTTTGCTCTTGCTTCTCCAGTTCTTTTAATTGTGATGTTAGAGTGTCAATTTTAGATCTTTCCAGCTTTCTCTTGTGGTCATTTAGTGCTATAAATTGCCCTCTACACACTGCTTTATATGTGTCCCAGAGATTCTGGTATGTTGTATCTTTGTTCTCATTGGTTTCAAAGAACATCTTTATTTCAGCCTTCATTTTGTTATGTACCCAGTAGTCATTCTGGAGCAGGTTGTTCAGTTTCCATGTAGTTGAGCGGTTTTGATTGAGTTTCATAGTCCTGAATTCTAGTTTGATTGCACTGTGGTCTGAGAGACAGTTTGTTATAATTTCTGTTCTTTTACATTTGCTAAGGAGTGCTTTACTTCCAATTATGTGGTCAATTTTGGAATAAGTGCGATGTGCTGAGAAGAATGTATATTCTGTTGATTTGGGGTAGAGAGTTCTATAGATGTCTATTAGGTCCGCTTGGTGCAGAGATGAGTTCAATTCCTGGATATCCTTGTTAACTTTCTGTCTCGTTGATCTGTCTAATGTTGACAGTGGAGTGTTGAAATCTCCCATTATTATTGTATGGGAGGCTAAGACTCTTTGTAAGTCTCTAAGGACTTGCTTTATGAATTTGGGTGCGCCTTTGTAAGTCTCTAAGGACTTGCTTTATGAATCTGGGTGCTCCTGTACTGGGTGCATATATATTTAGGATAGTTAGCTCTTCCTGTTGAATTGATCCCTTTACTATTATGTAATGGCCTTCTTTGTGTCTTTTGATCTTTGATGGTTTAAAGTCTATTTTATCAGAGACTAGGATTTCAACCCCTGCCTTTTTTTGTTCTCCATTTGCTTGGTAGATCTTCCTCCATCCCTTTATTTTGAGCCTGTGTATATCACTGCATGTGAGATGGGTCTCCTGAATACAGCAGACTGATGGGTCTTGAGTCTTTATCCAGTTTGCCAGTCTGTGTCTATTAATTGGAGCATTTAGTCCATTAACATTTAAGGTTAATATCGTTATGTGTGAACTTGATCGTGCCATTATGATATTAACTGGTTATTTTGCTCGTTAGTTGATGCAGTTTCTTCCTAGCCTCGATGGTCTTTACATTTTGGCATGTTTTTGCAATGGCTAGTACCGGTTGTTCCTTTCCATGTTTAGGGCTTCCTTCAGGGTCTCTTGTAAGGCAGGCCTGGTGGTGACAAAATCTCTAAGCATTTGCTTATCTGTAAAGGATTTTATTTCTCCTTCACTGATGAAACTTAGTTTGGCTGGATATGAAATTCTGGGTTGAAAATTCTTTTCTTTAAGAACGTTGAATATTGGCCCCCACTCTCTTCTGGCTTGTAGAGTTTCTGCCGAGAGATCTGCTGTTAGTGTGATGGGCTTCCCTTTGTGGGTAACCCGACCTTTCTCTCTGGCTGCCCTTAAGATTTTTTCCTTCATTTCAACTTTGGTGAATCTGGCAATTATGTGTCTTGGAGTTGCTCTTCTCGAGGAGTATCTTTGTGGTGTTCTCTGTATTTCCTGAATTTGAATGTTGGCCTGCCCTACTAGGTTGGGGAAGTTCTCCTGGGTGATATCCTGAAGAGTGTTTTCCAACTTGGTTCCATTTTCCCCCTCACTTTCAGGCACCCCATTGAGATGTAGATTTGGTCTTTTTACATAATCCCATACTTCTTGCAGGCTTTGTTCATTTCTTTTTCTTCTTTTTTCTTTTGGTTTCTCTTCTCGCTTCATTTCATTCATTTGATCCTCAATCGCTGATACTCTTTCTTCCAGTTGATCGAGTCGGTTACTGAAGCTTGTGGATTTGTCATGTATTTTTCGTGTCATGGTTTTCATCTCTGTCATTTCGTTTATGACCTTCTCTGCATTAATTATTCTAGCTATCAATTCTTCCACTCTTTTTTCAAGATTTTTAGTTTCTTTGCGCTGGGTACGTAATTCCTCCTTTAGCTCTGAGAAGTTTGATGGACTGAAGCCTTCTTCTCTCATCTCGTCAAAGTCATTCTCTGACCAACTTTGATCAGTTGCTGGCGATGAGCTGCGCTCCTTTGCAGGGGGAGATGCCCTCTTATTTTTTGAATTTCCAGCTTTTCTGCCCTGCTTCTTCCCCATCTTTGTGGTTTTATCTGCCTCTGGTCTTTGATGATGGTGACGTACTGATGGGGTTTTGGTATAGGTGTTCTTCCTGTTTGATAGTTTTCCTTCTAATAGTCAGGACCCTCAGCTGTAGGTCTGTTGGAGATTGCTTGAGGTCCATTCCAGACCCTGTTTGCCTGGGTATCAGCAGCAGAGGTTGCAGAAGATAGAATATTGCTGACCAGCGAGTGTACCTGTCTGATTCTTACTTTGGAAGCTTCCTCTCGGGGTGTACTCCACCCTGTGAGGTGTCGTGTGTCAGACTGCCCCTAGTGGGGGATGTCTCCCAGTTAGGCTACTCAGGGGTCAGGGACCCACTTGAGTAGGCAGTCTGTCCGTTCTCAGATCTCAACCTCCGTGTTGGGAGATCCACTGCTCTCTTCAAAGGTGTTAGACAGAGTCGTTCGCGTCTGCACAGGCCTCTCCTGCTTCCCCTGTTGTTATTTAGCTGTGCCCTGTCCCCAGAGGTGGAGTCTACAGAGACAGGCAGGTTTCCTTGAGCTGCTGTGAGCTCCACCCAGTCCGAGCTTCCCAGTGGCTTTGTTTACCTACTTATGCCTCAGAGATGGCGGGCGCCCCTCCCCCAGCCTCGCTGCTGCCTTGCGGTTAGATCGCAGACTGCTGTGCTAGCAATAAGGGAGGCTTCATGGCCGTGGGACCCTCCTGGCCAGGTGTGGGTATACTCTCCTGGTGTGCCTGTTTGCTTAAAGCGCAGTATTGGGGTGGGAATTACCCGATTTTCCAGGTGTTGTGTGTCTCAGTTCCCCTGGCTAGGAAAAGGGATTCCCTTCCCCCTTGTGCTTCCCAGGTGAGGCAATGCCTCGCACTGCTTCAGCGCTCGCTGGTCGGGCTGCAGCAGCTGACCAGCACCGATTGTCTGGCACTCCCCAGTGAGATGACCCCAGTACCTCAGTTGAAAATGCAGAAATCACCGGTCTTCTGTGTTGCTCGTGCTGGGAGTTGGAGACTGGAGCTGTTCGTATTCGGCCATGTTGCTCCGCTCCCCGCTTTATGTTTCTTCTCTCCCTTGGGTTATGCATATATTGACGCATTGGTGGTATCCCACAAATGTCTCTATATCTATGTTTTTCTTTATTTATTTGTTTGTAATGTGTGGAATTAATTTGTTATAATGAGTATCAATAACATACAAAAATAAGAAATATTGATAATTTTGTATGCTATGCAAAACTATTCATACATGATTAGAAGTCAATGCTTCCTCTAAAAACTGATATGGTAAAAGTAATTACTTGTTTCCTTAATTTGGGGGATGCTACCTAACATTAAAAAAATGAAATACCGCACAGGCTTATTTTAAAAAAATAATTTTTACATGATGGTCCCATCCTAGAGGCAAGATCAGACTTAATTAACATCAGTAGAGATTCCTTAAACACATTATATTTTATAAAGCACCTTCTGGGTGACATTATTTGCTATTATACAGGACAGACGGGGAATAAACTAAATTCAAGTCTAACAGAAGCACCAGCAATTAAAATTGTTTTCAAATAATTTACAAATAGATGTACTGCATAAATTCATTTTTTGCACACAATACACAGCATTAGAATTATAAGAAAGACAAAGTGTATGGCAAAGTTAAATTAGAGGATAATTGCAGTTGTTTGTGAGTGTTCCTTCCCTCTCTAATTTGCATATGGTCATATATGTGGGATTTCTTTCAGCAATCTCCTAAAAAATCAAGTTTATTTCTTTTTCTTTTTTGTCCTTCCTTTTTCTTTTCTTTCTTTTTTACCAAAAATTTTTTTAAAATTATACTTTAAGTTCTAGGGTACATGTGCACAACATGTAGGTTTGTTACATAGGTATGCGTGAGCCATGTTGGTTTGCTGCACCCATTAACTCGTCATTTACATTAGGTATTTCTCCTAATGCTATCCCTCCCCCAGTCCCTCACTCCACGACAGGCCCGGGCGTGTGATGTTGCCCGCCCTGTGTCCAAGTATTCTTATTGTTCAGTTCCCACCTATGAGTGAGAAAATGCGGTGTTTGATTTTCTGTCCTTGTGATAGTTTGCTGAGAATGATGGTTTTCAGCTTTATCCATGTCCCTGCAAAGGACACGAACTCATCCTTTTTTATGGTTGCATAGTATTCCATGGTGTATATGTGCCACATTTTCTTTATCCAGTCTATCATTAATGGACATTTGGCTTGGTTCCAAGTCTTTGCTATTGTGAATAGTGCCACAATAAACATACGTGTGCATATGTGTTTATAGTAGCATGATTTATAATCCTTTGGGTATATAACCAGTAATGGCATTGCTGGGTCAAATGGTATTTCTAGTGCTAGATCCTTGAGGAATCGCCACACTGCCTTCCACAATGGTTGAACTAATTTACACTCCCACCAACAGTGTAAAAGCATTCCTGTTTCTCCACATCCTCTCCGGTATCTGTTGTTTCCTGACTTTTTAATGATCGCCATTCTAACTGGAGTGAGATGGTATCTCATTGTGGTTTTGATTTGCATTTCTCTAATGACCAGTGATGATGAGATTTTTTTCATATGTTTGTTGGCTGCCTAAATGTCCTCTTTTGAGGAGTGTCTGTTCATATCCTTTGCCCACTTTTTGATGGGGTTGTTTGTTTTTTTCTTGTAAATTTGTTTAAGTTCTTTGTAGGTTCTGGATATTAGCCCTTTGTCAGAGGGGTACATTGCAAAAATTTTCTCCCATTCTGTAGGTTGCCTGTTCACTCTGATGGTAGTTTCTTTTGCTGTGTAGAAGCTCTTAGTTTAATTAGATCCCATTTGTCAATTTTGGCTTTTGTTGCCATTGCTTTTGGTGTTTTAGTCATGAAGTCCTTGCACATGCCTATGTCCTGAATGGTATTGGCTAGGTTTTCTTCTAGGGTTTTTATGGTTTTAGGTCTAACATTTAAGTCTTTAATATATCTTGAGTTAATTTTTGTGTAAGGCATAAAGAAGGGATTTCAGCTTTCTACAAATGGCTACCCAGTTTTTCCAGCACCATTTATTAAATAGGGAATCCTTTCCCCATTTCTTGTTTTTGTCAGATTTGTCAAAAATCAGATGGTTGTAGATGTGTGGTGTTATTTCTGAGGCCTCTGTTCTGTTCCATTGGTCTATATCTCTGTTTTGGTACCAGTACCATGCTGTTTTGGTTACTGTATGTACTATACTCTAGTATAGTTTGAAGTCAGATAGTGTGATGCTTCCAGCTTTGTTCTTTTTTGCTTAGGATTGTCTTGGCAATGTGGGCTCTTTTTTGGTTGCATATGAACTTTAAAGTAGTCTTTTCCAATTCTGTGAAGAAACTCATTGGTAGCTTGATGGGGATGGCATTGAATGTATAAAATTACCTTGGGCAATATGGCCATTTTCACGATATTGATTCTTCCTATCCATGAGCATGGAATGATCTTCCATTTGTTTGTGTCCTCCTTTATTTCGTTGAGCAGTGGTTTGTAGTTCTCCTTGAAGAGGTCCTTCACATCCCTTGTAAGTTGGATTCCTAGCAATTGTGAATGGGAGTTCAGTCATGATTTGGCTCTCTGTTTGTCTGTTATTGGTGTATAAGAATGCTTATGATTTTTGCACACTGATTTTGTATCCTGAGACTTTGCTGAAGTTGCTTATCAGCTTAAGGAGATTTTGGGCTGAGACTATGGGGTTTTCTAAATATACAATCACATCATCTGCAAACAGGGACAGTTTGCCTTCCTCTTTTCCTAACTGAATACTCTTCATTTCTTTCTCTTGCCTGATTGCTCTGGCCAGAACTTCCAATACTATGTTGAATAGGAGTGATGAGAGAGGGTATCCCTGTCTTGTGCAGGTTTTCAAAGGGAATGATTCCAGTTTTTGCCCATTCAGTATGATATTGGCTGTGGGTCTGTCATAAATAGCTCTTATTATTTTGAGATATGTTCCATTAATACCTAGTTTATTGAGAGTTTTTAGCATGAAGAGCTGTTGAATTTTGTCAAAGACCTTTTCTGCATCTATTAAGATAATCATGTGGTTTTTGTCATTGGTTCTGTTTATGTGATAGATTACATTTATTGATTTGCATATGTTCAACCAGGCTTGCATCCTTGGGATGAAGTCGACTTGATCATGGTGCATAAGCTTTTTGATATGCTGCTGGATTCCATTTGCCAGTATTTTATTGAGGACTTTAGCATTGATATTCATCAGGGATATTGATCTAAAATTCTCATTTTTTGTTGTGTGTCTGCCAGGCTTTGGTATCAGGATTATGCTGGCCTCATAAAATGAGTTAGGGAGGATTCTCTCTTTTTCTTTTGAATGAAATAGTTTCAGAAGGAATGGTACCAGCTCCTCTTTGTACCTCTGGTAGAATTCAGCTGTGAATCTGTCCGGTCCTGGACATTTTTTGGTTGGTAGGCTATTTATTATTGCCTCAATTTCAGAGCCTATTATTGGTCTATTCAGAGATTCAACTTCTTCCTGGTTTAGTCTTGGGAGGGTGTACGTGTCCAGCAATTTATCAGTTTCTTCTAGATTTTCTAGTTTATTTGCATAGAGGTGTTTATAGTGTTCTCTGATGGTAGTTCATATTTCTGTGGGATTGGTGGTGATATCCCTTTTATCATTTTTTATTGTGTCTATTTGATTCTTCTCTCTTTTCTTCTTTATTAGTCTTGCTAGCAGTCTATCAATTTTGTTGATCTTTTCAAAAAACTAGCTCTTGGATTCATTGATTTTTTTGAAGGGTTTTTTGTGTCTCTATCTCCTTCGGTTCTGCTCTGATCTTAGTTATTTCTTGCCTTCTGCTAGTTTTTGAAAGTGTTTGCTCTTGCTTCTCTAGTTCTTTAAATTGTCATGTTAGGATGTCAATTTTAAATCTCTCCTGCTTTCTCTTGTGGGCATTTAGTGCTATAAATTTCCCTCTACACACTGCTTTAAATGTGTCCCAGAGATTCTGGTATGTTGTGTCCTTATTCTCATTGATTTCAAAGAATATCTTTATTTCTGCCTTCATTTCGTTATTTACCCAGTAGTCATTCAGAAGTAAGTTGTTCAGTTTCTATGTACTTTTGTGGTTTTGAGTGAGTTTCTTAATCCTGACTTCTAATTTGATTGCACTATGGTCTGAGAGACAGTTTGTTGTGATTTCTGTTTTTTACATTTGCTGAGGAGTGCTTTACTTCCAACTATGTGGTCAATTTTGGAATAGGTGTGATGTGGTGCTGAGAAGAATGTATATTCTGTTGATTTGGGGTGGAAAGTTCTGTAGATGTCTATTAGGTCGGCTTGGTGCAGAGCTGAGTTGAAGTCCTGGATATCCTTGTTAACCTTCTGTCTCGTTGATCTGTCTACTATTGACAGTGGGGTATTAAAGTCTCCCATTATTATTGTATGGGAGTCTAAGTCTCTTTGTAAGTCTCTAAGGACTTGCTTTATGAATCTGGGTGCTCCTGTATTGGGTGCATATATATTTAGGATAGTTAGCTCTTCTTGTTGAATTGATCCCTTTACCATTATGTAATGGCCTTCTTTGTCTCTTTTGATCTTTGTTGGTTTAAAGTCTGTTTTATCAGAGTCTAGGATTGCACCCCCTGCTTTTTTTTTTTTTGTTTTCCATTTGCTTGGTAGATCTTCCTCCATCCCTTTATTTAGAGCCTATGTGTGTCTCTGCGTGTGAGATGGGTCTCCTGAATCAGCAGACTGATGGGTCTTGACTCTTTATCCAATTTGCCAGTCTGTGTCTTTTAATTGGGGCATTTAACCCATTTACATTTAAGGTTAATATTGTTATGTATGAATTTAATCGTGTCATTATGATTGTAGCTGGTTATTTTGCCTGTTAGTTGATGCAGTTTCTTACTAGCATCAATGGTCTTTACAATTTGGCATGTTTTTGCAGTGGTTGGTACCGGTTGTTCCTTTCCGTGTTTAGTGCTTCCTTCAGGAGCTCTTGTAGGACAGGCCTGGTGGTGACAAAATCTCTCAGCATTTGCTTGTCTGTAAAGGATTTTATTTCTCCTTCACTTGTGAAACTTAGTTGGCTGGATATGAAATTCTGGGTTGAAAATTCTTCTACGAATGTTGAATATCGGACCCCATTCTCTTCTGGCTTGTAGAGTTTCTGCCGAGAGATCTGCTGTTAGTCTGGTGGGCTTCCCTTTTTGGGTAATGTGACCTTTCTCTCTGGCTGCCCATAACATTGTTTTCCTTCATTTCAACCTTGATGAATCTGACAATTATGTGTCTTGAGATTGCTCTTCTCAAGGAGTATCTTTGTGGTATTCTCTGTATTTCCTGAATTTGAATGTTGGCCTGCCTTGCTAGCTTGGGGAAGTTGTCCTGGATAATATGCCTGAAGAGTGTTTTCCAACTTGGTTCCATTCTCCCCGTCACTTTCAGGTACACCATTCAATCGTAGATTTGATCTTTTCACATAGTCCCATATTTCTTGGTGGCTTTGTTCATTTCTTTTTACTCTTTTTTCTCTAAACTTCTCTTCTCGCTTTATTTCATTAGTTTGATCTTCAATCACTGATATCCTTTCTTCCACTTGATAGAATTGGCTACTGAAGCTTGTGTATGCGTCACGTAGTTCTCGTGCCATGGATTTCAGCTCCATCAGGTCATTTAAGGTCTTCTCTACACTGTTTATTCTAGTTAGCCACTTGTCTAATCTTTTTTCAAGGTTTTTAGCTTCCTTGTGATGGGTTCAAACATCCTCCTTTAGCTCAGAGAAGTTTGTTATTACTGACCTTCTGAAGCATACTTCTGTCAACTTGTCAAAATCATTATTCATCCAGCTTTGTTCCGTTACTGGCAAGGAGCTGCGATCCTTTGGAAGAAAAGAGGTGCTCTGGTTTTTAGAATTTTCAGCTTTTCTGCTCTGGTTTCTCCCCATCTTTGTGGTTTTAATCTCCTTTGGTCTTTGATGTTGGTGACCTACAGATGGGATTTTGGTGTGGATATCTTTTTTGTTGATGTTGATGATATTCCTTTCTGTTTGTTAGTTTTCCTTCTAACAGTCAGCTCCCTTAGCCGCAGGTGTGTTCGAGTTTGCTGGAGGTCTACTCCAGACCCTGTTTGCCTGAGTATCACCAGCGGAGGCTGCAGAACAACAAAGATTGCAGAACAGTAAATATTGCTGCCTGATCCTTCCTCTGGAAGCTTTGTTCCAGAGGGTCACCCGCCTGTATGAGATGTCAGTCAGCCCCTTACTGGGAGGTGTCTCCCGGTTAGGCTACACGGGGTCAGGGACCCACTTGAGGAGGCAGTCTGTCCATTCTCAGAGCTCAAATGCCATGCTGGGAGAACCACTCCTCTCTTCACAACTGTGAGACAGGCACGTTTAAGTCTGCAGAAGTTTCTGCTGCCTTTTGTTCAGCTATGCCCTGCCCCTAGAGGTGGAGTCTACAGAGGCAGCAGGCCTCTCCCCCTGCCAGGTTGCTGCCTTGCAGATCGATCATTGCTGTGCTAGCAGTGAGCAAGGCTCCATAGGCATAGGACCCACTGAGCCATGCGGGGGATATAATCTCCTGGTGTACCATTTGCTAAGACCATTGGAAAAGCACAGTATTTAGGCGGGAGTGTCCTGTTTTTCCAGCTACAGTCTGTCACGGCTTCCCTTAGCTAGGAAAGGGAAATCCCTCGACCCCCGCGCTTACCAGGTGAGGCGATGACCTGCCCTGTTTCGGCTTACCCTCTGTGGGCTACACCTACTGTCCAACCAGTCCCAGTGAGATGAACCAGGTACCTCAGTTGGAAATGCAGAAATCACCCGTCTTCTGCATTGATCACACTGGGGGTGTAGACCAGAGCTGTTCCTATTCGGCCATCTTGGAATGGGATCCTATGTTTTTTTTTTTTTTTTTTTTTTTTTAATTGTTTGCTTTTTGTCCCTCAAACTAGCTAATCTCAATTAATCAATATTCAAGTTTACTATCTCTTCTGCCTGCTCAAAACTGCAGTTGAGCCACTCTAGTGAAGTTTTCATTTCAGTTATTATGCTTTTCAACTCTAGAATTGCTGTTTAATTTTAAAAAATAATTTATATATCACTAAGGTTTGAATGTGTCTCCCAAAAGTTTATGTGCTGGAAAGTTGTCATTGTAACACTATTAAGAGGTAGGACCTTTAATAACTGATTAGGTCATAAGAGCTCTGCCCTCATGAGTATATTAATGCTATTATCATGGTTTAGTTATTACAGCGGTGGGGCTCCTGATAAAAGGATGAGTTTGGCCTGATTTCCTTACTCTCTCTTGCATGCTTGCTCACCATGTTATGCCTTCCACCATGAGATGATCTTCACCAGGTGCTAGTGCTATGCTCTTCGACTTCCTAGTCTCTAGAACCATGAGCCAAATAAATTTCTGTTCTTTAGAAATTATTCAGTCTGTGGTATTCTGTTATAGCCACAGAAAATAGACTAAAACATATATGTTTATTGATCATCTTTATTTGGTGGAATATAGTTATACCTTTATACTTTCTTTTAGTTCTTTTCTTTTTTCTTTTCTTTTTTTTGGGGGGGGGGAGCAGGGATAGGTTCTTGCTCTGTCACCCAGGCTGGAGTGTAGCAGTGTGATCATAGCTCACTGAAGCCTCAAACACCTGAGCTCAAGTAATCCTCCCACCTTAGTCTCCCAAGTAGCTTAGACCAGATGTGCATGCCACCATGCCTGGCTGATTCTTTACGTTACTAGAGATAGGATCTAGCTGTGTTGCCAAGGGTGGTCTTGAACTCCTGGGATCAAGCAATTCTTCCTCCTCAGCCTCCCAGAGTGCTGGGTTTATAGGCATGAGCCACCGTGCCCAGCCTCTTTTAGTTCTTTAGACATGGTTTCCTTCAGCACTTTGAACATATTTAAAACAGTTCATTTAAAGTCTTTGTCTAGTAAGTTCAACATTTGGGCCTCCTTAGGGCAGTTTCTACTGATTACTTCGTTTTCCTTCTATGTGGGCCATGCTTGCTTGTTTTCTTTCCCATATCTCATAAATTTTTTGTTGAAAATTGGACATTTTAAATGTGGCAACTCTGGAAATTAGATACTTTCCCCTCTGCAGTGTGTTTTGTTGCTGCTGGTTGTAGTAGTAGTAATTTGGTGACCTTTCTGAACTACTTGTCTGAAGACTATGATCTATATTGTTTGTGACCATGGAAGTCTCTACTCATTTATCTTGGTGGTCAGCTAATGATTGGAAAAGATTTCTTCCAATGCCTAGAAGCAATAAATCACCCGTTCTGAGCCGAGGAACTCTGTGTGCATGTTGGGGTACACTTGCAACACTAAGCAAGGTAGTTGACAACTTACCTTAGCCTTCATTTCCTGCTTGTACAGAGCTTCAAGGTCAGCCAGAAATGAGAGTTTAGGAGCTTCTGAAGTCTTTCCTGTGCATGCATATAGCCCTGTGTGTGTGTGTAGCCTCCTAGATTCCCAGGAATATGTTGGAGTTTTTCAAAGCCCCTACAGAGATCTTATTTTGCAGCTTTTTCTTTTAAACTTTTTGGTTAGTCTGTTGTTGTTGCTCCAAGTGTTATCAACTGCCTTGGGGAACTGTGAAGTTAAAACACCTGCTTGTAATTATTTCCAACAATTACAAATCCCTGGGAAGGAGGCATTTTGTACTGGCAAGCCCTGAGTTAGGCCAAATACAGACTGACTTATAAGTGGGTTATTCCAGGGAACCACTAGATGGTAAAATAATGACAGTTCTTGGGAATGAATATTTGAAAGAGTCCTAGCTCCATTTTCTTTTCCCCAGTAGCTGGTAAGCTGCACCAGGACTGTGGGTTGTTACTTTTCACGATTATTTTTATTGTGGAGACAGAGTCAGAGATGGGACTAAGGCAAGTTAAAATGCCACAAAGCTTGTTGTTCCTACTGATATTCATTCATTCACACATGCTTTTTGGGTTACTGCAAGCATTTAGTTAACATGTAGAGTTATGAAAAAGTTTATACTGATTTTTTTTTTGCCATTTTTTCATTGCTTTCGTGGATGAGAAAAATTTTGGAGATTCTTAATCTGCCATTTTTGCTGATGGTATTCCACAGCTCAACTTTTAAATATAATTTTTTAGTCTTCATCTTATTTGAAAATTTTGAGCCATTTGGCTTTTGACCAATCTTCCCTTCAAGAAATGACCTCCTTGCTGCCTTTGTGGACACCCTTTAGTCCACTGAAGACTTCCTCTGATTATCCTTTAGAAGTTAATGTTACTCAGAATTCTGTTCTTGGCTCTCGTTTCCATTCTACATGTCCTTCCTGGATGATCTCACCTATATGCATGACTTCAGTTGCCTTTTCTATGAAGTAACTCTCTTTCTCTCTCTCTCTCTCTTTTTTTTTTTTTTGAGACCAGGTCTCACTGTGTCGCTCAGGCTGGTGTCCAGTGGCATGATCACAGCTCACTGCAGCCTCGACCTCCTGGGCTCAGGTCGAGGCTCCTATGTCAGCCTCCTGAGTAGCTGGGATTACAGGTGTGCCATCACACCTAGCTAATTTTTGTACTTTTTGTAGAGACGGGGTCTTGCCATAGTGCCCTGACTGGTCTTAAACTCTTGGGCTCAAGCAGTCCACCAGCCTCTGCCTCCCAAAGTGCTAGGATTACAGTCATGAGCCACTGTGCCCGGCCTCTATGAAATAACTCTTAAATTAATAGTTTCTACCTAGATTTCTCCTTATTTCTGGTTCTAAATATCCATTACCTCTTACAATTCCATTTTGGCATAATTAAGACAAAGCAAACTTAGCACATCCCAAACTGAACTGGTTATTTTACTCCAGATCTGTTCTTCCTCCTGTCTTTACTGTCTCAGTAAATGGCTGCCATGTCTGTCAGTTTTCAATGTATTGACTTTTCTCATACCCTCATCAGGTCATAACTGATTAGTTACCAAGTTTTACCACTATACATCTTATATATCTCTAGAATTTGTCTACTTTCCTCATTCCTGATTCTGCTTTCCTAGTTAAGGCCACAATTTCATCTTGCTTAAAACGATTGTAATGATTTCCTGTCTTCCCATCTCCTGGCTTGTCCTGCCA
Organism: Rhinopithecus roxellana; assembly: GCF_007565055.1. Classification (NCBI taxonomy): domain Eukaryota; kingdom Metazoa; phylum Chordata; class Mammalia; order Primates; family Cercopithecidae; genus Rhinopithecus; species Rhinopithecus roxellana. The sequence goes on along the minus strand of NC_044563.1, from coordinate 88,267,008 downwards.
TCTGTACATTCTCTATACTGAAGGTAGAATATGCTTTCCAAAAAGCACATTTTATTATGTCATTCTCTCACCTGATAAACAGTGACTAACAACATAAACACCATCTCTGCTTTCAGGGAGCTTTGAGTATAGTGAAGGACACGAACAAGGAGGTGACCAAGTACAATTCAGAGTATGGTGTAGGTAAGTGTACATAGGAGAGGCTGAGACTCAACCAAGACTCAAGATTTTAAGAGAATTTCAGAGGAGATGATGTCTAAGCTGAGATTTGCAGGAAGAGTAGGAATTATGCAGATGAAGAGAGGAATGGGAAAGAGTGTTCCAGGCTGAGTACACATAAGAAGGCCTAGAGAAAGCACTGGATTCCAGGAAATGAAAGAAGTTCTGTATGTTGGCAAATTTTGTTAAGGAAGTAGTATGAGTTAAGCCTGAAGAATTAAGCTGAGACTGTATCACACAGGCTTCTGTATGTCATGTTAAGGGATCTACTTTAATGTCAGTGCTTTTGGGAGCCACTGAAGTGGTTTTTCTTGGGAAGAAATGTGATCAGATTTGCGTGTTAGAAATAGTATTCTGGCTAGAGTATGGAGAAAGCTTTGGATAATATGGCTTAGATGGAGTCAGGGTGACCAGTTAGGAAACTCTTGCAGTAATCCAGGCAAGAGATGATAGTGTGTGGGCTAGGATATGATATTTGGAATAGAGAAAACTGATTGATTTGAGAAGTGTTTTGGAAATAGAATGGACTTGTCAATATTGAATGTGGAAACTGAGGGAGAGGGAGAAGCTAAAGAAAATTGTTTGCATTGTTTAGTTAATAAAGCTATCTATTTCAATAGTTATTTAGAATATAAAGCTATTATATGTTTTCAAGTATGTACATATATTACTGACAAGAAAGTAGTGTTTTGTAGTTTTCTTTGAAAAATTATGCCTGATGTAAGTGTAAAGACTTAAGCTCCACTAAGTAGACTTTACTGTTCATTTGGCAAAAGCTATACGGCCTAATGACTGAGTCAACTTATTTATTTCTGTGAACCTTGCCTTGTATTTCCTATTGAGATTCAGTGATTAAACTCTGGTCAACTTTGTAGTCAACTTTTTCTTTTCTGTTGTAAGCATAAAGCTACATAAAATTGTTGCTATTAGTTTTCCCAGCTACACAAAGATGTTTCTACTCTGGACTTTTCACGATAAAGCAACCAATTGAACATTTTTGCAATTTTCTGTTTGTAGTATAGTGGAATATCTGACTAAAGTCTTGCTGATTTTAGGTTCAGTTTGGCTTGGTCACTTTTTAATAAGACAAATTTATATCTACATAACTTTTGTTATCTAGTTAAAAAGTGTGCTTTGAAACAACATTCTTCGACTTTGAAAGCCTGTGTAAAAGTATATACTTTTATCACTAATACATGAAAAGAGAATCATTTATAATTTTTGCAGAAGAGGTCTGGAAACTCATATTTTTAGACTTTCATGTTCTTCTGCGTGGACTTTTTGGAAATAATAAACTTATAACCTCTACTTCTCAAATTATTCTGATATTTGTTAAATGGATATGTGGTTGGATACAGTATTGTTCAACAGAAATAACTTTCAGTTTAATTTTAATCAGAATCATCAATATATTTTTATTTTAGGAAATAAAGGAAAACAATATTATTTTTCAAATGTTGCAGAAGACATTTTTAATCTTCATTTTTAAAAGGACATGATGATTTCCTTTTAGAAGAGAAAAATCCCTTGGCACCAAAAGAGAAATCCTCTCTCTTCTCAGTTGCCTTTAAAAATCTTGAACCTGTCAGTGAAATTGTATAATCTACTAATAACATGCCTAAGGCTTGTTGCCTTTTCTTGGGCAACAGAATCACCAATTGATGTGCTCTATCAATTTTAATCACACTGTTTTTATAGTTCCATTGCAAGGTTTCAAAAACTCACCAAATAAATAAATCTGTGTATACAGTTGCCTCCTTTCTGTGAAAACCTAATCATATATATACTATTCCTTCTCAATCAGTTGTTAAGGTATAATATAGATGAGTAATTTTTATTTGATAGACTTTGGTCTTTGCTAAATTAGAATGTTCTCTTTGCTATTCAGAATTTACATATTTAAAATATACAGTTCTTATAAATGTGGTATCTGGGTGCCTTGTAGCATTCAGAATTCAGCTTCACAAGTTGATCGTAGGCTATTTCATCAAGCCATTCCCTCTACAACTCAGCTGCAAACATCTAGAGCAAGCTCCCATAGGGTTGTATTTTAAGCTAGCTATGAGCTAATTATATGGCAGTTTGTATCTTAGAATCCATGTAGAACAATATTTGGAGCATTAGGTTGAGAGATTATGACTGCTAAAATAATTTTCTGATGCTATCATGCATTGGGTTTTGACAGAGTTGCACAACAGTAATAAAAGCCTCCATTTATTAGGAGCTTAAAACATATCAGGACTTTACATACATGATACCTTATCCCTAAAACAAATGTGCCATTCAGATATATATACACACCATCTATATATGTTGCGTATGTGGAGGCTGAGACCAGGTAGGTTACTAGGGAGGAATTTGAACGTTGGTCTGACAGTAAAACTTGGGTTCTTTCTGCTTTAGTGTGAGTACAAACATTTCGTTTTAAGTTTGTGTACATGAAAAATAGATGTCAAATTGTCTCAGAAGACTTCTGAGATTTTAATGTTCAATAACTGTTTAGAAACTTGGGGTCTTTAGACTCTCAAATGGTAGAACATTCATGTTCTGTTTCTTAAAATTGGTGTAGCTTTCTTGGCAATAGTACGGAATTTGGAGTAGGGGCATTTGCATGTATATATGTATAAAATAAAGAACTTAATATTTTATTGTGGAAGTTATAGTGAGAAGCATTGTTGGGTATTTTTTGTAATTTTGGCACTCATTAGAAATAAGTCATTTATTCTGTCACATTGAAACATTGACTATAGTGAACTTGTCACTAAATTCTAATATGTTCGTATGGCAGTAGATTTTGATTGATTGTACTGGCTGGAGCCTATTCTTGATACTTTTTAGCTTTACAGTTTATATTTTCAGCAGACATTGATGCCCTGTGCCCCCTCCATTGCAGAGTTTCAATTGCTTGCTGAAGAGTTAGTGTTGAATTTGGTGGTCACTCTCTGTTCACTAAAACCTGTGGCTGATTAGGGTCAGTTCTGGCAGTGCCCACCTAAGACTATTCCATTACAGTAGTCTTTTCTTTTTGCAGCTCTTCAGAACAAGAGCCTCATGTCCCACTCCACCCCATCCATCTTTTGTGCCTATTCTTCAGTGAAAAACGCTCTTATTTAACCCGAATTTTTTCTGAAAGTGCTTCTTCCTATTTCTCATCCCAGGAGAGAGACCCAACTTTGTCTCTCCTATTGTTCTCGCCTTCAAATGGAAACCACCTCCTTCCATTCATCTGGAACCACAGGCTCTGAGCCCTTGCATGTGCTCATGTCTCTACTTGGAGAACCTTTCCTTGACTTCTTCACAGGTGACTCCAACTCATTCCTTACAACTTAGAGTATTACCTGCCCCATGAAACTTCCCCTCAGCAAGTGAGTAATAATGATTTTTAAAGCAATAATATGTGTCAGACAAAGTACCAGGAACTTTACAAGTGTTATCTAGTTAGTCCTCACAACAATTACATAGGATAGTTACTGCTGGCTGGGTGCGGTGGCTCACACCTGTAATCCCAGTACTTTGGGAAGACGAGGCAGGCGGATCACGAGGTCAGGAGATTGAGACCATCTTGGCTAACATGGTGAAACCCCCATCTCTACTAAAAATACAAAAAAATTAGTCGGGCATGGTGGCAGGTGCCTGTAGTCCCAGTTACTCGGGAGGCTGAGGCAGGAGAATGGCGTGAATCTGGGAGGTGGAGCTTGCAGTGAGCCAAGATCGTGCCACTGTACTCCAGCCTGGGTGACAGATCAAGACTCTGTCTCAAAAAAAAAAAAAAAAAAAAAAAAAAAAAAGAAAAGAAAACAAGATAGTTGCTGCTGCTATCTCTGCTTTGCATACGGGGGAACTGAGCTAATAAGAGATAGGAGTGGAATTCAAACCCTGGTATCTCTCATTCTAAAAATTGTATGTGTCCCACTAGATCGTGTTACTTCCCTGGCCACTCCGTCTTTTGTATCACTTTTATCCTTTGTTCATATTTGTTATCATTATCATAATCATTATGAGTGAAGCCTGTGCCTTCATAATCTCTTTATCCCTAATTCAATCCTTAGTATATCACAGGTATTAAAGTATGTGCTGGATATATACATAAACTATTAGATGGCTGGATTCTCATTTGGTCTGTTCTCCTGTGGGGCCTCTGATGCTCTTTGCTGGACTCCTAACTGCCCTCTAGATACTCTTACTGATCATACTTACAGAAAACTTGCCACTGAGTGCCTTTTCTTACTAGGTAGTTCTGGTGCCAGATGCAGTCTTCCCTTATCTTTCCCGTTTTGCTGAATTTAACAGCCATGACACATTTATTCCTCAGCTATGACATTCTAAATGCTTTTGTTCTGGCTATGAGCCTAGGATTTGTGTGCCGTGGATAAGTGGCTCATCACTGGGATCGAAGGAAACAGGCTCTCCCAGAAAACAACCATTCTTACTTGAAATTATGTGGCTAGGGAGCCTGGAAAGTTATCTTATGTCTCACATGAATCTTTTTGGTCTTAGCTGTTACTTACACATTTTGTTATGAAAGAAAAACAAACTGGTTATTGTTAGTTACTCTGCAAAAATACTGATCTTTTGTTGAATGTGAAGATATTAATAATAAGGTTTATTATGACCAATGCCTATAGTTGTTGGGGAGTAGGTAAGGCTAGCAGAAGCCCTTTGGGTTTGACAATATGGTCCATCACCAAAATAAATACTTACGTGTTTATATCCTTTTAGACTCCTGAAAACTAAAAATGTTGACTAGAACATAAGATGGGGATGCAGTTATAGCATCTTGTCTGATAGGGAGCCTTTCAGAATCAGGTGGAAATCTAGCCTGATTGGAGTCAGGCTGGGTGTAGGGGTTTTGACATTTTGCTCCAGAAGGAAAGCTACAGGATGGAGTGAGGGCTTCATTATGGTGGAGGTGCAGTTTTTGGCCTTGGAGACTTCACAGATACATTCTGACTTCATTTACATGTCAGGTCATTGGCTGCCTTACACTGGGTACCTGCCTTGTATGTTATATTTGTAAGCTCCAAAACACTGTTTCCATCAATCAGTTAATGACTTTCAATCAATAATCCTTACTTAATGGAGGCCTTTTGCTGGACATAAATGGCAACGTAAATAGGACATGGTTCCTGCCCTGGAGGGGCTCACAGTTCAGTGTAGTTTTTGTTGTTGTTTCTGTTTTATTAAATTAATATTATTTCTGCTAAAACTTGAAGACAGGGATTTTGGAATCTGTTGTTGGCATTTTGTTGTAGACTGTTTGGAGTTGTCAAGTTTGCAGTGATCTGGCTATAAGGGGAAAGTTGCCTGAATCCTTCAGTTGTGCTTTCATCCCTTGAACATGATCTTGAGGATCAGAGTGCCTTTCCTCATGTGAAATGAAACATCCAAGTCAGAGTGTTACATCACCCATTTCATCAGCTAACTACGTAGTTTTCCTGGAAAGTTGCTGGCTTTGGACAGCTCCTCTCTCTCAGTACTCTTGAGAATGTTTGATGTAGAAGACAGGTACTCTGACTATGGAATTTTACATTAATATATTTATTATTGAAAAAGTTTTAATTGGTGCATGATAGTCAAAGCTAGCAGACTTCCCAGATTTACTATTGAATTCCTGATCTTATTGATCTTTTGCTTATTGGGTTAAGATTCCTGAGTATGAGAAGACTATTTTCTTTTCAGCTTCCTGGATGGAGCACAGCAGAGCCTTCCTGTTTGGATCCTTAGAGCAGTTTTACTTCTTCAAGAATCTATTGGCAACACTGAATTTTTTGTCTGCCTTAGCTACATGTGGGCCCACTTGCTCGCTCTTAGACCTGTTCTCTGATTTCATGAAGAGGAAGGAGGGATTATTTCCTTTTTCTTACAATATTTTTTCTTCTGTTTTTTATCTTTTTCTTTTCTAGGCAGGGCCACTACTTCTTAGCACATCCAGCCTTCTGGCTCATCTGCCCCCCGGCATCTTACTATGCCCCTCCCCACCCCAGGATAAATTCCAATAATGCTGATCTGTTACAGGTGGAGTTCATGTTGACTGAGGTGAATTTTAGGGCTGTAACTGGTTTGGTCTGATCTGGATCCCCATTATAATACTGAAATCTCCACAGTGGAGGTGAGGAACAATGCCACTTCCATTCCTTTAAATGTCTGCTGCATCTCAGATGATCGTTGGGAGTGATTCATCTTCGTATAATTTTAGGGGTAGAAGGAACCTCAATACGTCCCAGTCTGTGCTTAAATTCCCCCATTGCTTCCCTTCTTCCAACTGATGCTCCAGCCTCTACTCAAACACTTGTAGTCACTGAGATAGTCTTTCCTTTTATCTTTGACAGCTATAAATGTCAGGAAGCCCTTTATATTAGATGGAAATTGGCACTCACTCTCTCTTCAAATCACACAGAAGTCTAATCCTGTATGCCTTATCTTCTTCAGAAATGTGAAGAGAGCTCTCACATTCCCCTTGAGATGTCTCTTCTCCATGTGATCCCCTCATTTCTTTGACAACTTTTCCTATATTCCTGCCTGTTTTTCTAACTAAGTGATTTGTGATTCTGGCTCTTTTCCACAAAATCACCACCCAAAAATTTTCACTGAGTGCCTATTATGTACAAGGAAGGGCCTGTGTTAAAGAAAGGTCCTTGGCTTCCGGTTGCTTAGTTTTATATTTGTTATTTTTTTTGAGACAGAGTCTCGCTCTGTCACCCAGGCTAGAATGCAGTGGTGTGATCTCAGCTCACTGCAACCTCTGCCTCCTGGGTTCAAGCGATTTTCCCACCTCAGCTTCCTGAGTAGCTAGGACTACAGGAGCACACCACCATGACTGGCTAATTTTTGTATTTTTTGTAGAGATGGGGTTTCACCATGTTGGCCAGGCTGGTCTCGAACTCCTGACCGCAAGTGATCGTCTGCCTCTGCCTCCCAAAGTGTTGGGATTATAGGTGTGAACCACTGGGCCCGGCCAGCTTCTGGTTGCTTATAATGGAGAGGGAGAAAAGACTGATATCAACAGGGAAGAATCAGGGAGAGGGTTTCCTGGTTTATCCACTATCTCTGAACTGCAATTTCTGTTTCCCCCACCTTTTTTTGTTTTGAGACGGAATCTAGCTCCGTTGCCAGACTGGAGTGCAGTGGCACGATCTTGGCTCCCTGCAATCTCTACCTTCTGGGTTCAAACAATTCTCCTGCCTCAGCCTCCCTAGTAGCTGGGATTACAGGTGCATGCCACCACACCTGGCTAATTTTTGTATTTTTAGTAGAGATGGGTTTTCACCATGTTGGTCAGGATGGTCTCGATCTCCTGACCTCGTGATCCAGCCGCATCAGCCTTCCAAAGTGCTGGGATTGTAGGCGTGAGCCACCGCCTGACCTCTGTTCTCGCTTTTAACTGTCAGTATAGGGGCCACATTTAAGACTGTCCTTCCGTATTACAGCTTAATCAGTAAGGAACATCATGCAAATCAAAATAGAAAGGAAAAATTAAAGCAAACACCAGTCAAACATTTTTTAAAATTCTGAAATAATGTAAATTTTAAATATACTATAAATCCTTTTATAAGACAATACAGACTCATTTTCCTAATCATGCCCTAATGAAAATAATAAGCAAGTGCTAGTCTTCCTTAAACTATGGCAATATGAACTAGAAAACTCATTGGGCCCTTCTTTAGGCTTTGTAAACATGTTACAAAAGCAGTCAGTCATTTGGCTTGGTCTGCAGAATGTCAGACAGTCCATAAGTTTTTTTTCCCCTTTACTTGAATAAAACATATTTTTGACTGAATTGACTATTTAGGTTTCTTGTAGACACAGTCTTAGTAAAGAAAACTTAAAAAATTGCTTTTGGAGAAGAAAATTGTAGCTAGTTATATCTTATAAAACCATTCTTGTGTTCATTTTCTTGAGGAAATTGCTATAAGTGTATCTTCTAGGGCCAATATGTAAGAGACCTTTTTATGATTAAATAAAAGCTCAGAGATTTTTGGTATCAGAGTTGTTTTATTGACTTGCTTTAGTTCTAAAAATAAAATGAAAACCTTTAGCCAAAGGAAGGCTCGTGTGTTAGTTTAATACTGACATGATTTGAACTTACTTTATTTACTTATATTATGTCCGATTCCTATGTATGTCCAATCTTTGGAGACACAAAGAACCATTATTGTGTTAGAAGATTCTTTGGTTTTGTAATACATATTTTTATATCTAAAGTCCTGTTTAAAGATAATTACATGATTCTATAGAAAAAGAGCTATTAAACTTTGTGTTTACATAAGTTTGCAATACTTGATTAATTTTAAGCCTCTAAAATATGAGTGACATCTTTTGTCCTGTGAGATAGTAGATTTGTTTTAGTAACAAATCTTTCAGATCAGTTCATAAATGAGAAAGAAATAAATGTGAGTAAACATTTGTTCTATCTTGGTTTTTGTTTAAGCTAAAATAATTAGAATTCAGCCAGGCAAAAAGAAGTTAAATTTGAAATCTAATTCTTGTCAAGAAATTTTGCATGCAGCTATTCAACCTATTGTTTTAGAATCGCTGTGGTAAGAAAGTAGAACATTACTTTGGCAAATGTAGGGCTTGGTAGACTGGAGAGCAAAAATGAAACTTCTCAGTGAGTAATAGAAAAAATTCCTGTGCTTTGTGACTATAGCTACCGAGTACTTCTAAGGCAACTGATAAATCAGAAGGCTGGAGGAGCGAGAAGGTACTCAAAAGTCTATGACAATGTCAGTGATACAATAATGACTTATTGAAAAATTGATGAAAATGAAAGGAAATGCTTTCTGAACAAAGCTAAGAAAAGAATAGCTGTTTTTAGATCTCCCAAAATCTATCTTAAAATGAAAATTTTAATATTTAAAGATTCTGTTGAAAATTTGTGAATATATATATATATTTGTAAACCTTGAAGGATATTGTAAGTATGCTTTTAGGAGTACTGTTTATCATGAAGGAACTCAACTGCAGTTAAATAAAACTGTACGTTACAAATGCTTCTTACAATTTCTTATAAAAAGTACCGTAAAGTCAGTATTCTTAATGTATGCAAAAAATGATGTTTTACACGTCTGACATGGGACTTCTCTACACCTGCAGAGAGAAAGCACTATTTTTCCCAAACAGAAAGCCTATTAGTTGCAGATCTACTCCACTGCTCTGAGTCATTGATGGTTATAGGTTTTATACTTAATCTGAAATGCAAAACGTTTTCTTCTAGACCTGAAGTTAAATCATTTTGCAAAGTGATACGGGTTCATTCTGAATTTTCTTTGTCTTGCTACATATTCTTGAAAAACCAGGTTAAGTGTTTATAAGAGGGGTGTGTGTGTGTGTGTGTGTGTGTGTGTGTGTGTGTGTGTGTGTGTGTGTTTTGAGTGGCATCAGTTGCATTCTTTTCTTCCTCTGCCTGTCTGGAGAGCACTTTTAATGTGCCTGTCCCCATACTCTCCATTATAAGTTTTAATCACAATAGAAATTTTTTTCCTACCACTTTGATGAAAGGTTATATTTATTGGGCTGACTTATCTATTAATTCTATTTAACAATCTTATAATACACTGTATACATTACCTGGGGTAAATGTAAGTACAGCATTTAGGATTTTAAAATCTATTCACAAATGAGATTGACCTCTAAATCCCCCTTTTGGGGAACACTTACCATGGTCAGATTTTGGTTATTCTAAGTGAATAAAATGAACTGGATGGCTTTGCATGCTCTGAAACCATTTATATGAGAACCATCTGTTCAATAAAAGTAGGAGAGGACTCTACTATGAAACTTCCTGAGTGAAATGATAAGTGGCATGAAGAAAAGTAAAGCAAGGTAAGGGGCGGAGAGCATGGGCTTGTTGTTTTAGATGATGTGGTTAGGAAAGCCTTTCAAATGAGCAGAAGGCACAGTGAAGCACGGGAGCAAACTGTGTGAATGTTGGAGGGAAAAGCATCCCAGGCAGAGGAAGCAGAAGGACAAAGCCTTGAGAAGGGAGTATACTTGGCATATTAGAGGAGCAGCAAGAGGCTACTGTATCTGAGAGAGAGGAGATATGAAAACTGAGAGGTAGTGAAGAGTCCATTTATTTGGGACCTTATAGACAAAATTCAAGAAAATTTCTTTGTCATTTCTGTTTCTTAATCTTCCTCTTTAATTATGTTTTTCTAACTTTTAGATTTGACTGCACACTTAGTATATTTTTATCCTTTCTCCTCTGATTTTAATAAAGGTTTAAGAGTATAAATTTTCTTGTAAGTGCAGCTTTGCCTGCATTCTATTAAGCTTAATGGTCATAAGTCACATGGCTAACCCAATCTGAAAGAGAAGCCCGGAAATGTAGGATGTTAATGAGCATATTGCTGCCCCAAAGAAAATCAGAATTTTGTTCGTAAGAAAGAATGGGAGGACAACTTTTAGGTAAACTACCAGCAGTATCTTTTATAAAATCCTATGGGCCTGGCAGATTTTCCTGCCAATCACAATAGATAAGGATTAGATAAAAGTCAGCACAGCTTTCTGATTAGAAAACCAACTATTTCTTTAATGAAATAAATATATTTAATTTCCTATTCTAGTCAAGTTTATTGCAGTTCAAAGGATAATGGTATATTGCATATATCCCCAGCTTTATCAATCTATGACTACAAAATCTACTTTTAAAGACTATCTGAAATGGTATAGCATAAAACTATAATAATGTGCTCCCAATTACTTCTGGAAGTTTCTCAAGGTACTCCTTTATATGTACCGCAGAGTGTATTTTTCTTCCTCCTCAAATGAGATCCTTCCAACTTGCCACTATGCAGCTGCCAGTGGTCCTCATTAAGTAAAATGCTGCCATACCTATTTTAGGCTCAGGGAAAAATAGCACCCACTCATTTTTATTTTTGCTCAATATAAAAATGAGGATACTTATGAGGATACTTAAACTTTTAGGATTAGCTAGTTTTATAAAAAGTGAATTATTCACTCCTTTGTAAAGTATGTAATAGGAATTTGCTCTAATAATAAATAGATTAAGGTTTAAAATTTGAAACCATAATAATGTATGTTTAACACTAATATATTAAACCTTTTAAAAAACCACAACCGACATTAAGAAATACATTTCATACTGTGATCAAGTACACACGCACACACACACTCTATACATATATATCTGTCTAATTAAAAGTTTCACAGAAATTTCCAAGGAGGTATGCTAAATGCTCTATTATCTATCTGATTCTACTTTATTTTTAAAAAGTGATGTCAACCCACAAAGTGGATTTCATAACCCACTACTGCAGTTTGATAAGATGCTGTTTTAGACCATGTTTTTCAGCAGTTTTGTGGTCCTATTTTGTCCTTTTCATGTCTATACAGGATGCTTCTAGTGGCTAGTTGCTAGCTTTTCTCTGATTTCCAGGATGGTAATAGGATAAGAATTTATCTAAATGGTGATTTCTTTTCTTTCTGCAGCTCTCACGTGTGAATATGTGTCTAGTGCATCCTTAACTTAAGGACTTCACCAGTTCGAAGTTACAGTTTTCACCATCAACTACCTTATCCTTTCTGTTCTGGTTTTCTTCCTCAAACAGTGGAAGGATTTTTAAAGTTGCTTTTGTTGCAGAGTTAAACAAATGGCTGATAGTGACTTAGATAAAAAATCCATAGAATGCCCTGACTGTTCATCTGCTTCTCAGAAAGATGTACTTTGTGCGTGTTCCAGCAAAACAAGGGTTCCTCCAGTTTTAGTGGTGGAAATGTCACAGACGTCAAGCATTGGTAGTGCAGAGTCTTTAATTTCACTGGAGAGGAAAAAAGAAAAAAGTGTCAACAGAGACATAACCTCTGGGAAAGATTTGGTAAATATCAAAGATTCCACATCTAAGCACAAGTTGACATCCTGTTCCCTGATGGCACTCCTAGCTTCATCCATATCCCATGAGTTCTTGTTAGTTAATTCATTGCCTTCATAACTATTAAACATTTCTTTCTCACAGAAGAGGTGAGTAAATTTGGTTAGTAACTTGTTATATTATGTTTCCAACCACTGCCCAAATTAATTATTTCTCAGGACATGAGGTAATTAAACATATTATCCCAACTTCTTTTTTTAATGGTTTATACAGAAATGAATTGGTTTTCAAGTTGAATTAAATCTAAATTTTTGAGTATTTTCTTCAGCTGATGAAGAATGAGATTTATTGTTGTGGTTAAGTAAAGGGTAGTTATGGCTTTGTTATTTAAGTTGTGGTTGTCTAGGTGGAATATGAACTATACTTAACAAAATCAGTTTGCATTAGTTACAAATAATCTGTGGCTACCCGGTTGTACTGATTTTGATGTATTCATCTTTTAAAAAAAATTTTTTTGAGATGGACTTTTGCTCTTGTTGCCTAGGCTGTAATGCAATGGCACGATCTCAGCTCACCGCAACCTCTGCCTCCTGGGTTCAAGTGATTCTCCTACCTCAGCCTCCTGAGTAGCTGGGATTACAGGCATGTGCCACCATACCCAGCTAATTTTTTGTATTTTTAGTAGAGAGGGGGTTTCTCCATGTTAGTCAGGCTGGTCTCGAACTCCGGACCTCATGGAGGACCTCCCACCTCGGCCTCCCAAAGTGCTGGGATTACAGGCATGAGCCACTGTGCCTGGCCATATTCATCTGTATATAGAATAGGCAATGTGTAAGATTGTGGTTGATACAGCACAACTTTGGAGACAGAGAGCAATAAGCCTAAGAAAAGTCAGGTTCCCATTCCTCAAAATTGTACCTTCTTCATATGTTCTCCCTTGACTGTTATTTCTGATTTGTGTTACCATATAGTTACTGCTATATGGATGTCTCAGAGTGAGTTGTTACTATGTTATTTTCACTCAAAGCATATTTTTGAGTGGCCAATAATTTATGTATAAGCTATTTGAGATGGTTGTTAAATTGTGAAAGGAGAGTGATTGAGAAAGCTATAAAGTTGCTTTCTTTGATTTCAGAGAATGACTAGGTAAACTTTGATGAATCTGCTGTGCTGGTTATCATGTAGACTTTCCTGGATTCAGGGGATTAGATTGAATAACTTCTTAAGGTCTCCTTTAACCTAATGAGCCAATGAATTGCGTAGGGCTTAGAATTTGAAAAAGACAGTAAACAATCTTGTACATAGTAAACATGGCACACGTTAAGGAGTTACCAGATTATCTAAATTAGGATTCTTTGTCAACCAAGAATATTATATCTTAAAGTTGTTGTTTTATTTATTAATTTTTTCTTTTTTTTGATCCCAGCCCTCAAGAACCTCAAATGTAGAGAGAAAAGCATCTCAACAACAGTGGGGTCGGGGCAACTTTACAGAAGGGAAAGTTCCTCACATAAGGATTGAGAATGGAGCTGCTATTGAGGTATATAGAAAGCAAATTAAGCTACTGTGAGCTTTCAGGTTTCTTTTAAGTCAATGGTTAATGGAAAAAAATGATTTAAAAATAAATCTCTAAAGAAAATAAGTAAAGAAAAGAGGAAACATACCATTTTCAAGTATGGTAACATTTTACTAAAGAAAATACAGATTAATTATTTTCTGTTTATGGAGGACCAAGTGGATTTTAATTAAGGTGGAGAACATTTTCATTAGATAAAATGAGGATAGTTTCATCTTCAGGTCTTGGCCATTGCTGAAAGCAATAGTGGAGTCTTTGTTTAGACCTTTTCATGATGCAGAAAAGGACTAGATGATTTTAGTTAGTTTGGCTGTTCACTTCCTTGATAGTGAGGCCAGAATCTCCCTCATGAGCTCCTCCATCTTTTCCATCCTGCGATTGGATAAATACCAGTATTATTTTTCCAGGATTCAAATTATTATATAAAATATGAATTAAATATTAGAACAATAAAAAATTAAAATGTGTGTTTTTACATTAAAGAAACTGCAGTAAGAACAACCACAAAAAGAAGAAAATTGCATTAATGTTACCATTTAAATTGCTTTGGGGCACCACAAATTGCACCCATTTAAGATGGTATACTTAATAAATGTTTATGTTCTGATTGCTCAGCTGACTGACCACTCTTCATCTCTCTCCCTCTCCTTCGGCCTCCCTAGTGCCTGATACACAAAAATATTGAAACTAGGCCAATTATTAATCCTACAGTGGTCACGTGAAAGGGAGAGTTGCATGTCTTTCTCTTTAAATCAAAAGCTAGAAATGATCAAGCCTGACGTCAAAACTTGTTTTAAAAGATATTTGGCAACTTACATGAAGTGCTTAGAAAAGCTGCCTGGCCTGAGAAACTCTTGACTTGAAAAGTTTAAATTTCTCCCCTTTAATTAAAGGCCTGTACTTACAACACACACAGATAAATTTACCAAGTTTTAAATTTAGTCTTGGGCGAGGCGTGATGATTCATGCCTGTTATCCCAGCATTTTGGTTTTCTTTTTAATTATTATTATTATTATTATTATTATTATTATTATTTTATCATACTTTAAGTTCTAGGGTACATGTGCATAATGTGCAGGTTTGTTACATATGTATACTTGTGCCATGTTGGTGTGCTGCACCCATCAACTCATCAGCACGCATCAATTCGTCATTTATATCACGTATAACTCCCAGTGCAGTCCTTCCCCCCTCCCCCCTCCCCATGATAGGCCCCGATGTGTGATGTTCCCCTTCCCGAGTCCAAGTGATCTCATTGTTCAGTTCCCACCTATGAGTGAGAACATGTGGTGTTTGGTTTTCTGTTCTTGTGATAGTTTGCTAAGAATGATGGTTTCCAGCTGCATCCATGTCCCTACAAAGGACACAAACTCATCCTTTTTTATGGATGCATAATATTCCATGGTGTATATATGCCACATTTTCTTAATCCAGTCTGTCACAGATGGACATTTGGGTTGATTCCAAGTCTTTGCTATTGTGAATAGTGCCGCAATAAACATACGTGTGCATGTGTCTTTATAGCAGCATGATTTAGAATCCTTTGGGTATATACCCAGTAGTGGGATGGCTGGGTCATATGGTACATCTAGTTCTAGATCCTTGAGGAATCGCCATACTGTTTTCCATAATGGTTGAACTAGTTTACAATCCCACCAACAGTGTAAAAGTGTTCCTATTTCTCCACATCCTCTCCAGCACCTGTTGTTTCCTGACTTTTTAATGATTGCCATTCTAACTGGTGTGAGATGGTATCTCATTGGGGTTTTGATTTGCATTTCTCTGATGGCCAGTGATGATGAGCATTTTTTCATGTGTCTGTTGGCTGTATGAATGTCTTCTTTTGAGAAATGTCTGTTCATATCCTTTGCCCACTTTTTGATGGGGTTGTTTGTTTTTTTCTTGTAAATTTGTTTGAGTTCTTTGTGGATTCTGGATATTAGCCCTTTGTCAGATGAGTAGATTGCAAAAATTTTCTCCCATTCTGTAGGTTGCCTGTTCACTCTGATGGTAGTTTCTTTTGCTGTGCAGAAGCTCTTTAGTTTAATTAGATCCCATTTGTCAATTTTGGCTTTTGCTGCCGTTGCTTTTGGTGTTTTAGACATGAAGTCCTTGCCCATGCCTATGTCCTGAATGGTACTACCTAGGTTTTCTTCTACGGTTTTTATGGTATTAGGTCTAACATTTAAGTCTCTAATCCATCTTGAATTAATTTTCATATAAGGAGTAAGGAAAGGATCCAGTTTCAGCTTTCTACTTATGGCTAGCCAATTTTCCCAGCACCATTTATTAAATAGGGAATCCTTTCCCCATTTCTTGTTTCTCTCAGGTTTGTCAAAGATCAGATGGCTGTAGATGTGTGGTATTATTTCTGAGGACTCTGTTCTGTTCCATTGGTCTATATCTCTGTTTTGGTACCAGTACCATGCTGTTTTGGTTACTGTAGCCTTGTAGTATAGTTTGAAGTCAGGTAGCGTGATGCCTCCAGCTTTGTTCTTATGACTTAGAATTGTCTTGGCAATGCGGGCTCTTTTTTGGTTCCATATGAACTTTAAAGCAGTTTTTTCCAATTCCGTGAAGAAACTCATTGGTAGCTTGATGGGGATGGCATTGAATCTATAAATTACCTTGGGCAGTATGGCCATTTTCACGATATTGATTCTTCCTATCCATGAGCATGGTATGTTCTTCCATTTCTTAGTGTCCTCTTTTATTTCACTGAGCAGTGGTTTGTAGTTCTTGAAGAGGTCCTTTACATCCCTTGTAAGTTGGATTCCTAGGTATTTCATTCTCTTTGAAGTAATTGTGAATGGAAGTTCATTCATGATTTGGCTCTCTGTTTGTTTGTTACTGGTGTATAAGAATGCTTGTGATTTTTGCACATTAATTTTGTATCCTGAGACTTTGCTGAAGTTGCTTATCAGCTTAAGGAGATTTTGGGCTGAGACAATGGGGTTTTCTAAATATACAATCATGTCATCTGCAAACAGGGACAATTTGACTTCTTCTTTTCCTAACTGAATACCCTTGATTTCTTTCTCTTGCCTGATTGCCCTAGCCAGAACTTCCAACACTATGTTGAATAGGAGTGGTGAGAGAGGGCATCCCTGTCTTGTGCCGGTTGTCAAAGGGAATTTTTCCAGTTTTTGCCCATTCAGTATGATATTGGCTGTGGGTTTGTCATAAGTAGCTCTTATTATTTTGAGGTACTTTCCATCAATACCGAATTTATTGAGCGTTTTTAGCCTGAAGGGCTGTTGAATCTTGTCAAAAGCCTTTTCTGCATCTATTGAGATAATCATGTGGTTCTTGTCTTTGGTTCTGTTTATATGCTGGATTACGTTTATTGATTTGCAAATGTTGAACCAGCCTTGCATCCCAGGGATGAAGCCCACTTGATCATGGTGGATAAGGTTTTTGATGTGCTGCTGAATCCGGTTTGCCAGTATTTTATTGAGGATTTTTGCATCGATGTTCATCAGGGATATTGCTGTAAAATTCTCTTTTTTTTGTTGTGTCTCCCAGGCTTTGGTATCAGGATGAAGTTGGCCTCATAAAATGAGTTAGGGAGGATTCCCTCTTTTTCTATAGATTGGAATAGTTTCAGAAGGAATGGTACCAGCTCCTCCTTGTACCTCTGGTAGAATTCAGCTGTGAATCCATCTGGTCCTGGACTTGTTTTAGTTGGTAGGCCATTAATTATTGCCTCAATTTCAGAGCCTGCTATTGGTCTATTCAGGGTTTCAACTTCTTCCTGGTTTAGTCTTGGAAGAGTGTAAGTGTCCAGGAAATTATCCCATTTCTTCTAGATTTTCTAGTTTATTTGCGTAGAGGTGTTTATAGTATTCTCTGATGGTAGTTTGTATTTCTGTGGGGTCAGTGGTGATATCCCCTGTATCATTTTTTATTGCGTATATTTGATTCTTCTCTCTTTTCTTCTTTATTAGTCTTGCTAGCGGTCTGTCAATTTTGTTGATTTTTTCAAAAAACCAACTCCTGGATTCATTGATTTTTTGGAGGGTTTTTGTGTCTCTATCTCCTTCAGTTCTGCTCTGATCTTCGTTATTTCTTGCCTTCTGCTAGCTTTTGAATGTGTTTGCTCTTGCTTCTCCAGTTCTTTTAATTGTGATGTTAGAGTGTCAATTTTAGATCTTTCCAGCTTTCTCTTGTGGTCATTTAGTGCTATAAATTTCCCTCTACACACTGCTTTAAACATGTCCCAGAGATTCTGGTATGTTGTATCTTTGTTCTCATTGGTTTCAAAGAGCATCTTTATTTCTGCCTTCATTTCATTATGTACCCAGTAGTCATTCAGGAGCAGGTTGTTCAGTTTCCATGTAGTTGAGCGGTTTTGATTGAGTTTCATAGTCCTGAGTTCTAGTTTGATTGCACTGTGGTCTGAGAGACAGTTTGTTATAATTTCTGTTCTTTTACATTTGCTAAGGAGTGCTTTACTTCCAATTATGTGGTCAATTTTGGAATAAGTGCGATGTGGTGCTGAGAAGAATGTATATTCTGTTGATTTGGGGTGGAGAGTTCTGTAGATGTCTATTAGGTCCGCTTGGTGCAGAGATGAGTTCAATTCCTGGATATCCTTGTTAAATTTCTGTCTCGTTGATCTGTCTAATGTTGACAGTGGAGTGTTGAAATCTCCCATTATTATTGTATGGGAGGCTAAGACTCTTTGTAAGTCTCTAAGGACTTGCTTTATGAATCTGGGTGCTCCTGTATTGGGTGCATATATATTTAGGATAGTTAGCTCTTCCTGTTGAATTGATCCCTTTACCATTATGTAATGGCCTTCTTTGTCTCTTTTGATCTTTGATGGTTTAAAGTCTATTTTATCAGAGACTAGGATTTCAACCCCTGCTTTTTTTTGTTCTCCATTTGTTTGGTAGATCTTCCTCCATCCCTTTATTTTGAGCCTATGTATGTCTCTGCATGTGAGATGGGTCTCCTGAATACAGCAGACTGGTGGGTCTTGAGTCTTTATCCAGTTTGCCAGTCTGTGTCTTTTAATTGGAGCATTTAGTCCATTAACATTTAAGGTTAATATTGTTATGTGTGAACTTGATCCTGCCATTATGATATTAACTGGTTATTTTGCTCGTTAGTTGATGCGGTTTCTTCCTAGCCTCGATGGTCTTTACATTTTGGCATGTTTTTGCAATGGCTAGTACCGGTTGTTCCTTTCCATGTTTAGGGCTTCCTTCAGGGTCGCTTGTAAGGCAGGCCTGGTGGTGACAAAATCTCTAAGCATTTACTTATCTATAAAGGATTTTATTTCTCCTTCACTGATGAAACTTAGTTTGGCTGGATATGAAATTCTGGGTTGAAAATTCTTTTCTTTAAGAACGTTGAATATTGGCCCCCACTCTCTTCTGGCTTGTAGAGTTTCTGCCGAGAGATCTGCTGTTAGTGTGAATGGGCTTCCCTTTGTGGGTAACCCGACCTTTCTCTCTGGCTGCCCTTAAGATTTTTTCCTTCATTTCAACTTTGGTGAATCTGGCAATTATGTGTCTTGGAGTTGCTCTTCTCGAGGAGTATCTTTGTGGTGTTCTCTGTATTTCCTGAATTTGAATGTTGGCCTGCCCTACTAGGTTGGGGAAGTTCTCCTGGATGATATCCTGAAGAGTGTTTTCCAACTTGGTTCCATTTTCCCCCTCACTTTCAGGCACCCCATTGAGACGTAGATTTGGTCTTTTTACATAATCCCATACTTCTTGCAGGCTTTGTTCATTTCTTTTTCTTCTTTTTTCTTTTGGTTTCTCTTCTCGCTTCATTTCATTCATTTGATCCTCAATCGCTGATACTCTTTCTTCCAGTTGATCGAGTCGGTTACTGAAGCTTGTGGATTTGTCATGTATTTCTCGTGTCATGGTTTTCATCTCTGTCATTTCGTTTATGACCTTCTCTGCATTAATTATTCTAGCTATCAATTCTTCCACTCTTTTTTCAAGATTTTTAGTTTCTTTGCACTGGGTACGTAATTCCTCCTTTAGCTCTGAGAAGTTTGATGGACTGAATCCTTCTTCTCTCATCTCGTCAAAGTCATTCTCTGACCAGCTTTGATCCGTTGCTGGCGATGAGCTGCGCTCCTTTGCAGGGGGAGATGTGCTCTTATTTCTTGAATTTCCAGCTTTTCTGCCCTGCTTCTTCCCCATCTTCGTGGTTTTATCTGCCTGTGGTCTTTGATGATGGTGACATACTGATGGGGTTTTGGTATAGGTGTTCTTCCTGTTTGATAGTTTTCCTTCTAATAGTCAGGACCCTCAGCTGTAGGTCTGTTGGAGATTGCTTGAGGTCCATTCCAGACCCTGTTTGCCTGGGTATCAGCAGTAGAGGTTGCAGAAGATAGAATATTGCTGACCAGCGAGTGTACCTGTCTGATTCTTACTTTGGAAGCTTCCTCTCAGGGGTGTACTCCACCGTGTGAGGTGTGGGGTGTCAGACTGCCCCTAGTGGGGGATGTCTCCCAGTTAGGCCACTCAAGGGTCAGGGACCCACTTGAGCAGGCAGTCTGTCCCTTCTCAGATCTCAACCTCCGTGTTGGGAGATCCACTGCTCTCTTCAAAGCTGTCAGACAGAGTTGTTCACCTCTGCACAGGCCTCTGCTGCTTCCCCTGTTGTTGTTTAGCTGTGCCCTGTCCCCAGAGGTGGAGTCTACAGAGACAGGCAGGTTTCCTTGAGCTGCTGTGAGCTCCACCCAGTTCGAGCTTCCCAGCGGCTTTGTTCACCTACTTAAGCCTCAGCAATGGCAGGCGCCCCTCCCCCAGCCTCGCTGCTACCGTTTCGGTTAGATGGCAGACTGCTGTGCTAGCAATGACGGAGGCTCCGTGGGCGTGGGACCCTCCCAGCCAGGTGTGGGTATAATCTCCTGGTGTGCCCGTTTGCTTAAAGCGCAGCATTCGGGTGGGAATTACCCAATTTTCCAGGTGTTGTGTGTCTCCTCAGTTTCCCTGGCTAGGAAAAGGGATTCCCTTCCCCCTTGCGCTTCCCAGTTGAGGCAATGCCTCACCCTGCTTCAGCTCTGGCTGGTTGGGCTGCAGCAGCTGACCAGCACCAATTGTCCGGCACTCCCCAGTGAGATGACCCCATTACCTCAGTTGAAAATGCAGAAATCACCGGTCTTCTGTGTGGCTCGCGCTGGGAGTTGGAGACTGGAGCTGTTCCTATTCGGCCATCTTGCTCCGCCCCTTATCCCAGCATTTTGAAAGGCTGAGGAAGGAGGATCACTTGAGGCCAAGAGTTTGAGACCAGACTGGGCAACACAGCAAAACTCCTTCTCTACAAAATTTGTTTAAAATATTAGCAGGGTATAGTGGCATGCGACTGTAGTCCTGGCTACTGTGGGGATGCTGAGATGTGAGTATCACTTGAGCCCAGAAGTTTGAAGCTGCAGTGAGCTATGATCATACTGCTGCATTCTAGCCTGGGTGACAGAGTGAGACCTTGTCTCCAAAAACAATAAAATAAATAAATAACAAATTTAGTCTTAAGAGCTTTTATGAAAGGAAATTGTGTTCATTGTGAAAAATTAGGCAAATATAAGTATGGAGAAAATAAAAATCATCAACCAGATATAACCAATTTAAAAATTATTACCTTCACTTTTTCTATGCATGTACTAGTTTTGTTTTATTTTTCTTTAACATTTTTCCTGTTTTAAATTAGGGGATATTTCAAATATATATATGTATTTTAAAGAAGTAACCTTAACCTGGTGTAGCTGAAGTTGAAGCTTCTATTCCCCCATAAAATAGGCTCATTTTAAATATTTTAAACATTTCAGAAGGGTATAAAGAAGGAAATTACAATCATCCACAATTCTATTACCCTTACATAACTACTTTTAATATTTAGATGAACATTTTCCCAGATATCCATGTAAGCACCTCTGCATACATACATTTTCATAATGAAATCATATCTTATGTGCTTTTCACACTGCACACTATGTCATGGACTTCTTCTGTGTCAATAAAAATAGATCTACATTATCATTTTAATAATATCCTTACACAATTATTAGAAATATTAAACTATTTTCTCCTTCATCACCATGTGTTAATATCAAAGCAGTTAGTTGAACAAAGTGATTAGTTTATAAAAAACTAGTTGGCCATTTCTCATTTTAGAATTCCTATTTAAACAGTATTGAAATACTGTCTTCAAATTGTGGTTCCATTTAGAGAGAAAATGAAAGTTTAACTTTTAAAGGACAAGAAAAATTGTGGAAATGGTTATGAAGAGATTATTTTGTTAATGAGAAAAGGGTAAATGACCATTTTAGTTGAGATTTAACTCACTTTATAAGATATAAGCATATTTCATCATATTGTGCTTTGATTTATTGCCCTCTGCAGATCTTGCATCTTTTACAAATTTGAAGGTTTGGCAACTGTGTCAAGCAAGTCTGTTGGTGCCATTTTTCCAAAAGCATATGCTCATTTTGTGCCTTTGTGTCACATTTTTGTAATTCTCACAGTATTTCTAACTTTTTCTTCATTATTGTATCTATTGTGATCTGTGATCTGTGATTTTTGATGTTACTATTGTACTTGTTTGGGGGTGTCACAAATTGCACCCATATAAGATGGCATACTTAATAAGTGTTGTGTGCATTCTGATTGCTCCAGTGACTGACCATTCTTCCATCTCTCTCCCTCTCCTTGGCCCTTCCTAGTCCCTGAGAGACAATATTAAAGTCAGGACAATTAATAACCCTGCAGTGTTTCAAGTGAAAGGAAGAGTTACATGTCTTTCACTTTAAATCAAAAGCCAGAAATGATTAGGTCTAATGAGGAGGGCATGTTGAAGGCCAAGATAGGCTACAAGCTAGTCCTCTTGCACCAGTTAACCAAGTTTTTAATGCAAAAGAAAAGTTGTTGAATGAAATTAAAAGTGCTATTCCAGTGAATACATGACTGATAAGCAGAACAGCTTTGTTGCTGATATGGAGAAAGTTTGAGTGACTTGGAAGAAGATCAAACCAAGCACAACATTCCCTTAAACCAAAGCCTAATCCAGAGCAAGTCCCTAACTCTTTTCAGTTTTGTGAAGGGGAGAGAAGTGAGGATGTTGTAGGAGAAAAGCTTGAAGCCAGCACAGGTTGGTTCAGGAGGTTTAAGGAAAGTAGCTGTCTGTATAACATACAAGTGCAAGGTGGAAGTCGCCAGTGCTGATGTAGACGCCGCAGCAAGTTATCCAGAAGATCTAGCTAAGACCATTGATAGAAGGTGGCTACACTAAACAACTGATTTAAGCCTTATATGGGAAGAAGATGCTAACTAATCCTTTCATAGCTAGAGAGGAGAAATCAATGTTTGGCTTCACAGCCCCAAAGGATAGGCTAACTCTCCTGTTAGTGGCTAATGAAGCTGGTGACTTTAAGTTGAAGCCAGTGCTCATTTACCATTTTGAAATTCCTAGGGCCTTAAGAATTTATGCTAAATTTACTCTGTGCTCTTTAAATAGAACAACAAAGCCTGAATGATAGCACCTTTGCTTACAGCATGATTTACTGAAATTTTAAGCCCATGTTTGAGACCTACTGCTCAGAAAAAAAGTCTCCTTTCCAAATATTACTGCTCATTGACAATGCACCTGGTCACCCAAAAGCTCTAATGGAGATGTACAAGATGGATGTTGTTTTCATGGCTGCTAACACAGCGTTCATTCTGTAGCCCATGGATCAAAGTGATTTATGTTTTGTAGCCTTATTATTTAGGAGATAAATTTCATAAGGTTATATCTACTACAGATAGTGATGGATCTGGGCAGATTAAGTTGAAAACCTTTGGAAAGGATTCATCATGCTAGAAGCCATTAAGAACATTTGTGATTCATGAGAGAAGGTCTAAATATCAACATTAATGGAGTCTGGTAAACATTGATTCCCACCCTCATGGATGACTGAAGGGTTCAAGTCTTAAGTGGATAAAGTAACTATAGATATAATGGAAACAACAAGAGAACTAGAAGTAGAGCCTGAAGATGGGACTTTTTGCAATCTTATGATAAAACATGAATGAGTGAAGAATTGCTTCTTATGGATGAGCAAAGAAAGTGATTTCTTGAGATGGAATATACTCTGGGTGAAGATGCTGTGAACATTTTTGAAATGACAACAAAATTGAAAATATTACATAAACATAGTTGATAAAGCAGTGGTGGGGTTTGAGAGCACTGGCTTCAGTTTTGAAAGAAGTTCTGCTGTGAGTAAAATGCTATCAAGCAGCATCACATGCTACAGAGAAATATTTTATGAGAGGAAGAGTCAATTGATGCACCAAACTTCATGGTTGTCTCATTTTTAGAAATTGCCACAGCCGTTCCAGTCTTCAACCATCACTACCCTAATCAGTCATCGGTCATCTACATGGAGGCAGGACCTTCCACCAGCAAAGAGATTACAACTGCATTGTTGTTTGTTAGCATTTTTTTTGCAATACAGCATTTAAAAATTTTGTGTACATTTTTAGACATAATGCTATTGCAGTTAATAGATTATAATATAGTGTAAACATAACTTTTATATGCTTTATTGAAATTTTTGCTTTATGGTGGTGGTCTGGACCTGAATACACAATATCTCTGAGGTATCTCTGTATATAATTGAGAGTTGCATATAAATATAAAAATAAAATTATGTTTTGTACCATTTTATAATTATCTAAGTTTTCTGACTTTAATTCTATTATGTGCTGTTAAGTGGTATCAAGGAAGAGAGAGGAGCTAGGTTTTTTTAAAGAGATACAAAGGAAACAGCTCCTTTAGGAACTTTTAGACTGTCTTGGAAGAAAAAAAATGAACCAAAAGGTTTGTAAACAAAAAAGCAATATTATTGTTTGAGGACCAATGCATAAATGGTGATAGGAGTAAAAATAACAGAACAGACACAATTGTGTGAAACAAGGAAACACTTCATGAAGGAGGTGAGTAATCAGTTGGGCATTGAATTTTCTGTTACAAAAGAAAGGAATGTGCACATTAGAAAATACAAAGACAAGCCTCTCATTTACCTGTTGCGTGGTGATATGGTTTGGTTTTGTGTCCCCACCCAAATCTCATCTTGTAGCTCCTGTAATTCCCACTTGTTGTGGGAGGGACCCTGTGGGAGATGATTGAATCATGGGGGCAGGTTTTTCTCGTGTTGTTCTCATGATAGTGACTGGATCTCATAAAATCTGATGGTTTTAAAAATGGGAGTTTCTCTGCACAAACCCTCTCTTTGCCTGCTTCCATCCATGTAAGACGTGACTTGCTCCTCCTTGCCTTCTGCCATGATTGTGAGGCCTCCCCAGCCATGTGGAACTCTAAGTCCAATGAACCTTTTTATTTTGTAAATTGCCCAGTCTCAGGTATGTCTTTATCAGCGGTGTGAAAATGGATAAATACAGTAAATTGGTACCAGGAGTGGGGTGCTGCCAAAAATATACCCACAAATGTAGAAGTGACTTTTTTTTTTTTTTTTTTTTTTTTTGAGATGGAGTCTTGCTCTGTCGCCAGGCTGGAGTGCAGTGGTGCAGTCTCAGCTCACTGCAACCTTCCCCTCCTGGGCTCAAGCTATTCTCATGCTTCAGCCTCCCGAGTAGCTGGGATTGCAGGCACAGGCCACTACACCCAGCTGATTTTTGTATTTTTAGTAGAGATGGGGTTTCACCATGTTGGCCAGGATGGTCTCAATCTCCTGACCTCATAATCTGCCTGCCTTGGCCTCCCAAATACTGGGATTACAGGCATGAGCCACCACACCCGGCCGGAAGTGACTTTGGAACTGGGTAACAGGCAGAGGTTGGAACAATTTGGAGGGCTCAGAACAAGACAGGAAAATGTGGGACAGTTTGGAACTCCCTGGAGACTTGTTGAATGTCTTTGACCAAAATGCTGGTAATGATATGGATGATGAAATTCAGGCTGAGGTGGTTTCAGATGGAGATGAGGAACTTGTTGGGAACTGGAGTAAAGGTGACTCTTGTTATGTTTTACTAAAGTGACTGGCAGCATTTTGCGCCTGCCCTAGAGATTTGTGGAACTTTAAACTTGAGAGAGATGATTTAGGGTATCCGGTGGAAGAACTTTCTAAGCAGCAGAGCATTGTAGAGGTAAGTTGGGTGCTGTTAAAGACATTCAGTTTTATAAGAGAAGCAGAGCATAAAAATTTGGAAAACTTGCAGCCTGCGATAGAAGATGCAATAGAAAAGAAAATCCCATTTTCTGAGGAGAAATTCAAGCTGGCTGCAGAAATTTGCATAAGTAACCAGGAGCCAAATGTTAATCCCCAAGATAATGAGAAAAATGTCTCCAGGGCATGTCAGAGGTCTTCACAGCAGCCCCTCCCATTACCCAGAGTACTAGGAGGAAAAAGTGGTTTCATGGGCTGGGCCCAGGATTCCCAAGCTGTGTGCAGCCTAGGGACTTGGTGCCCTGCATCCTAGCCACTCCAGCCATGGCTGAAAGGGCCCAACATAGAACTTGGGCTGTGGCCTCAGAGGCTGCAAGCCTCAAGCCTTGGCTGCTTTCATGTGGTGTTAAGTCTGCGAGTGCACAGAAGTCAAGAATTAGGGTTTGGGAACCTCCACCTAGATTTCAGAAGATATATGGAAATGCCCAGGCAGAAGTTTGCCACAGGAGCAGGATCCTCAGGGAGAACCTCTTCTAGGGAAGTGCAGAAGGGAAATATGGGGTGGGAGCCCCCACACAGATTCCCTACTGGGGCACTGCCTAATGGAGCTATAAGAAGAGGGCTACCATTCTCCAGACGCCAGAATAGTAGATCCACCGACAGCTTGCACCATGCACCTGGAAAGGCCACAGACACTCAATGTCAGCCTGTGAAAACAGCCAGGAGGGAGGCTGTACCCTGCAAAGCTACAGGGACAGAGCTGCCCAAGACTATGGGAACCTACCTCTTGCTTCAGCGTGACCTGGATGTGAGACATGGAGTCAAAGGAAATCATTTTGGAGCTTTAAGATTTGACTGCCCCACTGGATTTCGGACTTGCATGGGGCCTGTAGCCTTTTTGTTTTGGCCAATTTCTCCAATTTGTAATGGCTATTATTTACCCAATGCCTATACCCCCATTGTATCTAGGAAGTAACTAACTTGCTTTTGATTTTACAGGCTCATAGGCAGAAGGGACTTACCTTGTCTTAGATGTGGACTTTTGAATTAATGCTGAAATGAGTTGAGACTTTGGGGGACTGTTGGGAAGGCATGATTGGTTTTGAAATGTGAAGTTATGAGGTTTGGGAAGGGCCAGAGTTGGAATGATATGGTTTGGCTCTGTGTCCCCACCCAAATTTCATCTTGTAGCTCCCATAATTCCCATGTGTCGTGGGAGGGAACCAGGGGGAGATGATTGAATCACGGGGGCGGGTCTTTTCCATGTTGTTCCCGTGATAGTGAATGGGTCTCACGAGAGCTGATGGTTTTAAAAACGGGAGTTTCTGTGTACAAGCCCTCTCCTTGCCTACTTCCATCCATGTAAGATGTGACTTGCTCCTCCTTGCCTTCTGCCATGATTGTGAAGCCTCCCCAGTCATGTGGAACTGTAAGTCCAATAAACCTTTCTTTTGTAAATTGCCCAGTGTCAGGTATGTCTTTATCAGCATTATGAAAACGGACTGATACACATGGTGAATGTGAAAGTGATCACAGAGAGAGAGAGAGTGGCATTTTGAGAGTGGCATTTCTATGGAAGGCTTTGACTAGCTGATCCAACCAGGGCATTACCTAGTGGCATTAGTTCAGCTCCTCTCCCATGTTCTGGTTCCTATGCATGATGGGTCTAGAAACTGAGTTGATTTGAATCAGGGAGACTGACTCCCCCAAAACCAAATTTACAAGAAATGAAAGTATAAATGAGTTAGCTGTTTATTATTTACAGTGCAAACCAAAATGGTGGTGTTGGCAAAACCAATGTATTCTTTCTTTGTAGGTAGAAGTTAAATGATAAGAGGATGGATTCTTGGTTTGGTTGATGGTTTCATGAGTAGTGGTTATTTTTTTTCTCAGTGCTGATCTGTGTTGAAATTTTTGTCACATATTGCTTTTTCTAAAACAAAAGGAATAAAACAAAAGTGATTTTTAATAAGATAAAGGGAAAGCATTAGCTGTCAAATAAGGAAACATTTGTTCAGTAGTTACTATGTGTTGATTTTGTAGTATAGCTCTCAGAGATTTGGGATTTTTTGGTGTGAGTGTATTTTATATCTGCACACACTTATGTATATGTATTAGTACTCCATTTCTCCTTTTTCTTATGAAGATATTTCATTAATATATTATAGTTTGAAAGAGATTCATTTTTATACTTTTGAGTTTTTCCACATTTCACCATTAGGATTTTTATGGCTTTTCCTCCAAAGGACACTTAATAAAATTCATCAACACTTATTTTTGGTTAAGATGTGTTTATTAATATTGGAGAAAATATGTAGTGTCTTCTATTTGATTTTAACTTGGAGCAGAATCTCTTTTTCCCTTGGGTGAGTATCTGTCAGTATTATATGTTCTTTTTTTTTTTTTTTTTTTTTTTGAGGCAGAGTCTCGCTCTGTCACCCAGGCTGGAGTGCAGCAGTGCCATCTCGGCTCACTGCAAGCTCCGCCTCACAGGTTCTTGCCATTGTCCTGCCTCAGCCTCCCAAGTAGCTGGGATTACAGGTGCCCGCAACCATGCCCGGCTAATTATTTGTATTTTTAGTAGAGATGGGGTTTCACCGCTTTAGCCAGGATGGTCTAGATCTCCTGACCTCATGATCTGCCCGCCTTGGCCTCCCAAAGTGCTGGGATTACAGGCGTGAGCCACCGCACCCGGCCGTTCATTTTAATAGCTGTTAAATGGCATAGGGAGACAAAGAATTCTTTTTTTTTTTTTTTCCCTCCAGGAAATCTATACCTTTGGAAGAATATTGGGAAAAGGGAGCTTTGGAATGGTCATTGAAGCGACAGACAAGGAAACAGAAACGAAGTGGGCAATTAAAAAAGTGAACAAAGAAAAGGTAAGGCTCATTAGCAGCATCCTACTGAGGGAACAGTGTTAGTGCAGGGTGGGTGTGGGCAGTACAACTTTTCACACTAACACAAGCTGCCTCTCACCCTGAGGTCCCAGCCTGGGCTGATCCCCTGGAGAAGCATGGCATTTCTGTAGCCTCCTGGAAAGGGACTAGTTTCTGAACTCAAGTGGGCAAGTGCTGCCTGGAAAAAACAAATGGAAGGAATAATATAACCAATATAACAAAAAATAGGTAAATTTTACCAGAGTATGCTGAAGATAAGGGCTGGTTCTCAGTATCTGTAGGCACAGGGCTGTGGGCTAGAGATATCTTAGCTAGAAGTGCTGATACTCTGTCCTGATGTTGTTTTGATATACTTTTCTCCTATCCTCTCATTTCCTCACTGTTAGCTAATTCTGTTTATTCATCCTGCCTGCTCTTTCACGTTGAATCACTTTTGCTTCAACTATCTACATTATGCTCTTTTATCTGCCACACTCCTCACTAGATTTCCTCTCAAACTGGGAAACGACTGGGCTTCTCTTGATGGTAAAGTCTGAGACCTCAGACTTGACACCTGATCATTTCATCAACCTTTTGCATTTCTGTGCCTGGGAAAAACCAAACAACATTATGGTGTTTTCCCCTAGGATTTGTGATGATAAATATCACATTTAAAAAACAAAATGGTAGGTTTTATGTATTATTTAAAACAAACTATAGCAAATTACATACCATTTCTCTCTAATGTTTAGTAAGGTAACATATCAATCTTAATAAAGGGATTAAGAGCCCTTCTAGAAAATTTTAGAATTCTTTAGAACCATAGGTAGCATCCTAAGTGCTGCCTGAGATGTTATTTCCTTTGCTTCTTTGGTGTTAGGTAGGGTTAGGGGTTCAGTTTTTGGGTTATGTAACTATCATGCCTACTTGCAACTTTAGGAATTAATAATCTTTCATATTCATATTTATGTTGAGAGTTTGTGAGACCGTAAGATAGTAAGATAAAACTATATAGTCAGTATATGAAGTGAATAGTGTAATATTATGTTATATTCAGGTCAAGCCATTTGGGAAGGGGAGAGAAACAGAATCGAGATGGATATTAGGAGAAATTGGGGTAACTTTCCATATCTAGTCTAGACAAAAATTCACTCCTCACAGTCACTATTTCTCTTGATCCTTTAGGTCGAGGGTCCCCAGCCCCCAGGTGTTGGACTGGTACCTGTCCATGGCCTGTTAGGAACCAGGCTCCACACCAGGAGGTGAGCAGCAGGCGAGTGAGCATCACCACCTGAGCTCTGCCTCCTGTCAGATCAGTGGTGGCGTTAGATTCTCATAGGAACACAAACTCTACTGTGAACTGTATATGTGAGGGATCTATGTTGTATGCTCCTTATGAGAATCCAACTAATGCCTGATGATCAGAGGTAGAACAGTTTCACTCTGAAACCATGCCCTCTCCCGCATCCCTGGTTCATGGAAAAGTTGTCTTCCATGAAATCAGTCCCTAGTACTAAAAAGGTCGGGGACTGCTGGTCTAGGTTAACCTATAAATGTGGCTTAATCCTTGGGCGGGGCATAATATGATGGGCAATGTCCCACCCACTCCTGAGATGCTAAAGGTCGAGGAGCAGAGGTAATTGGAAGCTGGAATGACACTAGGTAAAATTTTGATTAGGCAAAATTTGCCTTGTGACTAATTCATTTCCACTCCCTTAAGAACCGTTATGTATTTTCCCAAATCAGGTGGATGGGAGGTGGAGGAATAGGACCTTTGTTTTTCCTTGCAGGGAGATTTTTTATTGGAAATTGTCAGGCCTAAAACTTCCACCTATCAGTTTTTTCTTTACTATTCCTTGCACCCAACCCAGCCTCTCTCTGCTTTCACCTGGACTGACCCTGACACCCATCAGTCCCAGCAGCTTACCTGGGCTGTGCTGCCGCAAGGTTTCAGGGACAGCCCTCATTACTTCAGCCAAGCTCTTTCTCATGGTTTACTTTCTTTCCACCCTTCTGCTTCTCACCTTATTCAATATATTGATGACCTTCTTCTTTGTAGCCCCTCCTTTGAATCTTTTCAACAAGACACTCTTCTGTTCCTTCAGCATTTATTCTCCAAAGGATACCAGGTATCCCCCTCCAAAGCTCAAATTTCTTTTCCATCCGTTACCTACCTTGGCATAATTCTTTATAAAAACACACATGCTCTCCCTGCCAATTGTGTCCGACTGATCTCTCAAACCCCAACACCTTCTACAAAACAACAACTCCTTTCCTTCCTAGGCATGGTTGGATACTTTCGACTTTGGATACCTAGTTTTGCCATCCTAACAAAACCATTATATAAACTCACAAAAGGAAATGTAGCCGACACCATAGATCCTAAATCCATTCCTTGAAGACAGCTTTAGAGACTGCCCCCACCCTAGCTCTCCCTGACTCATCCCAACCTTTTTCATTACACACAGCCGAAGTGCAGGGCTGTGCAGTCAGAATTCTTACACAAGGACCAGGATCGCGTCCTGTAGCCTTTCTGTCCAAACAACTTGACCTTACTGTTTTAGGCTGGCCATCATGTCTCCAGCGGCTGCCGCAGCCCTAATACTTTTAGAGGCCCTCAAAATCACAAACTATGCTCAACTCACTCTCTATAGTTCTCATAACTTCCAAAATCTATTTTCCTCCTCATGCTTGACACATGTACTTTCTGCCCTGCCAGCACCTTCAGCTATACTCACTCTTTGTTGAGTCTCCCACAATTACCATTGTTCCTGGCCCAGACTTCAGTCTGGCCTCCCCCATTATTCCTGATACCACACCTGACCACCATGACTGTGTCTTCCTGATACACCTGACATTCACCCCATTTCCCCATATTTTCTTCTTTCCTGTTCCTCACGCTTTTCACACTTGGTTTATTGATGGCAGTTCCACCAGGCCTAATCGCCACACACCAGCAAAGGCAGGCTATGCTACAGTATCTTCCACATCTATCATTGAGGCTACTGCTCTGCCCCCCTCCACTACCTCTCAGCAAGCCGAACTCATTGCCTTAATTCCGGCCCTCACTCTTGTAAAGGGACTATGCGTCAATATTTATACTGACCCCATATCCTGCACCACCATGCTGTTTTATGAGCTGAAAGGTTTCCACGCTACACAAGGGTCCTCCATCATTAATGTCTCTTTAATAAAAACTACTCTCAAGGCCGCTTTACTTCCAAAAGAAGCTGGAGTCATTCACTGCAAGGGCCATCAAAAGGCATCAGATCCCATGGCTCAGGGCAACGCTTATGCTGATAAGGTAGCTAGAGAAGCAGCCAGCATTCCAACTTCAGTCCCTCACGGTCAGTTTTTCTCCTTTTCATCGGTCACTCCCGCTTACTCTTCCACTGAAACATGCACCTTTCAATCTCTTCCCACACAAGGCAAATGGTTCTTGGACCAAGGAAAATATCTCCTTCCAGCCTCACAGGCCCATTCTATTCTATTGTCATTTCATAACCTCTTCCATGTAGGTTACAAACTGCTAGCCCACCTCTTAGAACCTCTCATTTCCTTTCCATTGTGGAAATCTATCCTTAAGGAAATCACTTCTCGGTGTTCCATCTGCTATTCTACTACTCCTCAGGGATTGTTCAGGACCCCTCCCTTCCATACACATCAAGCTCAGGTATTTGCCCCCGCCCAGGACTGGCAAATTGACTTTACTCACAATGCCTCGAGTCAGGAAACTAAAATACCTCTTGGTCTGGGTAGACACTTTCACTGGATGGGTAGAGGCCTTTCCCACAGGGTCTGAGAAAGCCACCCTTCTGTCAGACATAATTCCTCAGTTTGGCCTTCCCACCTCTATACAGTCTGATAATGGACCAGCCTTTATTAGTCAAAACACCCAAGCAGTTTCTCAGGCTCTTGGTATTTAGTGGCTCCTGGTTTTACCTCAAACTGCCACCCTTAAGTCTCTCTTTAAGTGTATGGAAGATCTTCAGTGACAAAGTACACTCCAATACTTTGACCCTGATGAAGTCCTATTCTTTACTTTTATACTCGCTCTTATTCTCATGCCACCCTCTACCTCTCCCCAGCTATCTCCACCACACTATCAGTCTCACTCTCTCCTAGCCATTTCTAATCCTTCTTTAACAAACAATTGCTGGCTTTGCATTTCTCTTTCATCCAAATTCGACAAGGCTCTGACTTTTTCACTACTAAAAAAAGGGGGGGCGGGGAACTCTGTATATTTTTAAATAAAGAATGTTGTTTTTACCTAAATCAATCTGGCCTGGTATATGACAACATTAAAAAAAATACTGAAGGATAGAGCCCAAATACTCACCAACCAACTAAACAATAACATTGAACCCCCTTGGACACTCTCTAATTGGACGTCCTGGGTACTCCCAATTCTTAATCCTTTAATACCTATTTTTCTCTTTCTTTTATTTGGATCTCGTGTCTTTCGTTTAGTTTCTCAATTCATACAAAACCGTATCCAGGCCATCACCAATAATTCTATATGACAAATACTCCTTCTAACAACCCCACAATATCACCCTTTACCCCAAAATCTTTCTTCAGTTGAATCTCTCACACTCTGGGTTCCCATGCTGCCCCTAATCCCACTCGAAGAAGCCCTGAGAAACATCACCCATTATCTCTCCACACCACCCCCCAAAATTTTCACTGCCCCGACACTTTACCACTATTTTGTTTTTTTGTTTTTTTTAATATAAGAAGACAGGAATGTCAGGCCTCTGCGCCCCAACTAAGCCATCATATCATCCAGATGGCCTGAAGCAACTGAAGATCCACAAAAGTGAAAATAGCCTTAACTGATGACATTCCACCATTGTGATTTGCCTCTGCCCCACCCTAACTGATCAATGTACTTTGTAATCTCCCCCACCCTTAAGAAGGTTCTTTATAATCTCCCCCACCCTTGAGAATGTACACCTCCTGCCCCCAAAACATTGCTATTAACTCCACCGCCTATCCCAAAACCTCTAAGAACTAATGATAATCCCACCACCCTTTGCTGACTTTCTTTTCAGACTCAACCTGCCTGCACCCAGGTGAAATAAACAGCCATGTTGCTCACACAAAGCCAGTTTGGTGTTCTCTTCACACTGACATGTGAGACAGAAATAAAACCCATAAATGAGGACAATGCTTATCCTCAAATAATGGCAATTTCAAGGTCAATAGGGGTGATGATTTGGCAGGGCGGTGTTAGTGAGGGTGGAGAAAGCCCTTCTAGAATTTCTGAGATAGAGGACATTGTAGATAATCAATTACCTACACCCCAAATGAAGTCCTTGTGCTCCTTGGAGTGTTACTGACTTTGCCTTTTGCTCTCTGCATGGTGAGTGTTAGATGTTAGGAGACATCTAACATCTGAAGGCAAGATCTCTCTCTCTTTGTATCTCTGTCTCTCTTTGTCTGTCTGTCTCTCTCTCTCTTTCCATCTCTCTCTCTGTTTCTCCCTCAGTTAACCAGACAGGCCAGGAAATAACACAGTGCAGAGCCAAGTGTAGAATCTCATTGCCTATTATTTTTTTCATATATATGTATAATCAAATCAAAACAAGACAACAGCAAAACAAAATAAAAACTTTTTGTTTTTATCTTCCCCAATTTATGTCCTTGGAAGTAGATTTTGTTTTTATTATGCTAACATCAAGGGATCAACATATTTTTAAAGGAAATGTCAAAAAGCATATTAAAAGTTGGAGTAATTTTAGTAGTTTTGTGAGGGGACAGATACCATGTTGTATCTAAGTTATAGAAACAATTCAAGAAACAGATGTGGCTTGAGGCTAAATTATAGGTAACTTAAAATTGGACAAAGGAAAGAAGGGGCATAATTTAATCTGATCATGGGAATAAATAGCATGATATCATTTGAAAAAGAAACATCTTAAAAAATGTATGAATTCACTTCAAATATGAAGTTATAGGAAAAGAAGTAGGAAAACATAAAATAACAAACTTTTCTGTCGAGGAATGTAGGAGTGATTTTCATTATGTGAAATCTGTGTTTCTTCATTGATTAAGGCTGGAAGCTCTGCTGTGAAGTTACTTGAACGAGAGGTGAACATTCTGAAAAGTGTAAAACATGAACACATCATACATCTGGAACAAGTATTTGAAACGCCAAAGGTAAAGCTCTATTAGGTGCTGCATTTTGAAAGTTGTTATTATTACAAAATGAATATCATTCCATTCTGAAGTAATCCCTTTGGGGCACAGTTGCTCATGTCCTTGGCATGAATCTGTCACTGGAGATTGATGAGAACATTGTGGAGGACTTTTATTATTGATTGTATAATTAGATGTCTGATGATTAGATTGATGTCTTCAGTAATATGTTTTGGGTGGCATGTTGAAAACAAATGTTTAAAATTACAACAACTTCATACACAACCAAACAGTGATTAAAACTTTCTTAGAGGTACCTTTCCTTTTGCTTTGATCCTTAGTTTCTCCATTAAAGTTTATTGGAATCGTTTCAGAATTTTGCAAAGTTAACTACATAATCAAATTGGTATGAGTCTATTTTTCACTATAGTTTGTAGGAGATTTTTTTTATCTATGTCTTACTAATGTGTTTTATCTTCATATTTCCCTAGATGTTATCATTCTTCTCTTTACCTGTAATTTTTATTTAGAGTTGTTCAGAAGCCTGGATTATTGGCCATTCTGCCTCCAGATTGTTTAATGCTTGTGGGCTTGGGTGTTTTCTCTTAGAAGAGTAATAATGTATGGATTAGGCATAAGAACTCTGGAATCATATTGCCTGTGCATTTGAATCCTGTCTCCACCACTTCTTAGTTATCCATGAGACCATGGACAAGTTATTCAACTTGCCCATATCACAGTTTCCTCATCTGTAAAATGGGCTTGTTAATAGTGTTGACCTCACTTGGTTGCTGTTGAAGGATTACATGAGACAATTGATATAAAGCATCTGTCTCATTAAATGGTAGCTATTGTTCTCTGTCTCCTAGGCCAGTCTCTAAGGTAGTAATAGTCAATTTGGGTTGTGCATTATGCTTGATTCATTAGGGGTGCTTGATAGCAATTAAAGACCACAGTTATCCTTTATGAGAGCAGTATATGGCAATGATGCCCAAAGTCTCTGCTCTTTTCAGTCTTAGAGTTGTGATTTCTTTTATCCCCAAATCTTCTTAGAATAGTTTTTTTCGTCATCATCAGTTTTAAGCCATTTGATTATAATGTGCCTTGATCATTTTCTTCATTTTTTTTTGTGTGTGTGTATGTGTGTGTTTGGGGTTCAGTTATCTGTGAGTTTATGGTTTTCATCAAATTTAGGAAATTGGGGGCTACTGTTTCCTCACATTTGTATTTGCCTTCCCCTCACTCCACTTTGTGGTCTCCAAGCTAGATTGCTTGATATTGTCCACAGTTCGCTGATATTGTCCACAGTTCGCTAAAACATTTTTTATCTCCTTGTTTCATTTTGTATAGTTTCTGTTGTTGTCTTCAAATTCAGTAATCTCTCTGTGTAGCATTGTATGTGTCGTTAATCTCTTCCAGTGGAAATACAATTTGGTTTTTAAAATATATACGTATATTCCATGTGTCTACTTTACATGCTCAGTCTTCTTGAAGAGAGTTATAATAACTGTTTTCATGTCCTTGTCTACTAATTTTATCATGGGTGTCATTTCTAGGTCACTTTCAATTTATTGGGTTTTTTCCCCCCCTCATTATGGGTTCTACTTTCCTGCTGCTTTATATGCCTATTAATTTTTGGCCAGATGCCAGATGTTGTGAATTTTACCTTGTTAGATGCTAGATATTTTAATATTCTAATGATTATTCTTAAGCGTTATTCTAGGATATAGTTAAGTCACTTGGAAACAGTTTGATACTTTTTGAAGCTTGCTTTAAGCTTCGTTAGGTGGCACCAAAGCAACCTTTAGGAATAATTTTTTCCTATTCCTGAGGGGCTGTCCCCAGTGCTCCATGAATTATGAGGTTTACCTCTGGCTCATGGGAGCACAACAGTTCCTGGCTGTGTGTAAGCTCCAGTGATTGTTCTCTCTGCCCCTTTTGCATATTTTCCCCCCAGCTTTGGGTAGTTTCCTCATGCACATGTGTTGATTCATACTCTCCTGAAGAATTGAGGGGAGTCCTCTGCAAATCTCTGGAGATTTCTCTCTGTACAGCATTCTCCTCTTTGATGCTCTGTCCTGTGAACTTTAGTTGTCTTGGCCTTCCTGGGATTCTGGCTCCATGCCCTCTACTCATGGAGACTGCTAGACTCTGCTTGGTTTCCCTCTCCCTGTTCTGTGGTCCGGAAACTCTCTAGACAGCAAGCTAGAATAATCATGGGGACTGCCTCATGTGTTTCCTCTCTCTCAGGAATAACTACCCTATGCTGGCTGATGTTTAATGTGTAAAAATTACTGTTTTCTATATTTTGCCCAGTTCTTAAGTTGTTTCAGGTGGGAAGATAAGTCTGGTCTTTGTTACTTCATTATGAACACAAGCGGGAGTCTAAATCTAGAATAAGTTTGAAGGCAGAGGAAACCATCATTTGTGATTTTTCCAGTGCATTGCTTTCCAAACTTAATTCACGTAGGTCAGGTCTGACCCCTTCTGCCTCATAAACACACACAAGCATGTAGACCTTCTATTGAAGCCATCTGAAGTACTAATAGAAATTGCCACCTGATTGGTTGTGCCATGGTACAGATAATCCAGTCTGACTATGCTATGGTTTCTTGTGAGTCTAAATGTTCTCCAGGTCTACACAATTGTTTCTAATAATTATAAAACAGTTATAACTTATATAACTTTGACCAACTTATGTATTTAAAATTGACATCAATTTATATTTCAAGTACTGCTAATCCAACCTTTCCTTCCAAATAGTTCACTTATCATTTTAGGTACCAGTGAACTGTACAGTCCTGTCAATGGAAAAAATATGGTCTAGTTCAAAAGCTTATTTATGTGTTAGATTTTATAGTTACTTTTGAAATTCTAAAACTGCCTGAGATTCAGTGAATCTGAATTGTGCTATAGGAAGAAAGGATGTTAACCTTTGCTTTCTGTTTTGTACTTACTGATTGAACACAGAAGTTGCGCTAACAGTGCTTATAAGAACAAAATCAGACCTCAAGATCTTAAAAACAACAAAAATCTAGCAGCATAGGTTAGAATGGAGACATAAAGGGTACCCTGTGTTTGAATAGAAATGTGTATGGAAAAGACTTGCTTTTTAGTTGACTGTGAATCTTTTTTGACTCAATAGATGGCTTGGCTGTCGGAATACCTAAAGTGATCTTAATATGCCCCTATATGAACAGCAAATATGGAATTTATATACCCCTACATGAACAGCAAATATGAAACAGGCATTTCATCTATGACTTCTTAGCACCCACACCCAGTTAGTCACTAAGTCCCACTGTTGCTTTCTTGTTGGTGTTTTTAAATCTTTTCATTTTCCTCCTTCTGGTCTCGATTCTATGCCTCACATCTACCCTCTATAAACAAAAGTCAGCATACTACAGTTTGAGAGCCACATTGGGCCTGCTGCCTTTTTCTTTTTTATGACCCATAAGCTAAGTTTCTACATTTCCAAATGGTTGCAAAAGTGTAAAAGAGTGATATTTCTTGACATGTAAAAATTCTATAAACCTGAAATTTTCAAGTCTAGAAGTAAAGCTTTGTTGTGTTGTTTATGGCTGCTTTCTCCTGCTATAGCAACAGCACTGAGTAGTTGTGAAAGAGACTCCATGGCCTGCAAAGCCAATAATATTTGTTGTTGGGTCTGCTCTCTATAGCAAAGGTTTGTTGAGCCGTGTTCTGCATTGCTGCTAGAGTGTTCATTTAGAAATGCACAATTGGTAATATCATACACATGCACCCCCGCAACCCTGGCACTAGCTTAAAATTCTTCAGTGGCTCCTTATTGCATATAGGAAAAAAAATCCGTACTCCTTATCGTGATATCCAGAACTCTTTACAACCCGGCCCAAACCTGTTCTTTCTAGCCTCACTCCTCACCACTTCATTCTTCTCCACCCTACCAAGTTCACCATGTTATTATTGTTATTATTTTATAATATATGTGTATTTTTACATTTTTTAAAATTATACTTTAAGTTCTAGGGTACGTGTGTATAACGTGCAGGTTTGTTACATATGTATACTTGTGCCATGTTGGTGTGCTGCACCCATCAATTCATCAGCACCCATCAACTCGTCATTTACATCAGGTATAACTCCCAATGCAATCCCTCCCCCCTTCCCCCTCCCCCCTCCCCATGATAGGCCCCAGTGTGTGATGTTCCCCTTACCGAGTCCAAGTGATCTCATTGTTCAGTTCCCACCTATGAGTGAGAACATGCGGTGTTTGGTTTTCTGTTCTTGCGATAGTTTGCTGAGAATGATGGTTTCCAGCTGCATCCATGTCCCTACAAAGGACACAAACTCATCCTTTTTTATGGCTGCATAGTATTCCATGGTGTCTATGTGCCACATTTTCTTAATCCACTCTGTCACTGATGGACATTTGGGTTGATTCCAAGTCTTTGCTATTGTGAATAGTGCCGCAATAAACATATGTGTGCATGTGTCTTTATAGCAGCATGATTTATAATCCTTTGGGTATATACCCAGTAATGAGATGGCTGGGTCATATGGTACTTCTAGTTCTAGATCCTTGAGGAATCGCCATACTGTTTTCCATAATGGTTGAACTAGTTTACAATCCCACCAACAGTGTAAAAGTGTTCCTATTTCTCCACATCCTCTCCAGCACCTGTTGTTTCCTGACTTTTTAATGATTGCCATTCTAACTGGTGTGAGATGGTATCTCATTGTGGTTTTGATTTGCATTTCTCTGATGGCCAGTGATGATGAGCATTTTTTCATGTGTCTGTTGGCTGTATGAATGTCTTCTTTTGAGAAATGTCTGTTCGTGTCCTTTGCCCACTTTTTGATGGGGTTGTTTGTTTTTTTCTTGTAAATTTGTTTGAGTTCTTTGTAGGTTCTGGATATTAGCCCTTTGTCAGATGAGTAGATTGCAAAAATTTTCTCCCATTCTGTAGGTTGCCTGTTCACTCTGATGGTAGTTACTTTTGCTGTGCAGAAGCTCTTCAGTTTAATTAGATCCCATTTGTCAGTTTTGGCTTTTGTTGCCATTGCTTTTGGTGTTTTAGACATGAAGTCCTTGCCCATGCCTATGTCCTGAATGGTATTACCTAGGTTTTCTTCTAGGGTTTTTATGGTATTAGGTCTAACATTTAAGTCTCTAATCCATCTTGAATTAA
The DNA here is from genome assembly GCF_007565055.1 of Rhinopithecus roxellana. NCBI lineage: Eukaryota > Metazoa > Chordata > Mammalia > Primates > Cercopithecidae > Rhinopithecus > Rhinopithecus roxellana. The sequence goes on along the minus strand of NC_044563.1, from coordinate 88,227,066 downwards.
TTTTCGTATAAGGAGTAAGGAAAGGATCCAGTTTCAGCTTTCTTGTTATGGCTAGCCAATTTTCCCAGCACCATTTATTAAATAGGGAATCCTTTCCCCATTTCTTGTTTTTGTCAGGTTTGTCAAAGATCAGATGGCTGTAGATGTGTGGTATTATTTCTGAGGACTCTGTTCTGTTCCATTGGTCTATATCTCTGTTTTGGTACCAGTACCATGCTGTTTTGGTTATTGTAGCCTTGTAGTATAGTTTGAAGTCAGGTAGCGTGATGCCTCCAGCTTTGTTCTTTTGACTTAGGATTGTCTTGGCAATGCAGGCTCTTTTTTGGTTCCATATGAACTTTAAAGCGGTTTTTTCCAATTCTGTGAAGAAACTCATTGGTAGCTTGATGGGGATGGCATTGAATCTATAAGTTACCTTGGGCAGTATGGCCATTTTCATGATATTGATTCTTCCTATCCATGAGCATGGTATGTTCTTCCATTTGTTTGTGTCCTCTTTTATTTCACTGAGCCACTGCTCAGAACTACTGTTTGTAGTTCTCCTTGAAGAGGTCCTTTACATCCCTTGTAAGTTGGATTGCTAGGTATTTTATTCTCTTTGAAGCAATTGTGAATGGAAGTTCATTCATGATTTGGCTCTCTGTTTGTCTGTTACTGGTGTATAAGAATGCTTGTGATTTTTGCACATTAATTTTGTATCCTGAGACTTTGCTGAAGTTGCTTATCAGCTTAAGGAGATTTTGGGCTGAGACAATGGGGTTTTCTAAATATACAGTGATGTCATCTGCAAACGGACAATTTGACTTCTTCTTTTCCTAACTGAATACCCTTGATTTCTTTCTCTTGCCTGATTGCCCTAGCCAGAACTTCCAACACTATGTTGAATAGGAGTGGTGAGAGAGGGCATCCCTGTCTTGTGCCAGTTGTCAAAGGGAATTTTTCCAGTTTTTGCCCATTCAGTATGATATTGGCTGTGGGTTTGTCATAAGTAGCTCTTATTATTTTGAGGTACTTTCCATCAATACCGAATTTATTGAGCGTTTTTAGCATGAAGGGCTGTTGAATTTTGTCAAAGGCCTTTTCTGCATCTATTGAGATAATCATGTGGTTCTTGTCTTTGGTTCTGTTTATATGCTGGATTACGTTTATTGATTTGCAAATGTTGAACCAGCCTTGCATCCCAGGGATGAAGCCCACTTGATCATGGTGGATAAGCTTTTTGATGTGCTGCTGAATCCGGTCTGCCAGTATTTTATTGAGGATTTTTGCATCGATGTTCATCAGGGATATTGCTGTAAAATTCTCTTTTTTTTGTTGTGTCTCCCAGGCTTTGGTATCAGGATGAAGTTGGCCTCATAAAATGAGTTAGGGAGGATTCCCTCTTTTTCTATAGATTGGAATAGTTTCAGAAGGAATGGTACCAGCTCCTCCTTGTACCTCTGGTAGAATTCAGCTGTGAATCCATCTGGTCCTGGACTTGTTTTAGTTGGTAGGCCATTAATTATTGCCTCAATTTCAGAGCCTGCTATTGGTCTATTCAGGGTTTCAACTTCTTCCTGGTTTAGTCTTGGAAGAGTGTAAGTGTCCAGGAAATTATCCCATTTCTTCTAGATTTTCTAGTTTATTTGCGTAGAGGTGTTTATAGTATTCTCTGATGGTAGTTTGTATTTCTGTGGGGTCAGTGGTGATATCCCCTGTATCATTTTTTATTGCGTCTATTTGATTCTTCTCTCTTTTCTTCTTTATTAGTCTTGCTAGCGGTCTATCAATTTTGTTGATCTTTTCAAAAAACCAACTCCTGGATTCATTGATTTTTTGGAGGGTTTTTTGTGTCTCTATCTCCTTCAGTTCTGCTCTGATCTTCGTTATTTCTTGCCTTCTGCTAGCTTTTGAATGTGTTTGCTCTTGCTTCTCCAGTTCTTTTAATTGTGATGTTAGAGTGTCAATTTTAGATCTTTCCAGCTTTCTCTTGTGGGCATTTAGTGCTATAAATTTCCCTCTGCACACTGCTTTAAATGTGTCCCAGAGATTCTGGTATGTTGTATCTTTGTTCTCATTGGTTTCAAAGAACATCTTTATTTCTGCCTTCATTTCATTATGTACCCGGTAGTCATTCAGGAGCAGGTTATTCAGTTTCCATGTAGTTGAGCGGTTTTGATTGAGTTTCTTGGTCCTGAGTTCTAGTTTGATTGCACTGTGGTCTGAGAGACAGTTTGTTATAATTTCTGTTCTTGTACATTTGCTAAGGAGTGCTTTACTTCCAATTATGTGGTCAATTTTGGAATAAGTGCGATGTGGTGCTGAGAAGAATGTATATTCTGTTGATTTGGGGTGGAGAGTTCTATAGATGTCTATTAGGTCTGCTTGCTGCAGAGATGAGTTCAATTCCTGGATATCCTTGTTAACTTTCTGTCTCCTTGATCTGTCTAATGTTGACAGTGGGGTATTGAAGTCTCCCATTATTATTGTATGGGAGTCTAAGTCTCTTTGTAAGTCTCTAAGGACTTGCTTTATGAATCTGGGTGCTCCTGTATTGGGTGCATATATATTTAGGATAGTTAGCTCTTCCTGTTGAATTGATCCCTTTACCATTATGTAATGGCCTTCTTTGTCTCTTTTGATCTTTGATGGTTTAAAGTCTATTTTATCAGAGACTAGGATTTCAACCCCTGCTTTTTTTTGTTCTCCATTTGTTTGGTAGATCTTCCTCCATCCCTTTATTTTGAGCCTATGTATGTCTCTGCATGTGAGATGGGTCTCCTGAATACAGCAGACTGGTGGGTCTTGAGTCTTTATCCAGTTTGCCAGTCTGTGTCTTTTAATTGGAGCATTTAGTCCATTAACATTTAAGGTTAATATTGTTATGTGTGAACTTGATCCTGCCATTATGATATTAACTGGTTATTTTGCTCGTTAGTTGATGCGGTTTCTTCCTAGCCTCGATGGTCTTTACATTTTGGCATGTTTTTGCAATGGCTGGTACTGATTGTTCCTTTCCATGTTTAGGGCTTCCTTCAGGGTCGCTTGTAAGGCAGGCCTGGTGGTGACAAAATCTCTAAGCATTTACTTATCTATAAAGGATTCTATTTCTCCTTCACTGATGAAACTTAGTTTGGCTGGATATGAAATTCTGGGTTGAAAATTCTTTTCTTTAAGAATGTTGAATATTGGCCCCCACTCTCTTCTGGCTTGTAGAGTTTCTTCCGAGAGATCTGCTGTTAGTGTGATGGGCTTCCCTTTGTGGGTAACCCGACCTTTCTCTCTGGCTGCCCTTAAGATTTTTTCCTTCATTTCAACTTTGGTGAATCTGGCAATTATGTGTCTTGGAGTTGCTCTTCTTGAGGAGTACCTTTGTGGCGTTCTCTGTATTTCCTGAATTTGAATGTTGGCCTGCCCTACTAGGTTGGGGAAGTTCTCCTGGATGATATCCTGAAGAGTGTTTTCCAACTTGGTTCCATTTTCCCCCTCACTTTCAGGCACCCCAATCAGACGTAGATTTGGTCTTTTTACATAATCCCATACTTCTTGCAGGCTTTGTTCATTTCTTTTTCTTCTTTTTTCTTTTGGTTTCTCTTCTCGCTTTATTTCCTTTATTTGTTCCTCAGTCGCTGATACTCTTTCTTCCAGTTGATCGAGTCGGTTACTGAAGCTTGTGCATTTGTCACGTATTTCTCGTGTCATGGTTTTCATCTCTGTCATTTCGTTTATGACCTTCTCTGCATTAATTATTCTAGTTATCAATTCTTCCACTCTTTTTTCAAGATTTTTAGTTTCTTTGCCCTGGGTACGTAATTCCTCCTTTAGCTCTGAGAAGTTTGATGGACTGAATCCTTCTTCTCTCATCTCGTCAAAGTCATTCTCCGACCAGCTTTGATCCGTTGCTGGCGATGAGCTGCGCTCCTTTGCAGGGGGAGATGCGCTCTTATTTCTTGAATTTCCAGCTTTTCTGCCCTGCTTTTTTCCCATCTTCGTGGTTTTATCTGCCTGTGGTCTTTGATGATGGTGACATACTGATGGGGTTTTGGTATAGGTGTTCTTCCTGTTTGTTATTTTTTCTTCTAACAGTCAGGACCCTCAGCTGTAGGTCTGTTGGAGATTGCTTGAGGTCCACTCTAGACCCTGTTTGCTTGGGTGTCAGCAGCAGAGGCTGCAGAAGATAGAATATTGCTGATCAACGAGTGTACCTGTCTGATTCTTGCTTTGGGAGCTTCCTCTCAGGGGTGTACTCCACCGTGTGAGGTGTGGGGTATCAGACTGCCCCTAGTGGGGGATGTCTCCCAGTTAGGCTACTCAGGGGCCAGGGACCCACTTGAGCAGGCAGTCTGTCCGTTCTCAGATCTCAACCTCCATGTTGGGAGATCCACTGCTCTCTTCAAAGCTGTCAGACAGAGTCGTTTGCATCTGCAGAGGTTTCTGCTGCTGTTTTTCCTCCATGTTATTAACACAGATTATTCTTTTAACCGCCAGTGCTGTTTCAAGCTTTGGAGTTTTTGTAAATACCATGTGCTCTGCCTATTCTTTCCCACATTCTCTATCTATAAATCCCTATTCAGACATCCAGATCTGGCCTTAATATTTCTTCTCCAGGGGCATTCTTTAGACAGAGGCTTCCCCCTTCTGTCACTCCATGGCATTTGGGACCATTAGCACTTATCACATGATACTGTAACGATAAGTATTTGTGAGCTTCTTGGGGATAAAGACTGTGTCTTTACCTTTTTGTTTCTCTAGTATCCACTGTGATATCTTGTACATAATAGATAATACTTTTCAATGAATAAATTAATGATTATGACTGTGATTGTATATGTGATATATAACATTTTAAACATCCCTAGATACATAATTTGATCTCTCTCTCTGATATATATATAATGTCAGAAAATGTACCTTGTGATGGAGCTTTGTGAGGATGGAGAACTCAAAGAAATTCTGGACAGGAAAGGACATTTCTCAGAGAATGAGACAAGGTGGATCATTCAAAGTCTTGCATCAGCTATAGCATATCTTCACAATAATGGTAAGAAGAGGGTTATCCAGCTCATTGACTCCATGAATACTGATGTCACTTTTGTTTAAGGGTAATTGTATTCCAGATTCATAGTCATAAATAACACCTGCTAATATAGAAGATTTAATTTTTTAGTTAAAAAATTGTTTCCTTTTTAACTTTCTTTGTAAATATGTTTTAATTAGAAACAAGGCAGGTATACAATACATTTGTATATGAACAAAGATGAAATTATGAACATTTTTTATTCAACAGTTTGAAGAGCAGCTAATGTTACAAAATCAAAGGTAGACAAATCAGTGGTAAAGGTTAAGTTCCCAAAAACATCTGTTAATCATAACATTAGAATCTGTATGTTCTAGGCATTTTTTTTTGTCTTTTTAGACTTTATATTAGAGCAGTTGTAGATTCACAGTAAAACTTAGCAGAAGGTAGAGAGATTTTCTATATCCTCCCCTGCTCCCACACATGCACAACCTGCCCACTATCAGAATTCCCCACTAGAGTGATATATTGCATTGACATATCATTGTCACCTGAAGTGAGCTTATATTAGGATTCACTCTTGGGGTTTTGACAAATGCGTAAAGTCATTTATCCACCATTATAGTATCATACAGAGTGGTTTCATGGTACTTTATAAACTACATTTAAAAATAATTCGAATTGCCTTACTGTTCTTAGGTGTTACTGCTGCTGCTCCTCCCCCCGTTTTTTTCCCTTCAAGGTTAGTTTGGCTTACATGTGGCTTTAGAACCTTCTCATTTTACAGATGAACAAAAACTTTGTTCCAGAGAAGTACAGTGACATGGTTTGGTGTGCCAGAGCTGGTACTGGAACCCAGGGGTTCATTCAGCAGATAGTTCCCGAGCACCTCCTGCACTGAGATTGGTCCTGGATTACAAAGATTAAAAGACAAGGCCCCTGCCCTCCAAGGAACTTGGGCTGGTGGGAGATTGAGTACTGAAAACAAGTTGTAATTCAGTGTGATAATCTCCCCAATGGAAAGCCATATAAAGCACAAGGATTATAGGAGTCTAGGTACCTCATTTGGCTTGGAAAGTCAGGAAAGAATTCACTGAAGGAGCAGTATTTGATCTGAGGAATACAAACTCAGAAAAAAATTAAAAAGGCAGGCCTTCCAGGCAGAGGGAAATGATTTTTTCAAGGGCTTAATATTAGGCTATTGTCAGTCCTTCCCTATTAAGTTATAAATTCAGTATAATTCCAAACAAAATCTTAGCAACATTTTTCATGGAACTTGATAAGATTATTCTCAAATGGGTAAAAAGTAGCCAACAATGAGAAAGAAAAACAATGGAGGCAGCAGGGAGCTCTGCCCTGGCAAGGATAAAAGCATAATGATATGTTTGTTAAAGCTGTGTGGTATTTATGTAAAAAGAGACAAGAAGAGCAATGGAAACAATAAAAATTCCAAAAACAAAGCCTAGGAATTGTGTAAGGGAGCTATAAATGACTAGGTATAATTGCCAGTTCAGGACTCATTCAATACATTCCCCTGGCAATTATGTGTATAACTTTTTTTTTTTTTTTTTTTTTTTTTTTGAGACAGAGTCTTGGTCTGTAACCCAGACTGGAGCACAGTGACGCAATCTTGGCTCACTGCATTCTGTGCTTCCCAGGCTCATGCTCTTCTCCTGCCTCAGCCTCCTGAGTAGCTGGGACTACAGGTGCCCGCCACCATGCCTGGCTAATTTTTTGTATTTTTAGTAGAGACGGGGTTTCACCATGTTAGCCAGGATGGTCTCGATCTCCTGACCTCCTGATCCACCTGCCTCAGTCTCCCAAAGTGCTGGGATTACAGGCGTGAGCCACGTGCCTGGCCATGTATAACTTTTTAAGTCTAGGGAAATGACTGTAATAGATATGAACTGAATTAATTATTTTCAAAGGAAGTGTTTGGTATGTGGTTATTTGTATGTACATAAAAATTGTACCTGAGCTCTGACATGTTCAACTGGAGATTTTATGTCTCAAGGGTTTTTGTTTGTTTGGTTTTTATTTTACTACATAAAGAGTAGGAAAATGTGTGTTGATGTTGTAGAAAAATATACTGAAGTAAGTATAGTTTGTATATATGTAGCCAAGTTACAGTGCTTTAAAATGTTTATGCTGACAGTAACATATGCATAGAAGTAAAGAAGTAATCCTCTATTTGAAGACCTAAGGATGTGGGAAACCTGACTGGGTTTGTGACTAAGATGATCTCCCTCCTCCTGGGAATACTTAAGCCTGGGTAGGATCCTCCTTCACACTCCCCAGGCCACTCATCTTGAGGAGCAGCCAGTTGGGGTCACAGGGAAATAGGTAGAGGTGAGGGAGTCAAAGAAAATGGCTCCTTAAGGTTAGAAATGTGGAGGAAGTGTTTATAAATAAGAGAATAGAACAGGACAGACTATGCTTGGCCCTCGAATTTTTCAACAGTGGATATTAATTTGTCAAATATATTTATTCTATATGTGTCTCTCCTGTTTTTCCGTTATTTCATTTGATTTGTGGTTTATTTTCTTGGTAGATATTGTACATAGAGATCTGAAACTGGAAAATATAATGGTTAAAAGCAGCCTTATTGATGATAACAATGAAATAAACTTAAACATAAAGGTAAGATTAGCAATGGTGGTAAATATTTGCCTATAAACAGTTTGATAGCAAAGTGGCAAAGCACATCCTCTTTTTAGATGCATTTTGCTAGCTTTTGAGCAGCCAGAAAATAAGTGGCTTGTGTTAAAAAATAAAAATTTCACAAGAGGTTGTAACTGACAAGAATAATTTTGCAAGTTAAATGGAGTTATTGAATGTGTTTTTAAAGTACATATTCATTTGAATAATTCTAAATCATTAGTTAATAGCAAGCAAACAGATACTCTGAATTCTAATTAATTTCAAAATTATGCCTGGTAATTTGATGTACATGTGTTACAGATTTAGAGAAAAGCACACCTTGCCTGTGCTTTTAATACTAAATTAATTCTTAAGTCTGTATTTCTTATTGAAAATTTTCCTGTATATTAATATTTATGTCCTCAGTACAATTAATGTGCCAAGTGTTTATTCTTGAAGATTTTATTCAAATTAAGTGTTCCCTAATGTCAAATAAATGCTAGGATACATTATTTAGCACCATTAGGGTGGCTGCTTTCAAAATGTATAAATGTGTTAATTTAGGAATAAAATGTTATCTGTGAGTAACTCACTCTGTTGCAGAAGTTAAGTCCTATGTAATAGAAATAGGTTTAACAGCATTGTTGGTTTACCCAAGTAAATGTTCTTGAACAGTTCCATTGTAAACTCTATGAAGGCAGGGATTGTGCATGTCTTATTCACTTAGTACCTGAAGTAGTGGCTGGAACATAGTATGTGTTCACTTAACATTTGGTGAATGAAGGAGTAGATGCTCTCCAAATAATTAAGTTGGATTGTGAAACCTTTTGTATATTTCGTGTGTCTGGATGGATTTTCCGTAGAGAAAGATAGGTATCATATGCTCCAAATGAGATATATATGAAAACTAATGGAGAAATTGATTCATCTATTTAGAAAAATAGTGATATCACATGTAAATAGGAGCATTTTCTTACTCCATAAGGCACTGGAAACTTTGTATTCATTGTCTCTGGACAAAGAGCCTATATTTGGTTACTTAATAAACGTGTCTGCTTTTCTGCTTTCAGTCTAAGGGTGTTCCAACTTGGGAGATAATTCCAAAGGCACATACTGAATATTTAATAACTAAATGTTTAATGACCAAGATTTAGAACTGAGCATAAGGCCTACAGTTGTAGCACTAGGCCACCAGTGTATTTGTAGTTAATACTTTGTTGTTGTGATTTTTTTCCTGTTAATATGCTTGTCGTAGTTTTTAATAGTGTAGTAATTGTTTTAATTAGTGTACTCTAGAAACACAAAGGAAATAATAGTAAAGAAAAGATAGTGTTTACCAATTATAAATAATTATAAAAAAGGGGAGTTTCAGTGAGTGCTGATAGGGATAATTATTTGCATTTGTAACAGTGCTTTAAACTGGAATATAACTTGATTATCAGAAACATAGATAATATGTTAAAGCCAGAATGTATTTTACAATGAAAGAACTTTAAAAAACAAAACAAAACTTTTTTTATATGAAAAAAGTTTAATGCCTCAAAATACAACTTCCCATGTTAGACTGGTAAATTTAATCAGACGGCAAGAACTGTTAAATCATGGTATTCTCTCAAGATTTGAGAATGCAAGCTTCTCTTTACCCAGTTTCTTCTCTATACAGAGAGGTGGGTGGGGAAGGAAAAGCAAAATTTTTATTAATCATTCAATTAAAGTCCTCCCACCCCCAAGAACCCCAGAATTCAATGCAAGTTCAATGTGAAGTCTTATCTTCAGAATGAGTGAGCTCTAGGACAGGAAAACAGGTGACTGTGCTTGAATTTCTTCCCCGAGGTGACTGATTTTGGCTTAGCGGTGAAGAAGCAAAGTAGGAGTGAAGCCATGCTGCAGGCCACATGTGGGACTCCTATCTATATGGGTAAGTTAGTAGACTTAAAATGAATTTTTGTTTTGAGACAGGATCATGCGCTGTTGCCCAGGCTGGAGTGCAGTGGCATGATCTTGGCTCACTGCAACCTTGACCTGGGCTCAGGCCATCCTCCTACCTCAGCCTCTCAAGTAGCTAGGACCACAGGTGTATGCCACCACACCTGGCTAATTATTATTTTTGTTTTTAAGAGAGAGTAGCCTCACTGTGTTGCCCAGGATGGTCTCAGACTCCTGGACTCACGCGATCCCTCCAGCCTCTGCTTTCCCAAGTGTTGGGATTACAGGTGTGAGACACTGCACCAGACTTGATTCTTTTATATGTAAAAAAGTAGAACAACCAGTATGGATTACAGCTTGAACAATTTGATTTTGCCATCATGATATAATGACCCATGATTTAGGCTACTTTTTCTTTTCTTAGGTCAAGCAATTTCACTTGTTTTAGTATTTTACTTACAGTTCCTACCTGTAAAAATTTTTAAAAATTTTGTTGTTTCTCTGGGCTCTTCTTAAAGTTGTTTATATCTCTTAGATAATCATACCTCAAACTTAATTATTACTTTTGTTAACTCATGTTAAAATCATGTACACGTTTTGCTTCTTTGCTTTTTTTTTTTTTTCCCCGAAACGGAGTCTTGCTCTGTTGCCCACGCTGGAGTGCAGTGGTGCAGTTTGGGCTCACTGCAACCTCCACCTCCTGGGTTGAAGTAATTCTCGTGCCTCAGCCTCCAGAGTAGCTGGGATTACAGGCACCTGCCACCATGCTGGCTAATTTTTGTATTTTTAATAGAGACAATTTTTGCCATGTTGGCAAGGCTGGTCTCAAACTCTTGACTTCAAGTGATTTGCCTGCCTTGGCCTCCCAGTGTTGAGATTACAGGCGTAAGCCACCATGCCCAGCCCTCTTGCATTTTTTTTATCCAGTTTAATCACCATCAAACAGTTTTTCATGGAGTACTGATTAAATATATTTTGTAAAGAAAGCAGCAGTTTCCTGTTTTTCTAAATGTGAGTTTTAACAGCTTTTTGAAGTTTAATTTAAATACCATAAAATATATTTGTGCATCCTTTACAATGTAAGATATATTTTTGTTTTACAATAAAAATACAGTGATTTTTCATACATCCACAGAGTTGTGCAACCATCACCACAATCCAGTTTCAAAACAAATCTACTCCAAAAAGTTCCCTGAGCCTGTTTATATTCAATCTTATTCCTATCCCAGCCCCAGATAGCCACTAATCTCTCTAGATTTGCCTTTTTGTCTCTGTAAATGTGCCTTTTTTCTTTTTTTTTTTTTGGCCTTTTCTGGACATTTCATATAAATGGAATCATACAACATGTAGTCTTTTACATTTGGCTGCTTTCACTTGGCATGTTTTTGAGGTACGTTCATGTTATGGCATGTATCTGTATTCTGCTCCTATCTATTGCTGAATAGTTGTCCATTGCGTGGATATAACACAGTTTGTTTATCTGCTTACCAGCTGACGTACATGTGGATTTTTACCAGTTTGTGGCTATTATGAATAATGCTGCTATGAACATTCATGTACAGGTCTTTGTGAGGATATGTGGTTTCATTTAGAAGTGTTTTTAGAATTAGGTACCTAAGAGTGAAATTGTTGGATCATATGTTCAGTTTATGTTTAACTTTTAATGAAATTGCCAAACTCTTTTACAAAATGACCATTACCTTCCCACCAGCAATTTGTGAGGGTTCCAGTTTCTCCATATCTTCGACAATTCTTGATATTACCTATTTTTAAATTATACCATTCTAGTCCCTAGGACTAGTATCTTAGGAAGTGGTATCTTTTTGTAGGAAGTGGTATCTTATTGTGATTTTTAATTTGCATTTTCCTAATGATTAATGATACTGAGCATCTTTCATGTGCTTACTAGTCATTCATATATCTTTTCTGGTGAAGTGTCTATTTAAATCTGTACCTATTGAGATAATTGTATGTTTCTCTTTAAATTTATTAATGAAGTAATTACAGTAATAGATTTTAGAATGCTGAACCATCCTTGCACATTTAAATTCAACCTCACATGGTTTAATATACTACAGTATTCAATTTGTCAGCACTTTTATTTAGGAGCTTTGACTGTAGCTTTTCTTCTTTTGTGCTTCCTTTGTCTTTTCTGATGTTAGGGTTATGCTGACCTCATTTAAAAAATAATTTTTTAACTTCTTATATGATTATGAACTTTTTAAATTATTATACTTTAAGTTCTGGGATACATATGCAGAATGTGAAGGTTTGTTACATAGGTATACATGTGCCATGGTGGTTTCCTGCACCCATCAACCCGTCATCTACATTAGGTATTTCTCCTAATGCTATCCCTCCTCTAGCCCCCAACCCCCACACAGTCCCCAGTGTGTGATGTTCCCCTCCCTGTGTCCATGTGTTCTCATTGTTCAGCTCCCACTTATGAGTGAGAACATGCAGTGTTTGGTTTTCTGTTCCTGTGTTCACTTTGCTGAGAATGATGGTTTTCAGCTTCATCCATGTCCCTGCAAAGGACATGAACTCATCCTTTTTTATGGCTGCATAGTATTCCATGGTGTATATGTGCCACGTTTTCTTTATCCAGTCTGTCATTGATGGACATTTGGGTTGGTTCCAAGCCTTTGCTATTGTGAACCATGCCACAGTAAACATAAGTGTGCATATGTCTTTATAGCAGAATGATTTATAATCCTTTGGGTATATACCCAGTAATGGGATTGCTGGGTCAAATGATATTTCTGGTTCTAGATCCTTGAGGAGTCACCACACTGTCTTCCACAATAGTTGAACTAATTTACACTCCTACCAACAGTGTAAAAGTATTTCTATTTCTCCACATCCTCTCCAGCATCTGTTGTTTCCTGACTTTTTAATGATCACCATTCTTACTGGTGTGAGATGGTATCTCATTATGGTTATGATTTGCATTTCTCTAATGACCAGTGATGATGAGCATTTTTTTTCACATGTTTGTTGGCTGCATAAATGTCTTCTTTTGAATAGTGTCTGTTCATATCCTTTGCTCACTTTTTGATGGGGTTGTTCTTTTCTTGTAAATTTAAGTTCTTTGTAGATTCTGGATATTAGCCCTTTGTTAGATGGATAGATTGCAAAAATTTTCTCCCATTCTGTAGGTTGCCTGTTCACTCTAATGATAGTTTCTTTGTGCAGAAGCTCTTTTGTTTAATAGATCCCATTTGTCAAATTTGGCTTTTGTTGCCGTTGCTTTTGGTGTTTTAGTAATGAAGTCTTTGCCCATGCCTATGTCCTGAATGGTGTTGCCTAGGTTTTCTTCCAGGGTTTTTATGGTTTTAGGTCTTACATTTAAGTCTTTAATCCATCTTGAGTTAATTTTTGTGTAAGTTGTAAGGAAGGAGTCCATTTTCAGTTTTCTGCATATGGCCAGCCAGTTTTCCCAACACCATTTATTAAATAGGGAATCCTTTTCCTATTGTTTGTTTCTGTCAGGTTTGTCAAAGATCAGATGGTTGTAAATGTGTGGGGTTATTTCTGAGGCCTCTGTTCTGTTCCATTGATCTATATATCTGTTTTGGTACCAGTACCATGCTCTTTTGGTTACTGTAGCCTTGTAGTATAGTTTGAAGTCAGGTAGTGTGATGCCTCCAGCTTTGCAGAACCGAAGGAGACAGGGACAGGAAAAACCCTTCATACAATCAATGAATCCAGGAACTGGTTTTTTGAAAAGATTAACAAAATAGATAGGCTGCTAGCCAGACTGATAAAGAAAAAAGAGAGAAAAATCAAATAGACACAATAAGAAATGATAAAGGGGATATCAGCACTGATCCCATAGAAATACAAACTACCATCAGAGAATACTATAAACATCTCTACACAAATAAACTAGAAAATCTAGAAGAAATGGATAAATTTCTAGACACATACGCCCTCCCAAGACTAAACCAGGAAGAAGTCGAATCCCTAAATAGACCAGTAACAACTTCTGAAATTGAGGTAGTAATTAATAGCCTACCAACCAAAAAAAGCCCAGGACCAGACAGATTCACAGCCAAATTCTACCAGAGGTACAAAGAGGAGCTGGTACCATTCCTTCTGAAACTATTCCAAACAATAGAAAAAGAGAGAATCCTCCCTAACTCATTTTATGAAGCCAGCATCATCCTGATACCAAAACCTGGCAGAGACACAACAAAAAAAGAAAATTTCAGCCCAGTATCCCTGATGAACAGCGATGCAAAAATCCTCAATAAACTACTGGCAAAGTGAATCCAGCAGTATATCAAAAAGCTTATCCACCACAATCAAGTCAGCTTCAACCCTGGGATGCAAGGCTGGTTCAACATACGCAGATCAGTAAATGTAATCCATCACATAAATAAAAGCAATGACAAAAACCACATGATTATCTCAATAGATGCAGAAAAGGCCTTCGATAAAATTCAGCACCCCTTCATGCTAAAAACTGAATAAACTAGGTGTTGATGGAACGTATCTCAAAAGTGCTGTTTATGACATACCCACAGCCAATATCATACTGAATGGGCAAAGGCTGGAAGCATTCCCTTTGAAAACCTGCACAAGACAGGGATGCCCTCTCTCACCACTCCTATTCAACATAGTATTGGAAGTTCTGGCCAGGGCAGTCAGGCAAGAGAAATAAATAAAGGGTATTCAAATAGGAAGAGAGGAAGTCAAATTGTCCCTGTTTGCAGATGACATGATTGTATATTTAGAAAACCCCATCGTCTAAGCCCCACATCTCCATAAGCTGATAAGCAACTTCAGCAAAGTCTCAGGATACAAAATCAGTGTGCAAAAATGACAAGCATTCCTATATACCAATAATAGACAATCAGGGAGCCAAATCATGAGTGAACTCCCATTCACAATTGCTACAAAGAGAATCAAATATCTAGGAATCCAACTTACAAGGGATGTGAAGGACCTCTTCAAGGAGAACTACAAACCACTACTAAATGAAATAAAAGAAGACACAAACAAATGGAAGAACATTCCATGCTCATGGATAGGAAGAATCAATATTGTGAAAATGGCCATACTGTCCAAAGTAATTTATAGATTCCATGCTATCCCCATCAAGCTACCATTGGCTTTCTTCACAGAATTAGAAAAAACTACTTTAAATTTCATATGGAACCATAAAATGAACCTTTTAGATACTAAAAATTATCTAATAACAGTTTGAAATTTCCTCTTAAATTTTTTGGTTCTGCTACTTTTGGGGGGATAAAGTTTCTATTATATTTTCAATTTATACTAAATTATCCAAGTGTTCTAAATTTTCTTGAATCATTTTGATAATTTATGTTTTTCTAGAAAATTGTTTCTTTTATTGAGATTTTAAGTTTCACTGGCATAAATATGCATATTATGTTTACTTATAATTTTCATATTCTCTTGTGTACCTGCAGTTATATCCTCCTATAACTTCAATATGCACATATTATCTGCTTTTATCACAGTTTATATATATATAAAATAGGAATTATGTCACTCATTTCTAAAAAAATTTTGAGGACCTACTTCGTGTCAGACATTGTTCTAGGTATTAAAAATATAACAGTGAACAAAACATAAAAATGTTTTGCCTCATAGAACTTAACATTCTTGTGGCACAAACATTGAACAAGATTTTTATAAATCTGATGTTTTAGAGCAAAGTACTGAGTACAAAAAAAATAGGAAGGGTGATAGGAAGTGTTTAGATGACAATAATTTTTTTTTATCAGGTTGACATGATAAGTAAATGAGAAAATATATGTAAAGTGCTTACAGTGTCTAGCACTTAGGCCTGAATTTTAGCTCTTTGTAATAATACTAATAATTTTATCTAAATCAAATTTGTTAGTGGTTAGGACAGTTAATAAATAATAAGTAAAGCTCCTGATGGGCTTTTCAAGAACCAGCTCATATCTAATTGTTATTTGGTTTGCTTTTTCATTAATTTCTGCTTTTACTTTTCTGAATTCCTTCTTTGTGCTTCATTTTGGTTTGTTTGTTTATTTTATTTTATTTTTTTGAGACAGGGCCTCCCTCTGTTGCTTAGGCTGGAGTGCAATGCTGCAGTCACGGCTTACTGCAGCCAGGCCTCCTAGGTTCAAGCGTTCCTCCCATCTCAGCCTCCCCAGGAGCCAGGAGCACAGGCATGTGCCACCATTCCCAGATAACTTTTTTCTTTTTAATTTTTAGCAGAGACAAGGTCTCACTATGTTGCCCCAGCTGATCTCAAATTCCTGGATTCAAGTGATCCTCCTGCGTTGGCCTGCCAAAGTGCTGGGATTATAGACATGAGCCACTGTGGCTGGTGGTTTGTTTTTTATTATAACTTCCTAAGTTGAATACATACTTATTATCAGGCTTATTTTCTATGAAATTCGTTGAAGATTGTATATTTTCCTCTGAGTACCTTGACTCTTTTTTTGTCATACAGTGTTGTGTGATTCATTTCTTTTTGTTTGTTTGTTTTTGTTTTTGTTTTGTTTTAAAGTATTAAATGATATTTATTCCTCTAAATATTAGGTATAAATATTAGGAACAGCTAAATATGTCATTCTTTATGAGTGATGTTATACCAAAACAGCATGCTACTGGTACCAAAACAGAGATATAGACCAATGGAACAGAACAGAGTCCTCAGAAATAATACCACACATCTACAGCCATCTGATCTTTGACAAACCTGAGAGAAACAAGAAATGGGGAAAGGATTCCCTATTTAATAAATGGTGCTGGGAAAATTGGCTAGCCATAAGTAGAAAGCTGAAACTGGATCCTGTCCTTACTCCTTATACGAAGATTAATTCAAGATGGATTAGAGACTTAAATGTTAGACCTAATACCATAAAAACCCTAGAAGAAAACCTAGGTAGTACCATTCAGGACATAGGCATGGGCAAGGACTTCATGTCTAAAACACCAAAAGCAACGGCAACAAAAGCCAAAATTGACAAATGGGATCTAATTAAACTAAAGAGCTTCTGCACAGCAAAAGAAACTACCATCAGAGTGAACAGGCAACATACAAAATGGGAGAAAATTTTTGCAATCTACTCATCTGACAAAGGGCTAATATCCAGAATCTACAAAGAACTCAAACAAATATACAAGAAAAAAACAACCCCATCAAAAAGTGGGCAAAGGATATGAACCGACATTTCTCATTTCTTGATATACTGTAATTTTAATTTTAGTCTTCTTTAATTTAAAAATTATTTAGAAGTGTTTTTAGAATTTTTACAGGTGGTTGAGATGTGTTTGAAACTCATGAGAATGCATGTTAGTTGTCCTAGCCTTTTGGTTTATCTGTCTGGTTTTCTTTATTGTGGTAGGTGATTGCATCTTAAAGGTTTTCAACTTTTAGGAATTTTCTTTGCGACGGAACACATGATCAACTTTTGCAAATGATGCATTGGATATTTTAAAAATATATATGTATACCTGGTTTGTTGAGCATAAAAATTTCTCTGTGTGCTTATTAAATCAAATGTGATTTTTTTGTGATTCAGATCTTCCATATTGTTGGTGTATCTTTGCTTGCCACTTCTGTTGATCGCTAAGAGAGTCATTCACCAAGATAGGTCTTTGACACATTGTTTTTGTACTTTTAGTAGATTTTAAAAAATCAACTTTTTAGGAATATAATTTACTTGCAATAAGATGCACAAATTTTAAGTTTTGACAAATGCATGCACTTGTGTAATCACTACTCCATCATGTTCAAGTCATAGAACATTTGTATCACCCCAGAAAGTTCCTTTGTGTCCCTTTCAGTCAATCCCCCACCCATAACCACTGAAGATTTCTATTGCCACAGCTCAGTTTTGCATATCTAGAAGTTTATCTACATTGAATCATACAGTACATACTCTTTTGTGTTTGTCTTCTTTTGTCGTACGCCATGATTTTGAGACTTATCCATGTTGTTGTATCAGTAGTTTATTCATTTTTATTACTGAAAAGTATACCTAATTCATTGCTTTTTTTGTCTGCTAGATGCATAAAGTTTTGAAATTGTTTTATCTTATTTGGAAAAAGGCTACTTTTGATTCTGTTCATATCCCCCTGTTGGCAAAAGACATCTGGTCTGTAATTACATGGGGAAAATATATTCAAGCACCCTGAGTTTTATGCCTCCTTATTAGTTGTCTACACTGATAACAAGTGAGAGAACAAGAGAGAAGACAGATGGTTTGTGGAGCTTTGCTGACTTCCTAAATGGCTTCTTGGCAGTTACTCTGGCCTCTGCATCCCTATGAGGGCTGGGATGATGGTGCAAATTGAAATGCTCCTGATAATTAAGATGACTCTGAAAGAGCCAGGAATTCCTGTCCCCTGCTGTGTGCTGCACCAGTGTGGAAATCCTTCATTGAATCCAGTCACAGAATTTGCCCTTGTCATAGATGTGTGGCCATAGAGTAACTGGAACTTTAAAAATTCCATATTTAAAGATTTTAAGTAGAGTTAACGAATACAAATAGCAGCTTAAAGGAAAATATTAGTTAATTTTCAGTTATTTGGAGACAGATTGCTCAGTGTTAGTCATCTATACCTTCTTTCTTCTGTTTAATCTTTTGACCCCTTTTTGTTGCCTTTCATTTCTTTAACACTAGGCAGAGGAAAAAGGAGAAAATGAAATTCCATTTGTTTTAGTAGTTATCAAAAAGTGTGTCTCTGTGTGTGTGTGTGTGTGTGTGTGTGTGTGTGTGTGTGTGTAGGTGGGGGAGATTGAAACTTTTCTAAAATAAAAACGCACCTTTTGCATAGGAGGCACTCTGCAGCTGTGTAACTTTAGGCAAGTCACTTAATATATCTGAAACTTAGTTTCCTCATTGGCAAAGGGAGTCAAATGCTTACATACCTATCTCACAGAATTCTTAACATACTTTATACAAGTAACAATTTATGCAAAAGTACTTTATAAATTTTAAAGTTCTATTGAAATATATATGTATATTTTATTTTTCTGCTTATAATTACTTTCTTTTTATTTTTTCTTAAAGATATCTGATTCCTAGCTGTAGAGGTACAATAGACATGCTCCTGCAATGTCATTTGTGACTTTTTAAAAAGGCAGCCAGCTGAGTGTAGTGTCTCATGCCAGTAATCCCAGCTATTCAGGAGGCTGAGGTGGGAGGATCACTTAAGGCCAGGAGTTTGAGACCAGCCTGAGCAACACAGCAAGATCCCATCTCTAAAATAATTTTTAAAAAACAATTAGCCAGGCATGATGGTATGCACCTGTAGTTCTAGCTACTCAGGAGGCTGAGGCGGGAGGATACCTTGAACCTAATAGTTTGAGGCTGCAGTGAACTATGATCATGCCACTGCACTCCAGCCTGGACAATAGAGTGAGACCCTGTCTCAAAAAATGTATATAAATACACACACACACACACACACACGCACACGCACACACACACATACACACACATTTAGTATAGTCTATGACTTGTGACTAGTTGGCTTTTTGATCCAGTTTTATAGGAGCTCTCTCTTTGTCTTGGCTTTCTTATTTGAAAATGCAGAAAATAGTTCATATTCTTTTATAGGAGTGATGCTATTATTATTTTACTAAAGTGATTTATAACCATGTACGTTAGTTTTTCTGTGAATCCAGATTTCTACATATTGGGCTTGCATTATGTTACATCTACTTAAGGCACATATTTAATTCTATTTTGTGGAAAGGGCTGGGATATTGTTGTCTTCTACTATAACTACACAATCTTTGCAAAATCATTTCTTAACGATTTAAAGAAATAAAGGGTAGTGCATTTAGTTATACAGTTTACACCATTGTTCCATTAGAAGCTAAATGATAGGAGTGAGGATACAGTGACATCAATTGTTAAGGCCTGTGCATTATTCATTTAACATCTGCTGTTGGTTTTCTTTTCCCTATGGGAGAATAAATTACAGCACATCAGCACATTTTTCATGCTTTGTGTTTAAGCATTTAAAAGACATTTATTGTATTATTAATATTATTTTATTTCTGCTTGCTTGGCAGCCCCTGAAGTTATCAATGCCCACGACTATAGCCAGCAGTGTGACATTTGGAGCATAGGTGTCATAATGTACATGTTGTAAGTAGCCTGCTAAATGTACACTTTAAGATGAGTGGATAGTTTCTAACAGTAGAATGATATAGACTTTAAATTAAAACTAATATATATTTTTAAAAAGTGATTTAAAAACCAATTGGGAGATCATTCTAAAAGCGCTCTTATTAGTTGTCAGGTATACATCCCTTAGGTGTTTTTTAATACTATAAATTTATAACTTTCAGCTTTGGTTTTCATTGATCTATAAATGCAACAATATGATCTGAGCAAAATGAAAAATCTTAACACCTCCGGTATCCCTTGCTACAACCCAAAAGCTTCATGAAGTTCGCTTATAGCTTATCAGGTATAGGCAGGTACTGTGGCCTGGCACTGGTTCTGCCCATACAGGCAGAGCATAGGTGGGAGTGGGTACTAACTAGGTAGAGGGTCACTCAGGATCTAGGGAGTATTCTACAGTTCCCAGTTCCCTTAATGCTGCTGTAGCCTTCAGTCATTCTTGTTCTTCCTTCTCTTTCATTCTCAAGATTCAGTCAAACTCCATGTCCTGCTCATTTTTCCTTTGAAATATCCTTACCTATTCTTTGATTTCTCTTCACCTGTATCTTTTCTCCTTATGATTCCTTTTCTAGACTATTGCAGGGTCTTTCTGACTGTTCTCCCTACTTCTGGTCACCCTCCCCGGTCTGTCCTTCATGTTGCTGCCAGGGGTGTCCTTTCAAATCACAAATCTGATCATACTGCTTTCCTGATTAAAAGCCTTTGATATATATATACATACATGTATACATATTTGTATACAGGTAAGTATCAGAGCATCCTGGCATGGCATGGCATGACATAGCAGGTCTTTCATGACCTGACTCCAGCATGCCTTTCCAGTTTGGGGCTAGATATGTATTCCTGTGCACCTACACTGTGCTGTGATGATTCCAGGTCACATTTCAATACTCGGACACACCCTGTGTCGCATGCCTCTGGGGTGTGTATGGGTATGTGTGTATTCTTTTTCTTTATAAGCTTCTTTCCTGGGTGGACTCAGCTCAAACATTAAAGCCTTCTATTTCTCTACTCCTACTTTACCCCACCATAGCAGAGTTCCTACATTTATTATGTATATACTTTCTCATGCTCCACAAAAGATTTTAAGGTAGCATGCAAAACAGTAATGTTGAAAGAAAAAATAATAAAATAGGAACATTTAACCAGGAAGGTTTGCACATGTGTAAATCTGATAGAATTCATTGTTCCCTTTTATGTAGTCTCATAAAGCTTTTAAAAACTATATTATAATATTATATATATATTGTATCTGTTTTCCTTGTTCCAAATTCCGTGGAGGACAGAGACCTTAGATTATTCATCTTTGCATTCCTGGTATGTGGTATAAGAGACATACATTCAGTGCTCAGTATGTTTGTTAAATTGAATTAAAGTGAATTTTCTAAGAGGTGTTCTGAAAAGTTAGTGACCATTGTTCTGCCTCTTGGTGAATGTGAACATTTTTATGTTGATGCAACAGTTGGTTTTATGGTCATATTGAAGATTTCACTATGCACTACCTCTTCCAGATCATTTCTAAATATTGACATCACAGTAGTTACATTTTCACAGTTCTGTGAAATGGAATACACAGGCAGTAGAAATTGGATGATGTGATTGTAGTTGTAACTCAGCTGGTCAACACACATTGTTGCTTAGATTACATAAAGTATAAAAGTATTCAAAAAGTTTTTGATCATTTTGTGCTGATTAAAATCATGGTGCAAAAATTCTGAGCCTTAGTCTTTAATTAAAGTATAGCTTTTAAATTAGTCTTTATACTCTCAAGGCTTTATCGAAAGCATGAGTCAAACATCCTACATATAATCTAATATTATGCAATTCATATAGTGTTTGCTACCTTCTTAGTTTGAACTTGGTGTTAAGGAAAGTGAATGTATTATATCTTAACTATCTTTCTCTTTCTTAGAAATATAATTTTAATTTTTCTGCTTCAGAGTGTGACTGCATACCATCATAATGACGTTGTCTTTTCTTTACAGTAGACTCTTACTTAGCTAATCAGTGCCTATTCATTAATCTGTCTGAGCCCAATGGTGTTATAATTTCCTTCACCAAGAGCACAAACATATTACCTTCTCCAGGGGGTTTATTTGCTTGTTTTTCAGTGACTTCTGATTCATTTCTATTTAATCAGATAGTGCTAACATACTTCCTCAAGGTGAAATTAGCATAAGTAAATATTCTTTGTAGTTACTGTCCTCTGCTGTTTTGATTTCTATGAATGCAACAAAATAGTAGGAAGACTTTAAGAGACATTTTTCATTTCTTGGATTCCCTTTTCTGGATGTGGAGGAAATTGCTGTCATAAAATTTTGTATGCTGCTGATTAGTCAACCATTAGATACATTTTTATGTAAGTAAAATTGCAAACAACAGAAAAAAGTGAACTTTTTAAGATGTAGCCCTTAAGCTATACTTGCATGCTAGTCAGGCAATGCAGAGGCAGCTAAGAAATTGGTGAATGTGCATATCACTGGTTGATAACAGGCTCAATGAAGTAGGCCTTTGCTGGCCTGCACTATTATAATATATAGTAATTGTCCAGAAGGCCATTTTTCTGGCTATTTTGTTTTCCATAGCTTTTTAATTGCATTTTAAAACTAAATATCTAGGTGAATAGGATGAGACAGAGGAAATCAGAATGAGCTAGAGAGATAAAAAGTATTAAAATAAGAGTTTGCGGAACAATATGATACTGATAAATACTTAGTAAGAGCCTATTGGTAAATGAAAAAGCTCTATTGTCCAGTCTAGTTTGATAAACCACTAGGATGAAAGCAACTTTTCTCCCCACAAAAGTCATCATAATCATCATTATTATTATGAAAAAATCAAATTTTGACTTATTCAGAAAATGTTCATGAGTTAGATTTTTAAATAATTAAAAATATAAAGAAAATTAGTAAAAATGTAACTGTTAAAAGATATAGAGATTAGTATACTTATGTACAGTGTAGACCAGCAGTTTGGGAAGTATAATGAAATTACACCATTTTATTCGTTCATCAATGAAGTATAAAAATATATTCCTGAGAGTTGAAGAATAGACACAGAGTTGCCTCTGTGATGAATCTAATTTCATCTGTCTGGTTGTCTTTGGACAAATCTGGTTGTTGTCTTAGGATTGCCCTCAGATGTTGGAGTTGACAGTAATGAGGATGGCTGACATTTGTTGATATTGTATTATGAAGAATTGAAGTCAGCTTTTAAGCTTGTTCTTGTAGTTTTGACCTAGACCACTTATTGAAGTAATAGCTTTATAGGTTTGCCATGTTCTGTTAAGAGTCTAAAGATACCTTGTTTCTGTATTACAAGCCCATGTTTACTTTATACACACTACTCATGGTTTTACTGATGTTGGTCATTATGTGTACTCAGCTTTCACCCTTTCAGGCCAAAGGGTCAAATTATTGTCTGATTTTTCCACATTCAGACCCTTTTCATTTCATATACAATTTTTGAAGAGTTGTGTCAATTTTAATGGCTTTTTGGCTTTGACTCAGATCCTATAGAAATTCCCAGGGTTAGAGCTGGGCGCATTGGTGCATGCCTGTAATCCCAGCATTTTGGGAGGCCAAGGCAGGTAGATCACTTGAGGTCAGAAGTTCGAGGCCAGCCTGGTCAACATGGTGAAACCCTATCTCTACTAAAAATACAAAAATTAGCCGGACATGGTGGTGCATGCCTGTAATTCCTGCTACTCGGGAGGCTGAGGCAAGAGAATGACTTGAATCCAGGAGGTAGAGGTTGCAGTGAGCCGAGATCGCACCACTGCACTCCAGCCTGGGAGACAGAGTGAGACTCCATCTCAAAAAATAAAAAGAAATTCTCAGGGTTAGTCTTGGTTTATTTTTATTATTGCTAACATTTGTATAGTATTTTACTATGGATAAAAGCCTTAGCTGGTCATTAGACTTTGGTAACTAATTAGACCCTGATAACTCATTGTATTTTTCAGTTGAGTCAATTTGCATTATGTACCTTAAGGTATTACCTTCCTGTTGCTCCCTCTCAAAGTGTATCTCCTTCATTAGCTACGACTATTATTGTACACTTACACTCACCTTCCTGTATTTTAGCCCCATTTAAGCTTAGTGTTTCCCCACCTGCAAGAGCTTTGGGTCATTGCTAATCTGGAGGTTTCAGTGTATACTTGCATACTTCCTCTACCAGATCCTTTCCCTAAATATTGAAATAAGAGCCTAGCACTGATCTTGGAAAACCCTGTTGCTTCCATTTTTACTTTCAGGCAGGTACCCATCTCTTCCTATCCTTTCCTTAAATATGAAGCAGCACTACTTCCAAGTCCTATGGAAACTTAATTTTAATAGCCTTATTTTTGTTATTTAAAAAATTTAAACAAAGTGATTGCTTTTGTTGCAGATTTTGTGGAGAACCACCCTTTTTGGCAAGCTCAGAAGAGAAGCTTTTTGAGTTAATAAGAAAAGGAGAACTACATTTTGAAAATCCAGTCTGGAATTCCATAAGTGATTGTGGTAAGTTTAAGTGTGTTATTATTTACTAAAGCTAATATAAGTAACATAAGAAAGTTGGCCAGTGGTTAAAATGTTTTAAATCTCTGTTTCATCATTAAATTTACTTGTGGAAATGAACACTATTTACTTGTGGAAATAGAAATATCTTCACTGTGATTGTTCATCATCAAAACTTTCAAAAACAGAAAATACGTAGTAAAAGTTAAAGAGGAAATTTGCTGATCATCTAGCTAATGTTTACTATAGACCATTAAACTAGGTAATCCAGGCAATAAAACTTCACTTTAGGCTTTAAACTATATTTATTAGGCATTTATACTGATGATTTTTATTGTATATGTGACATCTTTCTTTCCTGTTATACAGACCTAATCCTAAAAAATTATAAAATGTATGCTATTAATTGTAGTTAAAATAAATAAGATTTTTCAGGATTTTTTTCTTATTTTTAGCTAAAAGTGTTTTGAAACAACTTATGAAAGTAGATCCTGCTCACAGAATCACAGCTAAGGAACTACTAGATAACCAGTGGTTAACAGTAAGTTACAATATTACTTCTTTCTTTCTGACACGCCACCATTGCTCATTTCTTTTTATTTTGTCTTGGAATTTTCTGTATAATCTTAAAACAGTCAGTTAGTTTGATTTTCTGTCAAATTAAAAAACATTGAGTCTTGACAAATTTCTGAAAATGAGCATTTTCAAACTGTTAGAACCGTTGTCACAGTTGTTTATATATATTTATAGAGGTTTAAATGATCTTTGTTCAGTGTCATGAAAGTATCATGTCCAATAGAACAGAGCTGAAAAATGTCCAATATTATAGCTCTGGAAAGTTGAAACAGTCTATATAGTTCAATGATGTAAAACACTGGAACCACTCACCTGTCTTTCAACTCTTGGGGTATAGAAAATCTTTGGGGACTCAGAAAAGCCATGATCTCCAAACAGTGGCAGTCTCCTGGTTTGGAATTTTATTTATTTACATATTGCTTTCTGCCGTTAGACTAAATTCTTCAAGCACAGACCTTGTGTCTTACTGATCTTCGTATCCCTACATCCAAACATTACCTGGTCACAAGAGGAACCTTGGAAAAGGCTACTGCTTGTCCCTCAATATTTATCCTTCTCCTTCTATAATAATAAGGATCCTGACTTTTAGTTGGAAACATTGCTGTCCAGTTAAAAGACTCTTCCCCAGTGTTCTTTGCTAGTTATCGTGATGGTCAGTGAGATGCAAGTGGAAGTGGGTGCAATTTCTGGGAAGTGTCCTTAAATGGAGCTGGTGTGGCATTTCTCATGTACTTCCTTTTTCCTGGTAGATGCAGATGTGAGTTTGAGTAGCCATATTAGATTATAAAGTGGAATCTGGAAATGGCAGAGCAACAAGATGCAAGGAACCATAATAGTAGCTCACAGAGCTGCCATGTCAACCCTTCACTGCCTACCTCCAGAATTTTTTATATGAATGAGAAACAGACTTCTGTCATCTTTAAAATACCCTATAGTGTGCAGCTGGACCTAATTTCGATTAATACAATCCTCAAACAATTGCTGAATGAGTGAATGATTCAGTAAGTGGATAGGTCTGTAGATATCTCAGAAATTTTTCTGAGAACTGATATTAGAAATTATTAGAGCCATATGGGAATATTACTAGAGAGTATTCATCTATTAAAAATTGTAGATCTATTATTTGCTAGATACTGTGTTAGGTATTGGGGATACATGATATAATTACATTTAAAATGTAAATTAGCATATGATAATTTTTTTTTTTTTGAGACGGAGTCTCGCTCTGTCGTCAGGCTGGAGTGCAGTGGCACAATCTCGGCTCCTGGATTCAAGCGATTCTCCTGCCTCAGCCTCCTTAGTAGCTGGGACAAAAGGCACATACCACCACACCCAGCACATTTTTGTATTTTTTGTTTTGTATTTTATTTTGTATTTTGTATTTTTAGTAGACACGGGGTTTCACCATGTTGGCCAGGATGGTCTCAATTTCTTGGCCTTGTGATCTGCCCAGCTTGGCCTCCCAAAGTGCTGGGATTACAGGCGTGAGCCACCATGCCCGGCCGATAACATTCTTAAAAGATCATTCTGACTATTTGGGTGGGGAATGGCTTGGAAATAGAGAATTAGATAGATGTTGAAGTAGTACTGTTGAGAGATTTTATAGTGACTTGGATAGAATAGAGATGAAGAGAAAAACGTGAGTTATATTTTAGAGGCATAATTGATAGAATTTGATGATGGATTAGATGAAGAATGAGGATAAGAGAGGAAATAAGGATGACATCTAGATTTTATTCAAATAACTGGTTCGATGTTGGTGCCATTTACTGAGATATGGAAGACTGTAGGAGAAATAGATTTCTTTCTGGGACAGGGATGGTGAATCAAGAGTTCTGTATTAGATAGGATCAGTTTGCAATGCTTATGTGGCATCCAAGTGGCGATATCAAACAGATAATTGAATATATGAGTTTGAAACTGGAAAGATTTAAGATGGAGATATAAATTTGAGAATCATAAGTATACAAACACCACATAAAGCCATTGGACTGAAGAGATAAATAAGGAAGAAAATACAGATAGAGAGAAGAGGCCCCAGCAACATGTCTTTAGGCACTAAAACATTAAGAACCTCAGATCAGTTTAGATACATAAATATATAGTGATATCACTCTCCTTTTAAATTACCTAATTTTCCTTTGGCAATTTCTAATCATTGCTTTAAATAACATTTTTTTTTCTTTAAGGGCTAAAAATAATCTTCACCCAAGAATGAATTCTATTTGCCCTCTTCTATGAATGTGTTGCTCTCTCAAAGGATTCTGTGCAATAATTATTTCTGGCCTAAAGTAATTGTGCAAATGAGTTAGCAGCTAGATCACTGCAAAACTATATTGAGTAGGTTTGTAGTACAGCAAAATAAACTGTAAAACAGATGGTGTGCCTTAGAAATTTATCTCTTTTCAGCATCACACAACATTCGGGTTGGGCCATTTAATTATTTGTTTTCTAATTAGCACAACTTTATTTCTGGCTTTGGTCATTTTTCTAGTAGTCTCCATTTTTGAGCCTCTGTAACATTTGTCTCTATGAAGTCTTTGCCAAATGGATAGAGAAGTGACAGATATTGTGTGCTATATCGGATTGTCCTAAGGAATTCAGTGGATGAAATTTAGAATACTGGCATTTTACAAACTTCTAAAAGGCAAAACTCTTCTTAACCACTTGAAGTCTTACTTTCTATGATTCATATCCTCTGTTTGAAGTAATCTAAGGAAAACATGATAGTTCTCTCAGCGCCCTGCTGCTTTATAAGCAGAGCTTACCTTCTGCAATACCTAACACATAGTAACATTTTTCTATAAAAAGTTTCTATGGTTTAGCCTATGTACTGTGCATTTTGAAATATGGTAATTATCTGAAAAGTATTCTAAGAAAAATGACTATTTCTCTTGTACATTTAAGGGAATGGAATTTCAAATAAACACATACATATTGTCATCTTGATTTAAAAAGTCAGAGGTTAGATGTAAGGAAAAATACCCAAGAAATGACTTTCTTGCAAAGAAAGAGTTTGACGCTAATGGCCGGGAGTATGCTGGTTCTTTTCTTTCGTTCATTTCTTCCTTGTTTCCTTTTACTGTCAACTGTGGCTCAGGAGTTAATTGCTTCTTATTAGGCAATTGCCTTGGTATTCCTTCAAAGTCCCCTGGCGACAAATAACACCAAGAATTCACATTTTAAACAAGTTTCCCGGGCATTTCTTCTGCCCACTTATGTTTAAAAGCCACTGCTATAAATTAAGGAAGCCAGTTTTTGTTTTTTTGGTTTTTTTTTGTTTTATGTCTTGCCAAAATGTAGTTTGATCTTTAATGGTATTCAAACATTAATTCCTTCAACACAGTTTGTGTGCACACACGGGTACGCCTACCAGGTAGCAGGTGCTAGGTATAAAATATAGTTAAAGCCACATAAGACATGGTCTCTGACATAAGGAACTTACAATTTAGTAAGGAAAACAACCTATGTATAAGATTCAGTGCAAGGAAGAAAATGATAAATGACATAAGAAATTACAAAATGACCAGAGGTATGGAGGCAAGCAAGTGTGAAGTCAGAAAGTTTAATTTGACTGGCAGATAAGAAGCTTGAAGGAAAGAAGTGAGAAATGAGACCAGAAAAGGAAAGAAAATTGTGAGACTAAGAAAGAAAAGAAAATCATGAGTGGACTTGAATCCAGGTTACAATTTTAACTTCATTCCATAGGTAGAAAAGAACAGTTGTATGCTCTTTGAAATGAAAGAAATTATTAATATCGTTAAAGTGCATCAGTCTTGCCAGGTGGCTTATTTTAAATAGGACATCAATCACTCAAATGTCTATATTGATTGTAGCAAGTATCATTTTATTTAATCCATCAGGTACTAGAGAGGTACAAAGATGAATAAAACAGTTCCTCTCCTTGAGTAATTAATTTACCACAAGTAAGTCTGTACTTTGCTTTATAGTCACAACCTTGCAAAAGCACTTTGTAATCAAGGTGTAGGAACTAATTTCAGAACAGTCTTTCCTAATGTATGAACAGGGCCTTTGTTCATTAATTTACATATTGTTGTTCGGGTTTTGATCATTAGCTTTTGACCTTTAGCTTTAACATATATACTCTATATAAGAGGATGGAAACTTTCTGATACCTAACTAATTGTTGGCTGTTATTTTTTCCTTCTGTATATTTTCATCCTAAATATGTTAACTCTTACTTTATTTTACTATATGTAGTTATTCATACATTCTGAATTAATCTTATGTATATGAATACATTTTTGAGTCTCTAATGAAGCTTTCCATAAAAATTATGTTAAGGAGGCCGGGCACGGTGGCTCACGTTTGTAATACCAGCACTTTGGGAGGCCGAATGGGTGGATCACAAGGTCAGGAGTTTGAGATCGGCCTGGCCAATATGGTAAACCCCATCTTTACTAAAAATACAAAAATTAGCCTGGCATGGTAGCAGGTGCTTCTAGTACCAGCTACTTGGGAGGCTGAGGCAGGAGAATCGCTTGAACCCAGGAGGTGGAGGTTGCAGTGAGCCAAGATCGCACCACTGCACTCCAACCTGGGCGACAGAGCAAGATTCCATGTCAAAAAAAAAAAAAAAAAAAAAAAAAAAATTATGTTAAGGAAAAGCTCATGAGCCAGGACACTTGGGGATTTACTCAATATTCAATTATTGGTATATACTCAATAATTCAACAAATATTTATTAGATAACTACTATGTGCTTTGGAGGACACAAGGATCAGTCTGGCATGGTCCCTGCCCACAGGTTGCCCACAGCCTAATAAAGGGTTTAAAACAAAAGCACTGGCAGAGAATGATAGATCCACAAGGACGTAAATGTACAATAACAACTACTACTAAATTTCCAAGAAGAGAGCTATTATTCTTTTAAGCAAGCTTGTCCAACTCACAGCCCAGCACAAATTCATAAACTGTCTTAAAACGTTATGAGACTTATCTTTTTTTTTCTTTTTTTTGGCTCTTCAGCTGTTGTTGGTGTTAGTGTATTTTATGTGTGGCCCAAGACAATTCTTCCAATGTGGCCCAGGGAAGCCAAAAGATTGGACACCTCTGCTTTAGGGGATTATAAAAATTACTTAAGGGTGGAGGTAATATGTGATCTGGCTTTTTAAAAACTGGGTAAAAATAGAAATTAATGTAGGAGTCCGGGTAAGGAAGGTAAGAGAATTCTAGATAGAAATCACTTTTCAAAGGCATAAAGATAGAAGAAATATGAAGTATATTCAGAGAATAATTTGTAGTTCCTTTTTTTTCTATAACCATAGAAGGCATATAGGACAGTAGTGGGAAATTATGTTGAAAAGGAAGGTTAGAGCTATTTTGCTCTAGACCCTAAGACTTTACATTTGATTCATTTGGCAATGACTTACTACTAAAAGGCACTCAAGTGCCATGATCACTGCTGTGCTTGTGTGAGTTTTCTCTTTTGTCCCTCTCACCCTTGGAGCGTTATGTGAATGGACTTGGATGAAGTCTGTGGGCTGGAGATAGTGATTAGATTCTGAGGGAAGAACTCTTATTCGAATGGAGTATCTTGCCTGAGGTAGTTTGAATCTCAGTTGAATCTAGGAAGAGCCCTAGGAATAAATTGGAGTTGAAGGTCTTGAGGGAACCCATATACACAGGTTGTGGCTAAAGGGTGGAAGGAAGCAGGATCTTAATGAGGAGGTGAACCAAGAGTCGGGAGTTAAATAGAAACCATGAGTACTGGAACAGGTTGGCAACAAATAGCCAAGTGTCTGAGACTCTATCAGTTAGTGGGTTGGTGGATACATTGTTGGCCAGGACAGACAGAACTTCAGGAAGAGTTATGTGGCAACAGTGTGTGATAAACGTTGTCATGGTGGCAAGCAGAAAGCGGAGAATTGAAGTGGACTGGGAAGAGATAATGAAGACTGGAACTAGGGCAGTGAGTGGGAACAGAGAAGAGGGGAGAAAGACCTAAGAAAGAAAACATAATTTTGTAACTAAGTAGACGTGTTAGGTAAGAGAGTAAAAGCAATCAAAACTGCTTCTTAGGTAATTAGGAAAATGGTATGAGAAAAAATAAAGTCTAGAAGTGCTGGTTTTGTAGATTGGAATAAGAATGAAGTGTTTTTGGAACAATCAGTTCAAACCTTTATGTTTAAATTATAACATAAAAGAATTTTGAAAAATGATGAGTCTCCTCAGATATTTTTAGGTTGAACTTTAAAAATTTCACCATAAATATAATTAATTTGCAAGGGATATAATTTCTCATATAAACATTTGTAATGAAAAATAAAGCTAATATCAGTTTTTACTCATATGGGACATCCATCTCATTCATTTTTAGATATTTATGAACAAGTTCTTCTTTAACAGAAACTAGGTTATTCATTCTTCTTTGAATTTGTGTTTCTATTCTACTTCTTCCACAGAACTTTATCCTAATGTAATAATAATTTTGCTTGAATGGATTTTATTAATCACCTATAATTTGTCTCATTTTACAAAAAATTTCAAATTTATATTTAAATTTTTGTTTTTGTTTCCTGGGACTCTAAGGTTCTATAATTTCTAAAAATTATTTAAGAATGACTTTTCATTATTATTATTATCAGTAGTATATAATCAATCAAGAGAACATGATTTTATTTTTTTAGAATTATTAAACTAACAATATTATATTGGAAATGCTTTAGTGGATGGATAGAGCTGCTTTCCCTCCCAATTAGTTCATGCATACATGATCGAATATTTCTATTGTTAGAATGAGACAATGTTCAGCAATATTGTATTGTTGTTTTTAGTTTTTATAGACACTGAGAACCTTATATAAATAAGTGGATAGGAACGAAAGGACTTTTGACATAGTAGTGTCATGCAGTTGATCACAGCTGTTTATGTTTCAAGACCACTCAGTGAAGGGCCTGCTAGAGGAGATTCTGGTTCCTGCTAAGATACTATGTCTTCTCTGAAGATTAAACCTGAAGTAACTTTAGAGAGAAACCTCATGATACCAGGATTCAGAGAAGAGTGAGAAATCCCTGGGAAGATAAAGGGATAGCTTGAGCTGGTGTGGATAGTGGGTAAAGCTGCAGCCAAGGGAGGGAATTAAAATGGAAACACAAAACAACCCAGTTTCCCCTTTTGCCTGTCATCACTTGCTTTGGGACACCGATGCTTATCTCCTCACAAGGGTCTGAAGTAATAAAATCAGAGCAGCACTGAAGCCCTACTTGAATGAGAAGCCAAGGAAAATGGGTGGGAATTAACTTGTTATAGGCATTGACTTCTTACCTCTTGGCCTCCAAACTCTAGGATTGCTGGGTGATGCTTTTGGTGTACTTTAGGAGTGCCTTCTCCTTGGATTATTTCTCCTGGCGGGAAGAGGTGGGCATGTGTGAAACCCTGAACTGAGGAGTTGCTTAGTGGGGCAGGTTTTTGGTGTCTAGGATTCTTCCCCATACTCTTCCTTGATCTCCCGAGGCCAAGGGCCAGGACTGGCTCTAGATCCATGCCTTGTCTTCTGGGGTGCCAATGCTTCCCAGGAAATGAGCTCAGAGGCCAAGTTTCAAACACCATTAGAAGAGAGTTTAGAATACACAGTCCTAGAATTTAAAAATTAACAAAGTGAACATACTAAGAGAGATAAGGGAAGATGTTGATAATATGAAGCAAAATAAGAAATAAAAACAGAACCAAGTAGGTATGAAAAATATATAGTTGAAATATAGAATGCAGTGATATAGGATACATAGTAGATACAGCTAAAGAATGAATTTTAAAACTAGATGATCAGATTGTAGAATTTTATACAGAAGGAAGCAGGAGAGGATAAACAAATTGAAAATGGAAAAGATATATGGGATTAAAAGTAAAAGTGCCAAAATCTATCTAATAGGATTCTCAGAGAAAAAATAAAAAGAGGGAGGAGGAAATCTTTTAAGAAATAATGGGGATAAACTCATCAGAATTAAAGAAAGAACTTAGCTTTAAAGAAATGATAGACTACCCAATAAGAGAGAAGAAAAAAACTGACAAATAGACATAATGAAATTTTAAAACATCAAAAAGAAAAATTCTAAAAGCTCCCAGAGAGAATGAGCAAATCATATAAAAAAGAACAACAATCACATTGACATCCTACTTTTCAGCAGCAACATTGGATGCAAGAATAACTGGAGTAATATGTTAAATGTATTAAGGGAAAAAGACCTTTCAAGTTAAAAATTTATATCCATTCAAATTGTTATTCATATGAAAGGGAATGATTAAGATATTTTCAAATATGCAAGAGCTCAGAGGGTTTGCCACAAGAGTCCTACAGTTAAAACACATGGTAGAAGTACTTACAGAGGAGGAAAAACAAATCCAGGAGATGCCACAAGAGCCGTGTGCAGCAAGAGTCTTTAAATATCTTGGTAGAGTTTGCTGGTATCAAAAAATACAAAAACAACACAAAACCAAAGAAGAGAAAACATAATCATAATAACCCAGAATTAAAATTCATGATAATATCCACATAACGAGCACTGGGAAGGGGGCAAGGGCATAGGAGCAGCACATGAAAGTGTGCTAAAGGAGAATATGGAGGCATCAGATTTTTAAAGTAGGAAGGAATGAAAAACATACAAAGAGTGGGAGAAACTGAAATAAAAATGATACGGAAGGGGGCAGGGACTGAAAATTAATGATATCTAACTTAACATTCCAGAATTTTAACAGAATAAACCCAAATAAAGTAGTAGGAAAGATAAAACTAAGAGTAAAAATCAACTAAATAGAACACAAAGATAAAATAGAAAAGATCAACAAGGTCAGTATTTGGTTCTTGGAAAAAACCAACAAAATAAATACATCTTTGGCGAAATAGAGAAAGCAGGCTGGGCATGGTGGCTCACACCTATAATCCCAGCACTTTGGGAGGCCAAGGTGGGTAGAGGAGGGCATGGTCCCTGGCTAGGGCTCCACCCCCAGGCATGTTCCCACAGACCTAGGTGAGGACAGGCATTTCTCTTTTCCTGCCTAAATGTTGCATTTTCCAAGACCACCCTGGCCTGCCATGCCCCCATCCTGGGCCTATAAAAACCCCAAGACC
This sequence comes from Rhinopithecus roxellana, assembly GCF_007565055.1. NCBI lineage: Eukaryota > Metazoa > Chordata > Mammalia > Primates > Cercopithecidae > Rhinopithecus > Rhinopithecus roxellana. The sequence continues at coordinate 88,193,190 of NC_044563.1, read as the reverse complement.
CTAGCAGGCAGACGCACAAGCAGCTTGACATCGAGAGTCACACCGCGGCACAGAGCCAGCAGGCCTGCAATCCATCCACCGGCAGAACAACATGGAGTTTGGCTGGGGCCGTTGGAGGAGAGCCCAGGCTGCTGAGCTGCCTGACTCCAGGGGAAAACCACTTTCCCACTCCATCTCCCTTCTGGCTCCACATCCATCTGCTGAGAACCTCCACTCAATAAAACCTTGCACTCATTCTCCAAGCCCTCGTGTGATAAGATTCTTCTAGTACACCAAAGCAAGAAACCTTGGAATGCAGAAGGCCCTCTGTCCTTGCAATAAGGCAGGGGGTCTAATTGAGCCGATTAACACAAGCCACCTATGGACAGCTAAACTAAAAGAACACCCTGTAACACACACCCACTGGGACTTCAGGAGCTGTAAACATTCACCCCTAGATGCTGCCCTGGGGTTGGAGCCCCACATCTGCCCATCTGCATGCTCCTTCTAGTGGTTTGAGCAGCGGGACACAGAAGAAGCGAGCCACACCCCCACTGCATGCCCTGCAAAGGGGCTGAGGGAACTTTTCCCATTTCAATAACAGGCTGAGATGGGAGAAACAAGTCCAAATACAGAAATAATTACAAGTACATTGGTTAAAAATACCTGTTTAAAGGTATATTGTCTATTGAATTTTTTAAAAATCTAGCTCTCTACTATTTATAAGAAGCATATTTGAAGCATAAAGATATGGAAATATTGAAACACAAAGAATGGAAAAGGACATATCAGGGAAACACCACAAAGAAAACCTGTATAATGGAATTAATACCAATTAAATATACCTTAACATAAACAAATCATCGTTAAGGGATAAAGAAGGTCACTTTATAATGATTAAAGATTCAACTCAAAAAGATTATATAGTAATTTTAATAATGTATGCAACTAATAAAATAACCTTAAATATATATCAAAAATTGACAACATTGCATGGAGAAATTGGCAAATCCATTATAGTAGGAGATTGTAATGCACTTCTCTCAATTACTGATATATGAAACAAAGAAAAAATATATGGATGATTTTAACAATACAACAAGCTTATTCTAGTAGACACATACACAGTTCTCTAATTAGAGAATGTACATGTTCTCAAGCACATGTGGAATATTTACTAAAATTGATCTTGTCCTAGGCCATGAAGCAAGGAAGCCTTGATAAAGTTAACACAGATCATATTCTCTAATAATACACAGTTAAAAGTCAGCAAACAACAAGATTAAATATCTGCATATACCTGGAAAATAAATCACATTGCATCTGAACAACTCATAAGTCAACGAATAAACCCTAATAAGAAAAAATTTAAATTCCTAGAACTGAATGATAATGAAAATACAACATACCAAAGTTTGAAGGATACAGCAAACATGTACTTCAGTAGAAGTTTAATATTTATGTTAGAACAAGAGAAATACAGAAAATTAATGATATCTAAAAATTTCACAATTTTAACAGAGTAAAACCAAATAAAGTAGTGGGAAAGATCAAACTAAGAGCAAAAATCAACTAAATAGAACACAAAGGTAGAATAGAAAAGATCAACAAGGTCAATATTTGGTTCTTTGAAAAAAAAACAAAATAAATAAATCTTTGGCGAAATTAAGAAAGAAATAGAGAAAACAGGCTGGGCATGGTGGCTCATGCCTATAATCCCAGCACTTTGGGAGGCCAAGGCAGGTAGATTGCTTGAGTCCAGGAGTTTGAGACAAGCCTATACAACGTAGTGAGACCCCATCCCTACAAAAAATTTTAAAAATCAGCCAGGCATGGTGGCCCGTGCCTGGCTGATTTTTAGTAGTATTCCCAGCTATTTGAAAGGCTGAGGTGGGAGGATTACCTGAGTCTAGGAGAGTGGAGGCTGCAGTGATTCGTGACTGCATTACTGCACTCCAGCCTGGGTGAAAGTGTGAAACCCTGTCTGAAAAAAAAGAAAAGAGAGAAAAAATCTTACATATGGAAGAGGGACTATAGCCATAGATAAAGGAGAGATTAGAAAGATAAGAGAATCCTACTAGGTAATAATACTAGGTGTATGTGAATACTTCTGCAAACTCAGTCAAAATGAAAACAATTCTTTTCCTAGAAAAATATAGTTATACAAGACAGTTAATACAAAACTTGAATTGTCTTGTGATTATTAAAGAAATTGAAGCAGTAGTTCAAAGTCTTCTACAAGCAAAACACCAGGCCCAAATGACTTTAGAATTCTACCATACTTTCATCTTAAACTTATAACTCTTCTTCTAACCCCTCAAAAGAGAAAAAATTTCCTAATTTATCCTAAGACTATACCTTCTAAACTGCAGGGTACAAAACTAGACCAAGACATTATGACAAAGGAAAACTATCCATTTCATTTACTAATATAGATGTAAAACCTTAGACATACTATTAGCAAGTTGGATGCAGCTGTTTATATTAACAGATAATATATCTTGGCCAACTTGAGTATCCCCAACAATACAATGAGGAATTAATTTCAGAATCTGTAAGTATAAATCCCCACATTAATATATTAAAGGAAAAAATCATATCATGTCAGAGAAATCATTTGTAATAAGACTCAATATATATTCATAATTAAAAAGAAAAGGAAACTTCCTTAACCTGATCTACAGAAAATATCATTCTGAATAGGGAATGTGAGAAGAATTTCCTTTAAAATAGAGAATAGTCAAGAAAGTCAGCTTTTTTTTCCCTCTAACATTGTTGATTTTAGTCAACTTAAGACTAAGGTGAGACTTGAAAAGCAGAAATAAGATTTATTATTTATAGTAATCTACAAATAAGTTATTAGAAATAATAGGAGAGCTGAGCAAGGTAGCTGGATTTAAGATTAATATACAAAAGTCAAGTGCACTTCTATTCATCAGCAACTAAATAGAAAATGTAATAAAAATGAAGAAATCATGTAAAATAGTAGCAAAGAATATAAAATATCTAAGAATAAATATGACATAAGGAGGACATTTATAAGACCTCCTTGGGGAAAGTTACAACATTTTATTGAAAAACACTGAAGAATACATAAATATAAAGATACATCACAATCATGTGTCAAGAGACTTAATATCAAAAATTAATTTTTCCCATATTGATATACATATTCAGTGCAAATACAATAAAAATTTCACAAGCTTTCCTGGCTATAAAATGTATATGAAAGACTAAAGGATCAAAAATAGCCAAGAAATTTCAAATGTCTTGCTCTACCAGCTATTAAGACCTACAAGGCTATGTTAATTAGGGCAGTATGATTATTGACAAACAGAATAAAACAGAATACAGAAACATATCCAGGTGTATCTGGAACTTTTTCTGACAGTGGTTGTATGAAATATGAGAGGAGAGAAAGGAGGGACTATTCAGTAAATGGAGCTGGAATCAAGAGTTCTCCATATGGAAAAAGTAAAGTTGAATTTCTATTTCACACCACAGGCAAAAATTAACTCCAAAGGAATCAGGGACTTCTAGTAAAAAGCAAAATGTTGAAACTCTAAGCGGAAATACAGGTGAATATATTCTGCATCTTGGGGTGTGTAGGAAAGGATTTTATAAGCAGCATAACCAAAGGCACTAACATAAAAGAAATGATGGATTAGCTTCTCTATGTTAAGAACTCTTGTTCATGAAACAACACCAGAGGGAAAGTTGATAAGCTATAAACTGGGAAAAGGCTTTTGTACTGCAAATAAGCAAAAAAGGAATAATACGAAATTTGGATAACTCACAATCAATACAAAAGGGACAAACACAACCTAGTATTTCACAAAAAAGGACACATTTGGCTAATGAACATGTGATGAGATGTTCAATGTCATTAGAAATCAGGGAAATACAAATAAAGACTTCACTGAGAGAAACCAAAAAATAAGAAGTCTGATAATACCAGGTGTTGGAAAAGATGTGGATAAAGAGTGTCTCTTAATTATTGCTGGTGAGACTATTTGGCACAACTACTTTGGCAAAAAGGTCTGGCATTATATTGTAAAGTTAACCATTCCCATATCCTACAACCAAGGAATTTCACTTCTATACCCAAGAGTAAGTCTTGCTCATATATACCAGAGACAGACACAATAATATTTATAGGAATGTATAACGGAACAAGCCCCAAAATCAACCAAAAGGCCCTTTAATTCAAGAATGACTACATTGCAATATAGTCCAACAACTATACAAAATATTGAGAGTAGTGAAAATGATTACATATCTCTATGAAGCCATGAAATGTTATTTTTAATTCAATCATAATTTTATGAAGACATAATTTACTTACTGTAAAGTACACAGATTTTAAAATTATAGCCTGGTGAATTTTTAGACATGTATATATTTGTGTAACTACCACCTAGAACAATATACAGAACATTTCTGTCCCCCCTAGAGAGTTTCCTTGTTCCCTTTTCTTGTCAGTAACTCTCCTTACCCTCCTCCCAGAGGTAACTACTATTCTGATTTCTTTCACCATCAATCAGTTTTATCTTTTGATGATCTTTAAATAAATGGCATTTATAATATGTGCTGTTTTGTGACTTATTTCACTTAATTCATGTCTGTGAAATTTAGGTGGTTGTGTGAAGAGTGGGTTTTCAATGTTGTATTTCCTTGTATGAATAGAGCAGATTCATTTTTCAAATTTTCCTGTTAGACATTTGGGTGTTTCTGGTTTTTATCAGAATAAAGTTGTTATGAACATTCTCATACAGATCTCTTTGTGGACATGTGCACTCATTTCTATTAAGAATAATATATCTAGGAGTGAAATGGCTGTGTGATACAGTAGACCTATATTTAACTTAATTAGAAATTGCCAAAAAGTTTTCCAAAGTGATTGTACCTTTCATTAGCAATGTGTAAGAGTTCTAGTTTTGATCCCCATCCCCTCTAATGTTTGTTATTGGTACATTTTAAATTTAGATACTCTAGTAGACATGTGATAGTATCTTATTGTGGTTTTAATTTGCACTTCCTAAACAACAGATGAAGTTGGTCACCTTTATTTATACTTACAGACTTTTGGATTTCCTCTTTCATGAAATGCCTGTTTCAAATCATTTCCCAACTTTTAAATTTGGTTTAATATATTTTTCTTATTGATTTGTAGAAATATTTTATATATTCTGGATATGAGCCTTTTGTCATTTGTGTGTATACATATGTGTCATACTAATGTATAAATACGTCATTTATATATAAGTATATGATGTATACATTTACACACAAATCCATACATGTACACATGTATGTGTATGTATATAATTTTTTCCAATCTATTGCTTACCTTTTCAGTTTCTTAATGATGTCTTTTGATGAACAGTTTTTAACTTTGATGAAATTCAATTTATCATTTTTTCTTTTATGCTTAATATTTTTGTGTCCTGCCCAGTAATTATTTGCCTGCCCCAAGGTTGCGAAGATCATCACCTATTTTTCCTGCATTAAAGTCTTTGTTAAATCATGAATTGATTTTTATGTATGGCATATGCAAATCAATAAATGTGATATATCACATAAACACAATTAAGAACAACAAACATGATCATCTCAATAGATGCAGAAAAAGCATTTAGTAAACTTCAGCATCCCTTCATAATAAAAATTCTGAACAAATTAGGCATAAAAGGAACATACCTCAAAATAATACAAGGAATATGTGACAAACCCACAGTCAACATCATATTGAATGGGGAGAAATTGAAAGCATTCCCTGTAAGAACCGGAACAAGGCAAGGTTGCCCACTTGCACCACTCCTGTTCGACATAGTACTCAAGCTGTAGCCAAAGCAATCAGGCAAAAGAAAGAAAGAAAAGGCATCCAATTTGGGAAAGAGGAAGTCAGATTATTTCTGTTCACTGATGATATGGTCTTGTATCTAGAAAAACCTCAAGACTCCACCAAAAAATCCTCTTAAATTTGATAAATGAGTTCAGTAAAGTTTAAGATACAAAATAAATGTACAAAATTAGTAGTGTTTCTGTACATCTGTAACAATCCAGCTGAAAACCAAATCAAGAAGGCAATACCATTTATAATAGCTACAAAAACATAAAACACCTAGGAATGAATTTAATCACAGAGGTGATCTCTAACACAGAAAACTACAAGACACTGATGAAAGAAATTATAGATGACACAAACCAGTGGAAAAAATCCTGTGCTCATGGTTTTGAAGAATAATGTTGTTAAAATGAGTATACTGCCCAAAGAAATCTGCAGATTCAGTGCAATCCCTATCAAAGTACCACTGTCATTTTTCACAGAATTAAAATGCTCAACATCACTAATTATCAGAGAAATGGAAATTTAAACCGCAATAAGACACTGTCTTACACCATTCAGAATGGGTATTATTAAAAAGACAAAAAATAAAAGATGTTGGTGAGGATATAGAGAAAAGGGAACTCATACACTGTTGGTGGGAAGAAAATTAGTACAACCTCTGTGGAAAAGAGTATGGATATTTCTCAAAGAACTAAAAATAGAACTAGCATTAAATCAAGCAGTCCCACCACTAAGTATCTACCCAAAGTAAAATAAGTCATTATATATTATAAAAAGATACCTACACCCATATGTTCACCACGGCACTATTCACAGTAGCAGAGATATGGAATCAACCAAAGTGTTCATCAGTGGATGATTGGATAAAGAAAATGTGGCATATATACACAATGAAATACTAATCAGCCATAAAAAAGAATGAAACCATGTCTTTTGCAGTAATGTGGATGGAACTGGAGACCATTTTCTTAGATGAAACAAGTTAGACACAAACAGATACTACATATTCTCACATATAAGTGGGAGCTAAATAATGTGTACACATAGACATAGAGTGGAATGATAGACAATGGAGACTTGGAAGGGTGAGAAAGTAGAAGGGAGTGGGTGATAAGAAATTATTTAATAGGGACAATGTACATTATTTAGGTGATGGTTACATTAAAAGATCTCACTTCACTCACATCTCACTGTGCAATGTATGCATGTAACAAAATTACACTTGTACTCTATAAATGTAGATAAATTTTAAAAAGGGCAGCAGGGTGGCTCACACCTGTAATCCCAGCACTTTGGGAGGCCTAAGCAAGAGAGTCACTTAAGCCCCAAAGTTCAAGACCAGCCTGGACAACATAACAAGACCCCATCTCTATAGTTAGAAAAAAAAATAGCCAGGTGTGGTGGTGGTGCACATGTAGACTATAGTCTCAGCTATTTGGGAGATTGAGGTGGGAGGATCATTTTAGCCCAGGAGATCGAGGCCACAGTGAACCATGATTGTGCTACTGCACTCTAGCCTGGACAACACAGCAAGAACAATTTCAATTATATATATATATATATATATATATAATATATATATATAAATATATATATATATATATATATATATAAATAAATATATATATATAAATAATTGAAATCTGTATATAAAATATATGTTTATACAATTAAAAAACATGTAAGCATGTTTTCTTAAAATACTTTTAAAATATATGATGTAATATAGGAGTAAATATTCATTTGTTTCCCTCTCAACAATGTCCAAGTGGTCTCAGCAATGTAATTTTGAGTGGAAAAAAGTAAGTCCCAAGGAATGAAACCCTTTTTATCAAGTTAAAACAACTAAAACAAAAAATATTCCCCCCCACTTTTTTTTTTTTCCAGACAGGGCCTTGCCCTGTTACCCAGGCTGGCATGCCCACTTCAGCCTCTAACTCCTGGGCTCAAGTGATACTTCTGCCTTAGCCTCCTGAGTAGCTGAGATTACAGGCATGCACCATCATGTCCAGCTAATTAAAAAAAATATTTTTGTAAAGTAGGGGTATCCCTATATTGCCCAGGCTGTTCTCAAACTCCTGAGCTCAAGTGATCCTCTGGCCCCATCCTCCCAAAGTGCTAGGATTACTAGCTTGAACCACCTCACCTAGTCAATATTCCTTTTTGAATACACATGGTTGTGATAAAATACATATATAAAACGAAAGCAAAGGAATGTTAATCACAAGATTTTGGATAGCAGTCACCTCAGGTGATGGGAAGCAGGAAGACAAGATGGAGGAAAACTAGGTGTATGGATGCAAGTTATTGTTTGTTTTCTAGTTTTCTTGTTTTGTAGTTGCGTGGTTTAGAATACACTAAGTAGAAGGCTCAGCTATACCTCTCACTAGAAATTCTTGGCAGGCAGTTGGAAATGCACTTCTGGAATAAGGGTAAATTCATTAATTTCTCAAACCATTTTCTCCTGAAGAATAGGAATATTAATACCACAGCCTTATCTACCACATAGTTACTATACTTCTGGAAAAAAAAAAAAATCACTGAGGTGATTTTGTTAGGAAATACATGAAAGTGGTACACAGTTGACTGCTTTACTTATTATCTTGATATTCTGCTCCCTTGGACTCATTGAAACACTTCAGGACAGTTTGGTGATTTTATTGGGTGCTTTCAGTCCTCTTTGGGTATCTAAAACTTACATCATATCTTTTCTTACTATAATTTACATTGATTATTAGTCATGTAAAGGTAAAAGGTAATATAGTCAAGGTTGGGCACAGTGGCTCACACCTGTAATCTCAGCACTTTGGGAGGCTGAGGCAGAGGAATCACTAGAATTCAGGAGTTCAACACCAGCTTGGGCAACATAGTGAGACTCCTCTACAACAACAAAAAATAATAATAAAATAAATTAAGGTAATAATTGAGATTATCCATGGTTAAGTGAGTAAACAAAATGGGAAAAATAACTTGCTTTCTCCTCTCATTCTCTCATTCCCTCTCACTAAAGATAACCATCATTAAGTCTTTTACGTATGCTTTAAAAAACATTCTATACATTTTTATTAGATGCTTTACACAAATGGGTTCATATTATGCAACTTTTTCACTTAATATGTAGGGAAGATTTTCTTAAAAAAATAGAAAAACATTACATGCTCATGGATTGGAAGAAACAGTATCATTAAAATGACGATACTGCCCAAAGCAATTTACAGATTCACACTATTCCTATCAAATTACCAATGAAATTCTTTGCAGAACTAGAAAAATCTATTTTAAAGTTCATATGGAACCAAAAGAGAGCCCCAATAGCCAAAGCAATCCGAAGCAAAAAGAACAAAGCTGGAGGCATCATGCTACCCAACTTCAAACTATACTACAGGGCTACAGTAACCAAAACAACATGGTATGGGTACAAGAACAGACACATAGACCAATGGAACAGAATAGAGAGCCCAGAAATAAGGCCTCACACCTGTGACCATCTGAACTTCAACAAAGCTGACAAAACCAAGCAATGGGAAAGGACTTTCTATTCAATAAATGGTGCTGGGATAACTGGCTAGCCATATGCAGAAGATTGAAACTGGACCCCTTTCTTACACCATGTACAAAAATGAGGTCAAGGTGGATTAAATACTTAAATGTAAAACCCAAAACTATAAAAACCCTGGAAGACAATCAAGGCAATACCATCCTGGACATAAGTACCAGCAAAGATTTCATGAGGAAGATGCTGAAAGCAATCACAACAAAAGCAAAAAAATGACGAGTGGGATTTAATTAAACTAAAGAGCTTCTGTATAGTACAAGAAACTATCAACAGAGAAAACAGCCCACAGAATGGGAGAAAATATTTGCAAACGATGCCTCTGACAAAGGTCTAATATCCAGCGCCTAAAAGGAACTTAAATTCACAAGAAAAAAACCACCTCATTAAAAAGTGGGCAAAGGACATGAACAGACGCTTTTCAAGATTGGGCATATACGCAGTCAACAAGCATATGAAAAAAGTTCAATATCACTGATGATTAGAGAAATTCAAATCAAGACCACAATGAGATACCAGCTCACACCAGTCAGAATGGCTATTACCAAAAAGTAAAAAAATAACAAATGCTGGTGAGGTTGTGGAGAAAAGGGAACACTTATACACTCTTGGTGGAGTGTAAATTATTAATTGTTCAACCATTGTGGGAAGCAGTGTGGCGATTCCTCAAAGAGCTAAAAACAGGACTACCATTTATCTCAGCGATCCCATTACTGGGTATATACCCAGAGGAATATAAATCAGTCTTCCGTAAACACGTATGCACATGAATGTTCATTGCAGTGCTATTCACAGTATCATAGACATGGAATCAGTCTAAATGCCTATAAATGACAGATTGGATAAAGAAAATGTGGTACATATACACCATGGAATTCTATGCAGCCATAAAAAAGAATAAGATCATGTCTTTTGTGGGAACATGGCTGGAACTAGAGGCTGTTATCTTCAACAAACTAATGTGGGAACAGAAAACCAAATAGCACATGTTCTCACTTACAAGTGGGAGCTAAATGATGAGAACTCATGGATACAAAGAAGGGAACAACAGACACTGGGACTACTTGAGGGTGGGAGGAGGGAGAGGACTGGAAAAAAATAACTGTTGGATAGTAGGCTTAGTAAGTAGGTGACAAAGTAATCTGTACAACAAACCCCAGTGACATGAGTTTGCCTATATAAGAAACCTGCTCACGTACCCATGAACCTAAAAAAAGTTAAAAATTTAAAAAAAAATTAAAAACCAACATTGTATTCCAAACTATAAATTATTTTGTAAATAGTCCCTGTGAATATTTAAATTGTTTTGGATCTTTTCTATTACATCAGTAGTACAACAGATGTTCTTGTAAATATGTGTTTGCATACTGTGCCACTTTATATAAGATACATTTTTAGCAGTGGAATTACTGGCCAGAGAGAATGTGCATTTTACATTTTGATCAATTATTGCTAATTTACCTTCTCATAAAAAGCAAGTAAGTGAGAGTGCTTGTTCCCCCACACCCTCACACACACAGGGAATATCAAACTTAAATTTTTGTCTATTAGGTGAAAATTGGCACCACATTGTTTTGACTTGGATTTTATTTTGTGAAGTTGGCCATTCTTTTGTATGTTTTTAAATAAAGTGTTCCATTTTTCTATTGAAAAAATTTACTCCTAGGAACATTACAAAATAAACTATTGTAGCTCCTTGCAACAACAGAGAATGGTGACTGCATGCTTAAGATCCAGAATGTTTCTTTTAGCTTTGCTGATTTGGGTTCATACCATCTCACCCCAGCTCATACATGTCATTCATTTGTTTATTTTAAAGTACTTATTAAGTACTTACTGTTTACAAAGCACTGATAGGCACTATCCCTTAAAAGGCAGTATTTTTTAGATGAGGAAATGTGATTGGGTCTCCATTATGGGCCTGTCTACTAAAGGATTAAATTCAAATCTTAGTATTCAAGCAGTTCTTCTCTTCCCTGAGTTTCATTTTTCTAGTTGTTCAATATTAAATGAATAGTCTCAACTATCTGTTGGTTAAGCAAGTGGAAATTTATCCAAAAGGCTGAATCTCTACCCGTGATAGCTTCAGATGATCAAACTATTGCTACTGCTTTCTTGTCATTTGTTATTTTGTAATTGATGAGTTCAGTATTTGATCACCTAGATACAGCCAGTAAAAGGAGTTCAGAGGTTAGTGTTCTGATGGTGAGGTGACATATACATCTACAGTGTCTGCCCTAACAGTTCTACCCCAGTTTTGTTTGGTTGCTTCATTTGTAATTTCTGTTGAACTAGAAGGCTCATGATACATTGTTGTGGACCACTTATTATTGGTTAGTCCAAGTATCTGATACAATTTATCCTTCAACTGCTAGCAAGCAAGAAGTAGGTGGTACAGTAAGTTGTCAGATGGACTCTAGACAACAGGGAAAGCCTGGACTCTATACCACCTAGTCCAGGCTTGATATTGCAAGTGAGTATAGGAGGCAAAGAGTTAAAAATTTCCACATAGGAAATAGGATAACACTCTTATTCTAGATCCTTTGCTTTTCTCCACAGTCTCTATAGAATGAGAAATAGGGTCATTTATTTAAGTACGAAGACAGTCTCCTTTAGACATGTAGAATATCAGCTACCAAGCTCTTGGGTGTATGTGTATGTGAACCAGGCATTTGAAAGATTGCCAGAGATGCAGATTCAAAATAATATAGGCAATCCTTGCTTTGTACAGTAGTGTAGGACAGTAAAATGGCAGAGCAGGTTGAAACTGTGAAAAAAATGATCTCAATAATCAATGTGAAAAGTTATGATTGTTTCATGCCCTTTACATTTTTGTCAAAATATTAGTACCTCTCTGTTATTTATAAATGTAGAGGGAAATGAGACAAAAGTAAAGCTGATGTTCATTTAGTACACTGTAATTTAGAATGTTAGAAATATTGAGAATTAAAGTGTCTTTTTAAATAAAATACTTAAGATTCATTTAAATAGTACTTACCTTCTTCTTACCACATAACTTATAAGACAGAGGGAGCATCTTTTTTGTGCCTTGACAAATACTCTGTCGAACGGTGGTAGTGTCAGCATTCCCAGTCAGTGATTTCTTCTATTACTCCATTCATATTTTATTCAGTTTTCACTTTCAGCATTATCACTTTTATTTTCTTTGCTGCACTTTCATCTTTGTTGGCTAATTCCCTGGGAGAAAAGGAAGCAACACAACTACACACTTTGCTGTGTGTGGACTGAATAGCAGATGCCCAATGTCTAATCACCAATAGCCTTTGAGAGAAATGACAAAATTGGTCACTGATCATGATATGTGTTTGTTTGCTTTGTGGACTGAAGAACTAGCAGTGCAGTTTGAACTTTATGGAGTTATAGTTCATATACCACATTGACTGAAATTTAAACTCTGCTCTTGGGGGACTAATGCTGTTTAAGTAAATTATAACTGAAATTCAGGCATATCAGGACTGTGCAGAGCAAGAACTGCCTAAATAAATGAGCTGTCACATCATATTGGTTGCATACGAGTTCTGTAGTAATTATGATTTTGTTGGACATGACGATTTTGCAATGAAGTCACTCTTTTTAAGGCTTCTTAGAGGTGATTTACAGAATGTAAATGTTTGCTTTGGTATCTACATCGAGGTAAGCTAGATTATGCTGTGATAACAAATGACATCCAAATCTCAGTGCTGTTAGTACCTTCCATGGCCAATTGACTCGGGGGAGAGGAGGAGGTTCTGTTTCACTCTGTCCTTACTCAGGAACCCAAGCTGAGGGAGACTCCATCTCTATGCTTCTGTAATTACCAGTTCAGGAATTGGAAACATGATTAATTGCATACTATCTCTTTAAGTTTTCACCCAGGTGTGATACATACAGTTTCCAATCATGAATCACTGGCCAAAATAAGGCACATGGTCACGTCCCAAAGAGGATAGAGAAGTGAAATTCTACCATGAGCCTAGAAGGAAGAAATGTTGGGCAAGTAGCCTTAGTCACTACCACAGTTTCCAAAGACTTAACCTGGGGAGGGCTTTTCAGGGAGGAGCAACCGGGGACTGGGATTGCAGACTTAGATGTGTCAAATTGTCAGTTTCTGCTAGTGAAAGAATCAAGTTGAGGCAAAGTTGTATGTACTTGCATTCTAGGAGTCTGGTCACTGATTTTATGAAAATTAAGTTAGAGGTCAGGATGAGGCCAAGAAGTTGTAAGAGAGGAGAGATGGATCACAGGGACCAAGCAGAGCTCTGGAGAGCAGAACCCCTTCAGATGAGTGCTCTGGAGACTATCTACCATTCTACATGATTTCAGCTCTTTAATGGTTAGTGTCGCTGAGCCACTGTCTGTTTTCACTTGAGTTGACTACATAATTGGGAGTTCTGGGATACCTGACAGAAATGAATCTTAAATTGAACCTTCAAGGAAATGTAGGCTCTTGCTATGGACTGGCAGGAAGAAATGGCAAGGGCATTCTAGGAGTAAGTAGGTAAGGGAGGAACAAGTGCCAAACCAGTGTGAGATGTAATGGGATGCTATGAACATGGTAGGAGTACTGAGCTTCTTAAAACAAGGGAACAGAGAAGAACCACAGAGAATTAATTGCATAGTGATCCTCATTTAGTTATTAGCATTCCACATTTAGTGTTTGTCTATGTCTTTAGCCACAAATACATTAAACTCAACAAGTCCTCAGCAGTGTATTCAGATGGGTACCCTTAAAATACCCTGTCTCATAGTTTTCTTTGTCACTGATGCTAAACATTTCAATTCATCCACATACCAGAGTAATTTAGAATCACTTCAAAGCTGTGCCCACACCTGAACTTCTCATTTTAATCTAAATGTGATCCATTTTTTTGGTCTAAATTTTTTCTAACAGTATGAGATAAGAATAAAAATATTTAAGACACACCTAATCAAGCAGGAGCTATTTGAGCTTGCATTCATGTATTTCTTGGCACATTACGTAGGGTATTCTATTTGGGAAAATACAGTTAATATAAAATGGTCAATTTTGGTATGTATCGCCATATGCTGGGATAAGAACACTGTGCCAAGTCAGTTATAATCAAATGACCACATTATATTTAAATCTTCCAGACAGGTAAGGGATTTCGAATTAACTATCTATATTCTTAGACATAGTGCTCGACTAGTTGACTGAATTTAGATTTTTATTTATTTATTTATTTTTTTTTTTTGCCTAGATATTTGGATATTGTATAGACTTCTCCTTAGCACTGGACCCACTGGCCTTTGGGCAACTTCTTTAGTTCTTTCAACCTCCCTCTCAATTTTCTAAGAGCAGCACTATAGGGGGTATTTGGCTTCCAGGAAATTGCCCTGTGTAGTGTTCTTTGCACAAGCATGCTGCATTGTTCTTTCAAGCCTGAATATTTCCCCTCTTAACTTGGACATATTACAAGTGATATTATGCAACGGGTGTGAGCCATGTCAGTACAGGGAGTGTACTCCAGTGGTCATCAGAAGTTTTCATATTTATTCAGCATTATAATCTTTTCCATGTGACTGTTACTGAATTTGGGAGACTAAATGATGTAGGTATCGTCTCAATTATCTAAGCTGTTTATAACACCAAAAATTGATTGTCAATATTAGGGCAATAAACTTTCTTCCGTGAGACCAACCAATGTATTAGAGATGATGAAAGAATGGAAAAATAACCCAGAAAGTGATGAGGAAAACACAACAGAAGAGAAGATTAATCCATCCACTGAAGAAAAGTTGAAAAGTTACCAGCTCTGGGGAAATGTCCGTGATGACAATTACACTTCAGATGAAGAGGAGGAAAAACAGGTAGGAAGAATCATTGCTGCATTTCTCCAAAGTGTAAAATACCCTCACCACACCTGGAACATTTTTTTGCAAATCTGTCTTTTTGTTGTTAGTTTGTAACAAAGGCCAAGCATTATATAGCAAGTAAAGTTATTTCTGCTTTATAAGGCTAGCACGATTTAGTGATGTGGCCTACATGTTTATTTTAAGGTTGGTGATTATGTAGGGCAGGTGTCTGCAAACTTTTTCTATAAGGGAACAAATAGTAAATATTTTAGGCTTTGTGAGCCATAGTAGTCTCTGTCACAACTACTCATCTCTGACATTGTAGTGTGAAAACACCCATAGACCACAAATGAATGAATGTGGCCATGTTCCAACTCAACTATTTTTCCCCCCAAAACAGATGGCATGCCAAATTTGGCCCAAGGATCAAAATTAATAATTTTTGTACTCTACCAGACTATAGAATTTGGAATGGGTCTATGTATTACATAGAAAATTATCATTATTACATTATTCAGTTATTTTTGTCTGAATTTATGGTAACAAAAACTTTTTATATAGGTTTATTATTTTACCTTATTAGTTCTGAATACAGTTTTATTCTTTTTAATGAATAGAATTGAATAACATTTTGATTGGTTCTAGATTGTGGTCTGTTAGCTGGATATCCTGACAAAGTTTACCCAAAGCTCCCCTTCCCTGCTTTCTTGTTTGTTTCTGCATTTGCAGAAAATTTCTCTGTATGTGTTTGTTCTCCTTCCTGTCTTGAAATCTAATTAACATATCTTAACTATTACTTAATAATTGAGCATCCTGTCAGCAGGGACTGTGTTCACCTCAGGGTAGCCAGACTTCTCGTGAGGAGTCGCTGGTTTCTGATTCTTTGATGCCTAGAATTAGGCAGAGTGCAGAGAGGGACTGCCAGGGTAAATCCTGGACCAGACTCAGGGAGGTGCAGCATTGCTGGCCTATACCCCTCCCTGCCAAGAATCCTCTTAGTAACTTACAGAAAGGGACATGGTAGCATGATCTATTCATTGATTTTTATTTAGTGGTTGAGAACTTCATTACTTTATAGCAAATGTTTAGATAATAAGCATAACATAATGATTTAGGTATTTTGAGATGATAATATTTTTACCATAATGTAGACATAAGCTCATTGAATTCTTTTTCCTCTCTAGTGTGTTAACAACTCTTGCGATGCTTAGCTCTTGTGTGTATTTTATATTCTCCTTAAAAATAATATCATAAAATTCCATGTTTGCATTTCTTATTGAACATAGTTTGAAGATTTTTGTTGACTGACTTGGCATTTTATACACATATTCATACATATGCACATACCTACTTACACATGTACATGTATACACGTATACTCACATATTCTTGCACATATATATGTACATCTACATATACTCACATATGTATGATTATACACACGTTTTGTGGCCTTGAGTTATATTTATCACTGCCTCTAACATAAAATATGCTTGTGAACCAAATGTCTTCCATTCCCTTTTTCATTGCCGTGTCACACTTTTCCCCTCCCACTCTTCCAGCCGCCCCTGCAAGTCACAAATTAATGAAACTTACTATGTGAATCAACTAGGGAACAGAAGAATCGGAATTTGAATTGTTTGTGGGTGCTAGAACTATACCAGTGGGTTGAAATTTCAAGAATACAGAGATGGTAGGAATATTGGTTGATATTTTAGGAATGTAGGTTTCATCAACAGGAAAAATTTTTCCGTAGTCAGAATTCATCAGCAATGGAAAAAGGCTGGGCCATGGATAACAAACCTTCCACCTCCCCATCATTGGAAGTATTCAAGCAGACTCTGGAAGGCTACTTGTTATAAATGCCATAACAGGAATTCTTGCAAGGTGGGTAGAGCTTGTCCTCCCTTGATGTCCTCTAAGGAACTTTCCCATGCTTAGATTTGGGAATTTCTCAAAAGCCAGGATAATCACACCTTTCGAAAAAATGTCAGAGCTCTTGGAAAACTAGCAGAGAGAGTAAGTGAGGATGTGTTAAAAACAAAAACAAAAGCAAAAGCACTTGAACTCAGCACCTTCCTCCTTCCCTAAATAATGGTCCCTTGGTTCCAAATGCCTTGGACATTATGGGAAAATGCAGTCTGCATCTCCTCTTTGTTAATATTTGGACTAAGATATCACACTACACTTGTTTCAGATTTGTTTTCAGATAGTTGGCACTTGGCAATGTCCTTTTGTTCATTTCCACCTTTGTTTGGTTATGGTATTCTGAGGACAGTAATGTTCTCGCATGTATATCTTGTTTCTCACATGCTGAGGACATCTAGATAATGTTTTGTGCTGTTGGTAATCCTCTGAATTCCGTAAGACAAAGTCTTTATCAGCTTTACTGGATAGACTCGACTTTCACTCCTGCAATAGCATTTGCTCATCTTCCGATGAGACACTTGGCAGACCACTGCTTATTGCAGTAGTGTGCCTTTTAACATTAGGTCCTTAATGATTCCTGATAAATGCTATCATGCTTTCATTATTCATAAGCTCAGAAAACAATTGGAGAGAAATGAACATCCATAATTAAAGTGTACCTTCCCATAACCATGGAGGAAGGGACTGGAATCTCTAGATGCAATACAAGTATATTTGCATTATGGAATTATTGCTTTGTAATGGAGAAACCTCCTAATTGTAAAATTGTTTAACACAGTCTTGAATGAATTTGTTTAATGAAAATAGAAGATTTTCAGGCTCACGCCTGTAATCCCAGCACTTTGGGAGGCCCAGATGGGTGGATCACCTAAGGTCAGTAGTTTGAGACCAGCCTGGACAACATGGCAAAACCCTGTCTCTACTAAAAATACAAAAATTAGCTGGGCATGGTGGCACTCACTTATAATCCCAACTACTCGGGAGGCTGAGGCAGGAGAATCGCTTGAACCCAGGAGGTGGAGGTTGCAGTGAGCCGAGATCATGCCGCTGCACTCCAGCCTGGGCGACGGAATGAGACTCCGTCTCAAAAAAAAAAAAAGAAAAAAAGAAAAGAAAAGAAAAGAAAATAGATTTTTGTCATTATTTTCTTTTGTGATAATTTTTCCTTGACTGAAAACCTAGTTGTTACAGTATTGTAGGAGATAGTACATGTAGCAGTTGCTTTATCTAGGCTAGAAAGTAGAAAGGTATGGTGGTTTAGAAACTTTGATAAATTATTTTGAGAAATGATATGTGTTCATAAAACATTTTTTCAAAGACAAGAAATGTTGACATTTAAATAACATTGAAATTTAATACTTTGGTATGTTGATAATGTTTCTGTGAGGAAAAACTTAAGTTTTCATGATATTTTAGTGAGTGGGATAGAAATTTTCTTTTCCTGAAAGTTACATTTTAACTTTCTGAGTCCATGAGAACTGACTATCATATGAAAATGTGACAGTACTTGCACAATTGTGGCATACTTTCATATCCCAGTATTGAAGCATTGCAATATGGCATATGTGCCCAAGCACAGCCCTGAAAAAATCATAATAGTTAAAAGTACAACTTCGGATCTAGGCTGCCTGGATTCAGATTCTGGCTTCACCACTTAGAAGCTTTATGGTGTTCAGCAAGCCTCTGGGCCTCCATTTTCTCATCTATAAAATAGGGATAATAATCTCACCAACTAAGGGCTAGATGAAATCATGCATGTAACACTCTTGGCACGTGGTAAGTACTTATTAATGTTAGCCATTAATACTTTCATTATTACTGAAAATGTATATAGAATATTACTAAAATTGCATATGTTTTCCTGGTTGTATCAAGGCTCCTTTGGGTATAACTGTGGGAATAAACTAGTAAATAAACCAAGACATTTCATTTTCAAAAGTGGTAATGTGCTGCTTCTAACCTCAATTTGCTCTCTGAGTTTGGTGAGTTTCCTAGGGTACTGTGGTAGATTGGATTCTTGTTTCCAATTAATTATTCCTTTCCTATAAATAATTTGTACATGCATATTCTTTGCCATGTGACTTTGCAGTTCTCTCTACGAGAACTGTTGAAGGCTATTTTCTCACCCTACTAATGTTGGTTTTGGCTGTTATTCTGGCTGATGGAATGTTAAAAGGGTGTAATGTAAGCAGAACCTTAGAAGTGTTTGCATGATTTAGCTTGCTCTCTTCTATTTCTGTCACCTGCCATGAGAAGAGCATGCCTGCAGAAAGCCACAGGTTCTGGAATTGTGGAGATTTGTGGAACAGATCTGAATTCAGTCTAATACCTGAAGTTTAGCCTAGCACAACCAAACTCTGCAATTAATTGAGAAAAATAAATACTTGCTGTTACAAGATACTGAGATTTTTGCAGTTGTTTGTTGTGTGGTTGTGCGGAAAAGAGTTAACATAGGTGGTCTAAACTGCTGTCCTTCAAAAGACCTATTTATTTGCAAGGTTGACCCTTGGCTTATTTCTGGGAACTTAGCTAATTTTGTCTAAACTATTTGTGCAAACAATATGGTTCATGCTGAATACCTACTTTCCTTCTGGGAATCTGGGATTTGGGTAGGTGCTAGGCAGAGGCTGCCTATGTGACCATGGGTGCTGACTCTCCAATGGGCCTTCATAGTTGGCAAAATTTCACACATGCTGTCACAACTAATTGCAGGCGGAATTAAGCACATCCTCTGCAACTCCCCTGGGAGAAGACACTTGGAAGCTTGCTCATGGTTTCTCTTGGATTTAGCCTGAAGTGCCTTTTCCTTTTGCTGGTTGGGCTTTGCATCCTTGCACTGTAATAAGTCATAGCCATGAGTACAAATATAAGTGTTAAGTCCTGTGAGTCCTCCCAGTGACTTGTCGAACCTGGGGGTGATTGTGGGGACCTCTCAAACATAGTTGAATAACTACTGCAATAGTAGACTAATACAGGTACAAATAACTAATTGTGCTCACATTAATCTTGACCTGTTATTTGATCTAATGCTGCTTGCAATGAGAGTTGCTGGCCTGGATTCATAGGCTCCCATAAACAAGGCTTTTGTTCTAAAGGAATATTTTGTCCCTACTTCTACTCCCACGCAAGAGCTCTTTGTATAAGGCTTAGGTTTTACCACAGGCTTAACCAGATTCCCATTGTTGCAAAGATGTGTTAGTGAATCCTTTAAATCACTTCCCTCTCTTCCCAAGCCTGACTTCTGCTCAGCTCCCCTTAGGGCCTATAGCTGTTTGGCTATGCTATGCATATCCTTTCTCTATGGAGAACCAACCCATTGTGTTGGGTTATAACAAGTATTGCTTCAATTCCAAATGTATTAATTTGGGCCCATTTATCTCTTACCCTACCTTTATGCTATAAGTGTTACATGTATTACATCTACATAATTATAAACCCCACAAAATAGTGATATAATTTTTGCTTTAAATTGTCATGTATGCTTTCAAGAAATTAAGAGGAAAAATTTCTTTTATTTATCCAGATAGTTATCATTTCTGATACTCTCCTTTTTTCTTAACTTTTGATCATTTTTTTTGATGAAGTATCTGTGGAAATTTGAAATGTTCTTCGCTTATATGTATTGTGTCACTTTTCTCTGGATGCTTTCAAGGTCATCTCTTTATCTTTGATTTTCAGCAGTTTAACAATGCTATTGCTAAGCATGTTCTTCTTCACATTTATCCTGCTTGGGGTTTGCTGAGCTCCATGAATCTGTAAATTTGTACCTTTAGCCACATTTTAGAAGTTTTGTCATTATCTTTTCCTTTTTTTTCTGAGACTCCAATTACTCATATATTAGTTTGATATCGTTCTATAGATTCCTGAGGCACTATCCATTTTTTAATCTTTTTTTCTATTCTTTACATTGGATGCTTTCTGTTGATCTGTCTTCAGGCTTACTGGCTCTTAATGACTTAATGCCAATACATTGAGAAGTTTATATGAAATGGTCAAATTTCTTTTAAAAGTACAAAAACAGTTACACAAAAATAGAAAATCTGAATTATTTTGTGTTTATTTTTAAAATCATATCTGTAATAAAGAACTTTCCTAAAAAGAAAACTTTATTCCCAAATGATTTCACTGTCTAATTCTTCTAAATATTTAAAGAAGAAATAAGAAAACTTACACATAAACTCTTGAGAATATTTCTCAACTCATTTATAAGGCATGTTTGCCTTAAAAATAACAGTACCTAAAAATGACAAGGATGTTACAAGAAAATTGTTAGCCAATATCTCTCATAAATTATAGTCATAAAAATTTCAAACAATATTAGCAAACTGAATCTAGAAATATATAAAAGAATAGCATATCATAATTAAGTGTTTGCAGTATATTCCAGGAGTGCAGGTTTGGATTAACATCCACAAATCAACCAACATAATTCACTATATATAGATAAAGGAAAAAGCTATATAATCATCTCAATGATTTTGGGAAAAGCATTTGATAAAATTCAACACTAAAACATGAGAAAATCCTCAGCAGACTAGGAATAAAAGGGAACTTCTTTTACATAATAAGAGATTTTACAAAAAAATCCAAGCAATTAGTATCATTCTTAATGGCAAAATATTGAGTGTTTTCATGCTAAAATTAGGGGAAAGGCAAGGATGTTCTCTCTCACTAGTTTTCTTTAATATTGTACAAAAGGTTCTAGCTGATGCAGCAAGGCAATTAAAAGAAATAAAATTATATATGTTGTAAAGGAAGAATAAAACTGTCTGTACTTGCAGATGACATGTTTATATACATAGAAAATCCCAAGGAATCTACAAAAAGTGAATTAAAGAGGTTGCTGGATGCAAGATCTGTATATAAAAATTGTATTGTTATATATTAGCAATGAACAATTGGGAAATAAAATTTTAAAATACTAATTGCCACAACACATAAAACACTTAGTGAAAAATCTAACAAAATATATGCAAAATATTTATACCAAAACCATGAAATGTTGTTGAGCAAACTTGAAAAAGACTGAAATAGATGGAGAGATATACCATGTTTATGGTTTAGAATATTTGGTACTATTAAGATGTCAGTTCTCCCCAAATTAACTTACACATTTAAACCAATCCCAGTTGAAATCTGGAACACTTGCTTTTTTGTTATAAATTGACGAGATGATTCTAAAATTTATTTGGAGATACATAAAACCTGAAACAGACAAAATAACCTAAAAAGAACAAAGTTGCAAGACTTACATGACTTGATTTCAACATTTACTACATAGATACAGTAATTAATGCAATGTGGTGTTGATGTAAGGATAGAACAAAATTGGGAGTCTAGAAATAGACCCATGTTTATACAGTCAGTTGATTTTTGACAGAGATTTCAAAGCAATTCGAAGGGGTAAATGACAGTCTTTTTAATAAATAATGCTAGAACAATAGTAGATATATGTGAGGAAAAATGAAATTTGACCCCCTAGCTAAAACTGTACACAAAAATTAGTTTGAGAAGGGTAGAACTAAAACTAAAAGCAAAACTATAAAGCTTCTAGGATAAAACATAAGGGACTATCTTCCATCCAGCAGATAGTCAAAGATTCTTAGAACACAGACACAGAAAGCACTTTTAAAAACTGGTAAAATGGTTCCTAAAAATAAAACACATTTGCTCATCAAAAGCGTGTTAAAAAATAAGCAAGCCACAGACAGGGAGAAAATATTTGCAATAAATATATATGAGAGAGGACTTGTATGCAGAATATATAAACAACTCCTATACGCAATAAAGCAATTCATGTTTTAAAATAGTCAGTAGACTTGAACAGACACTTCACATAGGAAGATATACAAGTAGTAAATAAGCATATGAAAAGATGCTAAACATCATTAGTCATCAGGAAAATGGAAATTAAGACCACCGCAGGCTATCACTACATACTTTCTAGAATGGCCAAAATTTAAAACTAACAAGTCCAGATATTGGCAAGGATATGGAACAACTGGAATTTCCCCACCTTGCTGGTGGGAATGCAGAATGGTACTATTCTTTCAGAATATAGTTTGGCATTTACTTTGTGTGTGTGTGTGTGTGATGGAGTCTTGCTCTGTCACCCAGGCTGGAGTGCAGTGGCGCAATCTCGGCTCACTGCAACCTCCACCTCCTGGGTTCAAGCAGTTCTCCTGCCTCAACCTCCTGAGTAGCTGGGACTATAGGCGTGCCACCACACCCGGCTAATTTTTTGTATTTTTAGTAAAGAAGGAGTTTCACCATGTTAGTCAGGACGGTCTTGATCTCCTGACCTTGTGACCCGCCCACCTTGCCCTCCCAAAGTGCTGGGATTATAGGCATGAGCCACTATGCCCGGCTGGCATTTACTTTTAAGGTTAAGCATTCACTTACCATTTATCCAGCAATCCCAAGTTCACAAAAAGATTTGTAGTGTATGTTTGTAGCAGCTCTGTATATAAGCTGCCCCAAACTGGAAACAACCAAAATATCCATTAACAGAAGAATGAGTAAACAAATTGTGGTATATCCATACAATGGAGTACTACTTGGCAAGAAAAAAGAAATGAGTTACTATTACATGGATGAATCTCAAAAACCTACCTTTCAATGGCATGAGAATATACAAATATCTGAATAAAAATTCAATTAGAACTGTTAAGCAGAAGAACTCAGATACAAGAGTACATAATGCATTCTTTTTCATGTATATGAAGTTTAGAAAAGGCAAAACTAATTTATGTTGAAAGAAGCAGAATAGTTGTGGCTCCCAGGAGAAGGTTGACTGGGTTGTGGCAAGAGAGAACTTTCTTGGTAATTGTTCTATTTCTTGATTGTGGTGTTGGTTATACAGGCCTATGTGTTTGTCAAGACTCATCAAACTGTACACTTCAGATATGTTATTCTACTGTATGTAGATTATACCTCAGTTACAAAGAAAATAAACATATTTTTTTTTTTGTAATTTGCAAGTTAGATTTCATTTCTGTTGACTCCACACAAGACCCAGATCTTTATGCAAGTAACCTTAGAAGTCTATATATTTGGAAGTCAATTTTTCTTCTCCCTTAGCTTTTCTTTCCTTTCCTTCTTCTGAAAACCATAGGGATGTGAGAGAAGATCGGTAGCCATTACACACAAAACTATAGCAGAAAACTTGTATCAGAATTTTGTCATTTGGACCTTGTGCAGGCCTATAATTTGAATGCGTGACTCTAGAAATTGTTGCTATGGTGATAAACCACTTTACTTAAATAGCATGTATTTTACTCAAAATTCAGAGAAATGCTAACAGTTTCTAGTAATCATGCACTAGTATTAACTGGCAGGGATATGCCTAGAGCTTACAGGTTTTGCATCCATTATCACCAGACAAGTTCATCAGGTTAAAGCCATGCCAGTGAATAATGAAATATGTATAGTTAGTCCAATTTTCTTGTTACATATCTCCCCTTGCACACATGGAGCCCCCTTTTCAAGATTAATAATATGAGCTAGAGAAATTAGGCCAAGGGTACTGAATTACAAAAAGGTGAAACTAGAGGAAAGCTTGTAAGGTCATCTTTTCCATCACTCTGCCTCGAATAGAACTGACTGTTCTTCAACTGTCCCAAATGGTAAGAATTTGCCAGAGATGAAGAACAATTGAAATGCTGCTTGAGGCAGCCCTTGATGTAACCGTCCTGACTGACTGCAGCACTCAGAGATGCTGTCCACCTCCACAGTGCTGAAATATGCCTCATCCTTCATTTTATAGATTTTGATTATATATAGCCTCTTATTCTTTATCTTTTAGATTGAAGAGCACTCTTAAAAAGAAACCTTCATTCCTTAATCATATTAGTAGCCTGTCTGTAAACATTCTCTGGTCCCTTTATACCTGTTCAAGCTGGTTGCAGTGTTTCAGGTACGAATTCATCATGATTTTATATAAGGATAGAAATTTTTTTCTTTGATTTCTAAAATGCTTTCTGATGATAGCTAGGTTTTTCTGACCAGTGTGCCATGGTACATTAGACCAGTATCTTCAAAGAACAGCCTATGGTGACTTTTAGGTCTTCTCTTGGATTGGTAAATATATGCCCAACAGTCTCATAATGATCATTTAGAATCTTTCCCCTAAGAACTAAGTATTGAAATTCCTCTGTTATCTTTCTCCCCCTTTGTACAATCTTATGGGAGCTCATCATCTTCTATTTGCTTTTCCTGACCTGGAAGATCTTACAGCCTTGGCAATTTCATTTTTCATTTCTCTGTTCTATTACTTACAAAACTATAAAATTGCATCAGTGACAGCATAGATCCCTGAGGAATCCCACCAGCTATGAGAGAAGAAAAGGAGAAATGCAAAACTTAGATAACCTATAACCCAACAAAATAAATTACTGAAAAATTAAGATTTGTCCATGTTTCTAGATAAAGCTTGGAAGCTGGAATTTGCCTTGCCCACTCCAGGAACTAAGAGGCTTGGCTCTTTGTGAAGAAAACTATGGCCTGGCCTGGAGGTCACCATGGTGGCCATTCTGCATTCATGTTCTGTTAGCATCAGAGGAATGGTTTCAATGAAGGATATTTGAGGGGAGTCTCAGACTCTTTTAGAAAAACTATTAGGATACTGCTTCCTAAACAATGGCATCCTAAACTTCATGCAACTGGAATTTAGTAAAGAGAAATGGTAAGGCACACATACACATACAGTATTTTATAAGACAAACCCATATACACAGAAGCATAAACATTTGCATATTGAGATCATCCTGGCCAACATAGTGAAACCCTGCCTCTAATAAAAATACAAAAATTAGCTGGGCATGGTGGCGCGTGCCTGTGATCCCAGCTATTGGGAGACTGAGGTAGGAGAATCACTTGAACCCGGGAGGCGGAGGTTGCAGTGAGCCGAGATTGCATCATTGCCCTCCAGCTTGGGCGACAAGAGCAAAACTCCATCTCAAAAATATATATATATATATTTGCATAAAGGCAAGTAGATTTGAATTGATGTCACCAGGGAGTGAAGGAGCAAATACTGTGATTTGTTTCAGTGCAGCCAGCATTAAGCTGATTTTGGAGCTCAATTAAAATATGGATGACTGTATTAGTTTTAACATGTATTAAAACCAAATTGACAAATAAGAAAACAGGCACTCTTATATGCTACTGGTAAGATTATACATCAGTACAACTGCGGTGGAAGGCAACATGATGATATCTTTCAAAATTACAAATCCGTATACCATTTATCTGAAGAATTTCTCTTCTAAAATATATATTCTGTGGAAAAACTTACGAATGTGCAAAATGTCATGTGCAAAATGTGCTTGCAAAATATTGGAAACAAACCTGAGTGTTCATTGTAAAGGGAGTGGTTAAATAAATTATCGTACTTCTAAACAAGAGACTATTGCATAGCCAAAAAAAAGAATGAGGACTTTTTCTTTCTATGAATTGACATGGAATGATCTTCAAGATAATCATTAGTTGAAAAAAGTCAAGGTGTAAGAGTGTTTATAGTTGGCTACTATTTGTATGAAAGGCGGGAAGAAAGCATGTCAATAGATGAGTGTATTTGTCTGTTTTCATACTGCTAATAAAGACATACTGGATAATTTATAAAGAAAAAGAAGTTTAATGGACTCACAGTTCCACCTGGCTGGGGAGGCCTCACAATCATGGTGGAAGGCAAAGGGGGAGCAAAGATACGCTTTAGGTGGCAGCAGGCAAGAAAATGTGTGCAGGGGAACTGCCCTTTATAAAACCATCAGATCTCGTGAGGCTTATTCACTATCATGAGACCAGCACAGGAAAAACCTGCCCCTGTGATTCAATTACCTCCCACTGGGTCCCTCCCACAACATAAGATTATGGGAGCTACAATTCAAGATAAGACTTGGGTGGGGACACAGCCAAACCATATCAATGAATTAGATTGAACCATAGGAAATTGCCATTATTAGACTGTTTTCGACCTGCAGCCAATGGAAATGACAGTGGAATGACAACCACATCCATTTGGTTCCACCTAATATTTGCTTGAAGATGCATAAAATCTCTCTGAAAGTGTACACTATAAATTGACAGTATTGGTTGTCTTTGGGGGGCAGAGCTCAGTTAACTACGGGGTAAGGAGGAGATTTTGAACATTGTGAATATTAAATCATAGGGATGTACTATCTGTTTAAGAAATAAATAACTAAATTTACAAAAAAATCAATGTGGCTGAGGAAAATCATTTTCTTATCTTACTACAAAATGAAACAGAAATATCATATTTCTACACCAAAGCAACTAAACATTGTTTAGTTTTCTTTTTCCTTCCACTTTGCCAGAAGACTTTAATAATGATCTTAAGATATTATATCCAAGAAGAAAATACCAGCATCTATAGAGTTTTTGGGAAAAAGAAAAAAATTCTCATCAATAATTCTGTTCACAGAGACTGTTTCTGAGTATTTCTTCCTGGTGACTGCAACTCCTGAAACTACTGTAATGACTCAACTACATTAACAAATGGAGCAGTGAAGAAGAATGGAACCATTAAGCCAAATATGAATATAAGTACATTAAAGGAAAATGAATCTTTATTCCTACCCGATAGAATGTTAGTTGTAGTGGACATGTTGAAAACTACTTCCTCAACAACTTGGATGATAACTCAAAATCCAAGTAGAAATGTCAAAAGAGAGAAAGTTACACTTAGATTCACCTTTTAATAGGATTTGTATGTAAAGGTAATTAAATTTTATGAATTGAAATTTTCAAGATAGGGTGTATATCTTTTAGAGACCAGCACTGTACTAAACAAAGCAACTTGTTCTCAGCCAGATGCTCTAACATCAGGGGTGTTGTATCCTCACCTTATCACTGAACATAAGGAGTTTTCGATAAAAATACAACCTATGTGAAGGAATACTAAAGAATTTTAAATATTTTCTACCTCTTAAAAGAATACACAGAAGCAACCCAGAGGTTTTCTTGGGGGAGAAAAAGAACTAAAGAAAGTGACCTTTTTACATTTCAAATTTTGTACAAATTAAAATTTTAAGGTACAAAATGATTTTTAAGTATTACCTGCTCAAGAATTAGCATATGCTGGTTATAAAATCAGACACAAGTGATGTTCTGAAGAGGCACACTTTAAGGGCTTTCTTCGGTAAGCAAACATCAGGTAGATTTTCTTTCTTGAAATATAGATGCCAAAAGTCTTACAGGACCCAGACTTTTACTGCAGCCCTGGGAAGTCATGGATTCACTAGGCAAACATATATTAAGTGCTACTATTGGATATAAAACGTCATTACATCACAAGAACCTGAATGATCCAGGAAACACTGCATTTATTTTGTGTTACACACCATCTTATCACACTCTTTGAAAATTGTTAACCTGATTTTTAACCCAAGTGTGCTGTGACTTTCAGGTAACCAGAGTATTAAACTTGTGAGCTCTTTTCTCAATCATCCTGTGTAAACCAGAGCTTCCCTCTCTCTACCTCAGTGGCTTGGCCCCTGTGTTGCTTTGTGGGTCTCCTGAGACAATCTCTACTCTTTTAGAACTCTATGCTCCAGCTTCACTTAATTAAAAGTGATCACTTTAAAAATGGGCCTAAGGTCAAAATGGACCCTGCTTCCCTCATGACAGCAGGATTCAAGACCACTTCTTCCTTTACTGTGGATTGAGGCAACCTGAGAAAATACAACTGCCTCTTAAAACCCCATCTGCTTGTTTTCTACTCTAAAGCTCACATAATACTTTCATGGCCACACTTTCTCTTCATTCTCATGGTAACCTCTTGTGGCAAATGTGCAAATATTATTTGCCTCCACTTAAGGGCAAGGAACAGAGAGGCTCAAAGAGGTCCATAGTGGTGTGACTGGGATTAGAAACCAGTCTCTGGAATTAATGCGGGAAGATAGTGGGGATGTGAGTGTGGGCCTTATGTAGCACTTTATACCCAGGTTAGAAAGAATAATTACGTTGTACTTGTCAGGGTATCCATACAAATGTCAGAGCTTGTGTAGAAATCTGTAAAGATGAAGTGAGTACAATTATGTCTAAGTGGACTTCCCTGCACAAATGTTACCAGTCATTTACTTACATTTTGGATAGCAGAGGTTTCCAAATTGAGCCTGTAGAGTTTGCTCCACACAAAACACTGAACAATTCAGTTTTCTTAAAGGTGCAAAAGGATCTTTTGGCATTTAATGATAATGTTACAATATGACTAGTTTGTACCCTGTGTATCTAGAGAGTGCTCCCGCTTGCAAATCCTGGACAGCTTTATAGTTCCTTGCATCTTTGAATTGATGTGCATTGCTTTGTGTCTGAAAATTAATCAAGACCTTTTATTTGCAGTCTACTGCTTATGAAAAGCAATTTCCTGCGACCAGTAAGGACAGCTATGACACGTGCAGTTCAAGTTTCACATCTAACAGACTCCTTCCAGCTGAAATCAAGGGGGAAATGGAGAAGACCCCTGTGACTCCAAGCCAAGGAACAGCAACCAAGTATCCTGCTAAATCCAGGGCCCTGTCCAGAACCAAGAAGAAACTCTAAGGTTCCCTCCAGTACTGGATGGTACAAAAACAAAGCTGTTGTTGTTAGCACTTTGATGAGGGGGTAGGAGGGGAAGAGGACAGCCCTATGCTGAGCTTGTAGCCTTTTAGCTCCGCAGAGCCCCGCCATGTGTTTGTACCAGCTTAAAATTGAAGCTGGTTATCTCCAAAGCAGCATAAGCTGTACGTGGCATTAAAGGACAGCCACCAGTAGGCTTGGCTGTGGGCTGCAGGGAAAATCAACTCAAGATGTACACGAAGGTTTTTTAGGGGGGCAGATACCCACAATTCAAGGCCGTGGGCACACTTGCTCATTTTTACTTCAAATTCTTATGTTTAGGCACAGCTATTTATAGGGGAAAACAAGAGGCCAAATATTGTAATGGAAATTCCAAATGATACGTGCACTTTGTACTAGAAGACTTTGTTAGAAAATTACTAATAAACTTGCCATAGGTATTACAGCAGAAGTGGTTCATTCACATGTGTTTGTGAGATTTTAGGTTGCTATAGATTGTTTAAGACAACTTATTTTAAACATAGAAAGATAGGAGATTTTGTAACTGCTTGCCATTAACTTGCTGCTAAATTCTCAATGTATTGATTAAATCAATAAAAAACAGATGTTACTCAGCACATTAATTTTTATGTTAACAAGAGGTGACTATAATAAGGTCCTCTAAGCCTTTATACAAATTATAAGTTTGGTCTACTGCTGCAATGGTAGGCACACATCTTTGGGGAAGATTATGAAGCAAGAAATAGGGGAACATACCTCATTTCTCTTCGCATTATAGACATCTCCTTTCCACCTGGGTAACTAATTTTGCCAGTTGAAGTCAAACTGGGTGAATAGCTGCTTTCCTTTGCTTCCCAAGCAAATTCTAAAGAAAGAATTTGTAATTGCTTTTACCTTCATAAAGATATAACCTAGTTCCGTTCCAAACCCCCAAGGAATTGTCAGGTCTCCAAAATGGCCCACATCTGGCCAGCTGAGCACATACTAGTTGCATTTAAATCCACTTGGTAACTAAAAGTAGTACATGTGCTTCTTGCAATTAGTTTAGAAGACACTATTGTGATTCTGAATGAGTCAAAGATACCACGGGCCTGTGTTGCCCCGCGTGGCTCTGCCAGTATTTTCTTAGTACCTTCAGTGTGCTTCCCTTGGGGGAACCTGCAGGTCAAGGCATATCTGGTGGAAATTGTCTGTATTTTATTTTAAATTGGCATTAACATAGCTGCTTCAAGATCTTTCTCCCTTCTTGATGACTAGTTCCAGTCATATCGGAAGCCCATAAACCATATCCTGAGCTTTAAGCTTTCTCTCAGGGTTTAGTGAGCCAGTCTTTGAAGGGCATGTTCTGTCCACCTGAAGAGAATTCTGGCCTTATTAGCTAAGTGAAACCTTCCCTTCCCTAGTAGTAGCCTCAAAGGCAGATGTGTGCGCTTCAGTTCTGTCACCTCTGGTGGGGAAAAGCAGGGACCTAGTGCACGGTGGCTGCTTGTCTCCTTGCAGAAAAGCCTAACCAACATGGTGGCTTTGATTCTGCCTATTCTCTGGGCCTGAAAATGAAATATCCTCTATATTCAAAATACTCTTACTTTCACAGCAATACTCTTAGGATTAGAAGATCCTGTTGTCAAATAGAGTACTATCCACATTTCTCTTGGTCCTAAAAATGAGCGATTCTGCTCAATAAACTTGAGCAAAGGTCCAGAATTAACCACTAACTGAAAGGTGAAGTCATTTTATAACACATTAGCATGTCTTCACCTTTTCCCACCTCACACCAGGCAAGGCCAACCACCCAGCCTACCATACGATGCATTCTATTAAAGCCCCTCCACCGAGACGTTCATTTGATTTGTAGGTGTCATTTTAATAGAAATTTAGCTCACTCTTTCTAGAGAGAATTTCCACATCATTTTCGTTACTTATTTGTATTTTTGTTACTTCATTGGGGAGAACACACTTGGACCAGGCCATGTCTGAACTTTGTATTCCAAAGGATGTGCCTCTTTAAGGTCTGGGTATATATGGCCTTCCTTCCTGCATTTGCTTTCAGAACTGTGAAAAAATGGTGCTCTTCCATTTCAGATTGACTTTCAATGACTGATAGGCCAACTCAAAGGCACCAATGACAAACACTGCGATACCTCCTGTGCTCCGTAGCGTGGGGAGCTGGGTTTGGCTGTGATCCAGTGGGACATAGCCTGTCTAGGACAGCACAGAGCAGGTGTTATTTTCAAGGAATACAAATAGTGATCCACATTCCAACTTTAGTAACAGATAAGACAGGCAAAATATGATAAAAAAGAGAAATGCAGGCAAGCTGGGGACAAATTCATCTGAGGAGAGTAGAGGATGATATCAGAGAAGGCCTTACATCAGAGAAGGAAGGAAAATGGGGATATGTGGAGCAAAATGAAAATAAATTATAATTCATAAAGAAGACAGGATGACAACACATGGTTCTGCCAAAGCTGGAAGCCGGAGCGAGAGGAGGGAAGCACTGCTCATAGAATATTTGGTTACTCTAGGCCAGTCTGAGGTAAAGTTAGCCCCTCCCAGGGCCCGTACACAGGCAAACCTAGATAAAGGCACAGGTTGAGGAAACAAAGACCCAGGAAAACTGAAGCTGAGATTTTAAGAGTCGGCCACAAAATTGTCCTTTCATTTTGAGTAGGAACGTTGTGTGTTGCTGCGGGGGTTGGGTGGGGGGCAGCCAAAAACAAAAACATTTTGTGCTTGTCACTGAAATACTTTGTTTAAATAATTCTATTTGACTCCAAAATGTAAGTTCCAGGTTAGACAGATCAAAAGCAACCAGTCTTGAAAATGAAGCTTTTTAAATTCCAGCCCCGCTGTTGGAACAGAGAATAAAGGCTTTGTTTAAACATGCATTCCCAGCAGCAAGCAGAGCTTTGAAATTGGCCGGGGAAGTTGCGTCCTATAATGGCTGCGCTTGGCTAGAGACCAAGGAGCTGTGGCCTCTGGGAAATGGCCCTGGGCTGGATATTTTCTATTTGCCCCTCCAGAACCACTCTGCCTGCTCTGCCCTCTCTACCCAGAGAGGCTGATCTTCAGGGACTGCATTAACACACTCCCTGGGCTTCTGGATTCGTTGGGATTCTGTCAATGAAGACACCAAGGGGAGATGAGAGAAGGGGAGAGCCAAGTCCAGACGCTGACCCCCCAAGTGCCTCCCTGCTCTGGGCCAGGCTGCTGGGCATTCGCTGCCTTCTTTGGTGGGCGCAGCTCCTGCCTGGCAGCCCTCTTACTGTGTCCCCTGCCCTTGCAGGCCAAGACCAGCCTATTGCCCTGGCTACTATGTCTTCCTTTGTGGGTTTTCCTAAGCCCTCTCAGTGCCTTTATGAACAGTCTCTGTTAAACCCTCACCTTCCATATTTGAGTTTACCATCTGTCTTTGGCTGCAACCCAAGTGGTGTTGACCCTTTCCTTATCAGTGCTGCATTGTTCCTGACCCAGGGTAGTTTTTTCTCTGGCTGCCAGTCTTCGACCAAAGTACAGTAAAGGGCAAAAAAAAAAAAAAAAAAGATAAACGAGCTCTTCTTGACAAAAAGAAATGACCTGGGTGGTCACTAGGGGTTAGGGGTGGGGCTGGCGGGGAGATTTTCCTGAGGTTGGGAGCTAGGTAGAGCAGGACACATTGAGCATTGCCCGACACTGAACCCGAAATCTGAAATTGTCTGCGCTCAAGGTTTGGGAGCCTAAAGAATGCAGCACTTCACTGTGACAGCCAAGAGGACCTGGGAGGAGGCCGCCCCATGCTAGCTGTCAGCTGCCAGTGAGGGACCAGGGAAGGGGCTTCCAGGGGACCCTGCAGAGCCCAGGGAGCACAGGTGACCTGAAGACAAGACGTCTCCTGGGCTTCGTGTTCACTTAATCTCTGCAAGCACTGAACTCACTTTACAGAAGCGTTCTAAGGTAGAAGTTTTTGACTATTCAAAGACTTCACATCGCTCAGCTGTCCTCTTCAGGATCCTGCATTTTTCTGAGTGAACTGGCTGAGAACTGATTTTGATTTCTGTTCAGTATGTTGTTATCAGTTAATTCTCATTGGTGAGCCAATTTTCTTTGCTTTTGTTCTTCAAAGCGAGGCCGCATCCGCGGCTGTCTTGCATTTTTGCGGCTGCCTTCTTCAGTCCCTACTATAATCAGCTCAACTCTGTGCTTGCTGGGTCAGTTCTCCATATGTCCCTGAATAATCTGGGTCAGCCCTCAGAGGATTGGTGGGGGTTCCCACCACTGCCCCATTGGGAAGGTTAATAGGACCCTTTGCAGTGTCACCAGGGCACTCTCAGGGACCTCCCCTTCCCTGTTGCCCGGTGCCATCCCAGGCACCTTAGCCAGATCCTGGACCTCCTCCTCCAAACATGCATCAGGTCCTGTCCTGGCCCAGAGAACAGAACTAGAGACACCGTGCAGCCCCTGCCTCCGTCCAGGCTCCTGCTGGTTCCTCTCCTAACTAGATCCTCCGGCATCTTCATGGCATATCCAGGGCATTGATGCAGGGGCCACAGAAGTCTCCCTGCCCTTTGAGGACCAAAACCTCCCTGTAGGCAAGGTCCTGAAGCCAAGCTATTCTTTAGGAAAGCCTTTCCTCAGTCAGCACAAAAAGTTGTCTCCATCCCCAGGAGCAATTGCAAGGCTGGAGGAGTCAGCATTTCTGTGTAACTGAAGGGTGGGGCAGGTGGGGCGGAAGATGGAGGGCAATTGATCCCCTCCCTGGACCCTAAGGAAGGCGCCCTTGCGGGGAGGTAGCAGCGGATATTTCCTGGTCCAAATACTGGCTTCCACTTAGTTACTAGAATCAAAGTCTTTTTGCAAGCTGGACTTTGAGCTATAGTAGTAGATGGGATCTATTTTAACTAAAACCCCCTTTCAGAGTCATGATGTAACAGCAGCAACATACACAGAGCGCTTACTACATGCCAGACACCATTCTAAGCACTTTACATGTATCAGTTATTTCCATTGTTACCACAACCTGTGAAGTTGATACCATTATCTCTACAGAGAAATGAATTGAGGCACAGAGAGATTAAGAACTGTGTCCAAGGTCACACAGTTAAGAAGTAGCACAACGGGCCGGGCGTGGCGGCTTCCACCTGTAATCCCAGCACTTTGGGAGACCGAGACGGGCAGATCACGAGGTCAGGAGATCGAGACCATCCTGGCTAACACAGTGAAACCCCGTCTCTACTAAAAATGCAAAAAATTAGCCTGGCACGGCGGCGGGCGCCTGTAGTCCCAGCTACTTGGGAGGCTGAGGCAGGAGAATGGCATGAACCCGGGAGGTGGAGCTTGCAGTGAGCCAAGATTGCGCCACTGCACTGCAGCCTGGGCGACTGAGCGAGACTCCGTCTCAAAAAAAAAAAAAAAAAAAAAAAAA
Source organism: Rhinopithecus roxellana (assembly GCF_007565055.1). Taxonomy (NCBI): domain Eukaryota; kingdom Metazoa; phylum Chordata; class Mammalia; order Primates; family Cercopithecidae; genus Rhinopithecus; species Rhinopithecus roxellana. The sequence continues at coordinate 88,158,084 of NC_044563.1, read as the reverse complement.
AAGTAGCAGAACAATAACTGGAACCCAGCCAGTGGGCTCAAGTATCACTGTTGTACTATATGCCTCTCAAGGCGTTTGTATTTTTGCTCCCCTACTCTTTAGGCCTGAGCTACCATGAAGTTTGATCCCAGAGTTTCAAAAGACCGAGCAACTCACAAACACCTCCGTCTCCAGCAGGAGCCTAGAGTGATAATTTTGACAAGTTTGGGCTTGAGGTTTCAGAAGGGAGTGGAATTACTTTTCATGTTGACAAATTTGGTCGAGACTCAAGCACTGTATCAGGGAAAGTTGCATTCTGAAGGACTTTGTGTGATAAAAGTAAGTTCTTAAGGCTTTAACTGGTCCTTTTGTCTGGAGCAGTCTTTAGAAGCCTTTGAATATGTTTTTAACCGAAGAGAGAAAAAAGGCTTCATTCCTTCCTCAGGAATTCACAGGGACCGTCGTTTCTGTGCAGACATGACAGATCGATGCTTACCAGGAGCAAAGTGTGATTCTCATCACAGGGCAGCTAGGGGTTAGAATCACTATCATGTTTCGATTTCCCACATGCCTTCATCAGGTGGTGTGAGCAGCTGTGCCGCTGAGCGGGTGGAGTTCAGATGTGGAGTCCACCTCCCCATCTTGCCTTCCTCTAGCTTTTGCCGTTGCTCACTGCTTTAGATGACTTAGATGCAGTGACGTTGTGTCCCTTTCACATTGACACCGTTCCTGGTTCGGGGGCAGCCGTGTTTTTATAGGCTCAGTGGATTCTGTGGTGCAGGACGGGAGACGGCTGCTCTGGGCCTAAGCCAGCAGCTAAGGATGGTGCCATCTCTCCCCAGCTGCCCACCCCCCAGGCCATTGCCTGCCACTTGGTCCCAGGAGAAGAGAGGCAGTTCTTATTCAGGATCCTCATTGCTGTTTTGGAACTTCAGAAGAAAAGACTTCTAGCTCCCCAAAACCATGCAAATGGATACATTTTTACAAGAGTTGTTTTTCTTCCAGAAGCAGTTACCTGGTTGTAACTTCAGTCCCTTGCCCCCATCAGCACAGAAATTAGTCATGAGACTGTAGTCATTTAGCCACTTAAGTTTCATGTCAACTTTCTGCTCACCAACTTTTTATATCAGTTCCTGACCAGGCTTCATTGTTGTGTAGCCCAGCCCGTGTGAAATCTTGACAGAAATGTCTTACCTGCAGTGATTCTGATTGCTTGGAGGGGAACAGTCTGACCACTGCCAGAATCTTTTTCTTTTCCTGTAAGATGACCAGCATCAGACCCCGTGGCACCATCATGGAAAGAGTTGTACAAAAGATGTTCATTAAGAACTGGATTGAGAGACTTATTCATTCAAGAAATAGTTTTTGGCCACCTACCATGTGCCAGGCGCTGACAGGCGCTGGATATAAAACGATGTGAAAGGCAGTCAAAGCCATTGCCCAGCATAGGGAGCTTGTAGCCATGGGGGCACAGGGACAGATGATGGCCATCTTTGTAATATAAATGCATAAAATAATTATATATTGTGATTAGAGATAAGAAGAAATTTATATAGAGAGTGCTACCATAGAGGATTACAGGATAGGAACCCTCTGGAAAGCCTCTCTAAGGAAGCCAACTGTGGGAAGAGCCGGGGAGGGATGTTTTAGGCAGAGGGAACAGGGGAAGAGCTTGGTGGGTTCCAAGACTTGGCCCAAAGGCCAGGATGATCAGGGAGGGGGAGAGGCAGGGGTCAGGTCCTGCAGGATTTAGGGGGCCACAGGAAGAAACCCTTTTATTCTAAATGCACTGGAAAGCCATTGAGGGCTTGACATCTGATTATATGTTTAAAGGATCAGTTTGTCTTCTGTGTAATGAATTATGTAAAGTGGGACAAAAGTGGAAGCAGGGAGATTGGTTAGAGGACATTGAATAAGATGGTGGCAGAGAAGATGGAGAGAAAATGGGTTGATATGAAATATGTTTTGGAAATCAAATTGATAGGATTCAGTGATGGATTAGAGGTGATGGTTGAAGAAGAGTGGGGAGGGGGCCAAGGATGACTTTGGCTTCAGTAACCAGATTGATGGTGGTTTCACTTCCTGGGGAAGGCCAGGCCTGGGCTGGCAGTGGAATGAAGAGTTCTAATGTGGTATCTAGAGGGCCTAGTAGGTATTCTCTTCCTGTGCGGAGATTAGAGATTGTAGAAAAATAAGACACAAGACTAAGAGAGAGTATGAAAGACAGCTGGGTCCAGGGCACAACTCCCACGAATGCGCGGAGTCTGGTAGTGGCCCCAAATGGCTAGGCTCACTGCTATTTATTGTAAACAAGGCAAGGGGGCAGGGTAAGGAGAGTGAGTCATCTCAGGTGATTGATAAGGTCAAGCAAGTCACGTGTTTACAGGACAAGGGGCCCATCCCTTTGTGGTAGCCAAAGCAGAGAGGGAGGACAGCATATGTCAGTGTTTTTTCTATGCACTTATCAGAGAGATCAAAGACTTTAATACTTTCACTATTTCTGCTACTGCTATCTTCTAGGAACTTAAAAGGAGGACCAGGTGTACAGGCAGAACATGTAAAGTGAACAAGGAGTGTGACCACTGAAGCACAGCACCACAGGGAGACGTTTAAGCCTCCAGATGTCTGCAGGCAGGCCTGGCTAATGTCCGACCTCCCACAAGAGGCTGGTGGAGCAGAGTGTTCTCTAACTCCTACAAAGAAAGGGAGTTTCCCTTTCACGGTCTGCTAAGTAACAGGCCCCTTCCCAGGCACTGGCGTTCCCACAAGACCAAGGTGCCCCTAAGCGGCCCTTATCCGGGCATGACACAGGCTCACACTCTTGTCTTCTGGTCTCTTCTCACAATGTTCCTTCAGCTCCTGACTCTGCACTGGCTGGTCAGTTATAATAGTAAAACAGAGATTAATACTAAAAACTAATGATTATTATCCATATGTGATCATCTCTATATCCTATTTCTGGTATAACTTTTCTTACTATAACTACTTTCTTTATTATATTGGAACAGCTTGTGCCTTCACCCTCTTGCCTCCGCACCTGGGTAACTTCCCGCCCACATCTAGCTGGTCATATGAAGTTTGAGATCTCTATCAGATCTCAAAGTGGAGATGACTGACTACTTGAGATGGATTTAAAGGTTGGAGCAGATCAAGGTGGATGGAGAGAAAAGAGCCCAAAGGCGGAGAAGGATGTGAAGAGAGACCCAGAGTTAATAGCGAAATTGTGTGCAGAGGCTTCTGGGTGCCTGACAGGGCTCACAGAATCCAGGGAAACCTGGTATCAAGGCACCATCTTGGTCCACACAGTAAGTGTGTCTCCCTCACTCAAGGACTAGGCAGTGACTGTACTTTGGCAAGAAGAAGGATGAGAATGGAGTGGAATGACATGAAATGCCATTCAGAGAAATATCCCTGGGAGATGTGGCCAAACCTCCTTATTGCTTGATTAATTGAATCTGAATAGTGATAGGTAAAAAGCCCTCAGTAGCTAAATCATAATTCCATAGCCTTCCATTAGCAATAAATCAGAAAATGGTGGGCCAGGTACTTTTCTGAAACCCACATTTGCAGAATCCTGGACTGTCTGAACTGTTCCTTCAGCCCAAGTCTTCCTCAGTGCAGAAGCTGCACTCACAGCCTCCTCCAGCGAGCTGCCACCTCTGATGACACGTTCCTGGGGTTGAGGGCTCCCTACCTCCCAGGGCAGATGAATTCCACTCTGGAAACACCTAAGTGCGAGAAAATTCTTCCCATCATCTGACACCTCCTGCTCACTGGCCCTTCTGAAACTCTTTAGAGGCCTCTCCAGCTGCCACATCCCAGCCCCTTGGGTTTGAAGGTGATTCCCACAACCCTATGTGCCCTCTCCAGGCCAAACATCCCCGTGTCTCTTGGACTCCTCCTTAGTGACATGTTTCTAGGCCCTTCATTCTAGTTCATCTGGGGCTTTTTCCAAAATTGAACTCAGGCCTCCAAGTGTGGCCCGTCACCCCTAGTCCTTAGAACACTGTGCGTCTGTCACTGCAGCCCATTGTGTTCCTGTTAACAGGGATTCGTGGACAATCTAGTTTGAGTTTACCAGGACAGGCTTTAATGACAATGTGTCCCTGAAGCATGGTTATTTTCCTATCAATGTCCTTGTGGTGGACTCTGAGTGACCGCTAAAGAGCCTTTTTGCAGTGTGTTGCCTGCGGGGAGCAGGAGAGAGTATGTTGAGTCAATGCTCTGGGGTTGGGTCTGAGTCACAGAGCCCTGAGATTATCCAGGAAGACACACTCATTTTCCTTAAGTATCGGTCTTGCTAATTATCCACTGAGATATTTGGGGAGGGAAGAAGGCACAAACCAAATTACAGGCCTATTTGCCAGAGGATGCATTAGTGGCTTAGCTCCTGCTGGAGTGGCGGTGGGAAACAGGAGAGTATTGGCAACTTCAGATAGGACCTGTCCTGGACCCTCCAAACAGGCTGAGCACAGGTGTGGTCTGTGTCTATAAGCTGCACGTCCCCACGCCTCCCGCCCACACACACTGGGTGCCCATTAACTTCTGTGCTTAAATGGAATGGCTCTGAGCTCTCTCTCCCCATGCTACTATCAGAAATCTGAGTCTTTTGTAGGGAAGACTCTGAGCGCCCTCCCCCGAACATCTCTGAGAATTCCCAGGAGTGTTCACACATGTCCTTTTCCACTTGCAGCTCTTTACCTGAGACAGAGGCTCAGATGTGTCACTTTTTATGTCCTTGCCTCTCACTTTCATTTCCAGGGCTTCTGCCTACCATCAGTGACTATGTAGCCTCTGGTCAGCCAGGGGCTGTGGCAGCAGCTGCCCAGCAAGATGCCATATGTCCAGTGTGATGAGCGCCAGGCCCAAATCCCAAGTGTCACCCCGATGTAGCGTGCATGACACAGCAACCAGGCCCTGGGGTCCTCCCATGTTCCTTGCTGCAGGGTGTCCCTTCATGTGGAGTGGTCTCATGGAGTGGAGTGGACGTGGGTGGTAAGGATGTGCTGGCACATACGCCATAGGATGTGGGGGTGGGGGCGAGGTGGGAGTTGGGAAAAGGTGTCATGTGGGAGAGGCACAGTGCATACTGTGGTTACAGAGGGATATGGTTGGGAAGGAGGTCCCAGCAGAGATTGCTCTGGCCCTTCCCTTCTGGGTCTCAGAAGCTCCCCAGGTAATCCTGACATGCAACGTGTCTGCTTCCTGTCTGGTCCCCATACTAAAGGGATTTGTAGGCTATTTCCAAATTGCAAGGAACATAATGCAAAAAGCATATCTGCCTATGGTGAAATGGCTCAGACCACACCCACCTAAAGTTTTTGGGTAATGAAATATTTCAAAACACAGAGCTCGTAAAAGAGATAATGACAGGTATCCTTGGAGGTGCAAAGGGTGAGAGGTAGTCCAGCCCTTCACTGTACAGCAAGGCCCAGGGACAGGGTTTCCAGCTGCTCGGTGCTCACTAGACCAGAAGCCAGGCAGGGTGTCGGCTACAAGTGGGGTGCTGGGTGCTTGGTGATCTCTCATGTTTCTACATTCAGGATGTTCCCTGTGGGATAAACCTTCTCCCTGTGGGATCCTTATATGGGGATCGGGGCAGGCACAGACTCCTGTGTCTTCGTCACTCACAGCCCCAGCAGCTGTCCCTATTTCATTCTCCCTGGGTCAACAGCAGGAGCCCTAACCCTTAGCCACAATGGAGTGGGGAAGGGGCAGCCAGGAGACTCTCGGCTGACAGATTACTTGGAATACCCCTTATCAATTATGTAGCAGTCCCCACCACTGCCTTTGCAAGTTAGGTTTAAAATGAGGTGTGTTTTCTTAATTTTTTTTATTTTAATAGCTTGTGGGGTACAAGTGGTTTTTGGTTACACAGATGAATTGTACAGTAATGAAATCTGAGATTTTAGTGCACCCTTCACCTGAGTAGTATACATTTTACCCAAAATGTAGGTTTTTTATCCTTCGCCACTCAACACTCCTTCTTCTGAGTCTCCATAGTCCATTATACCACTCTATATGCCTTTGCATACCCATAGCTTAGCTCCCACCTATAAGTGAGAACATAGGGTATTTGATTTTCTATTCCTGAGTTACTTTACTTGGAATAGTGGCCTCCAGCTCCATCCAAATTGCTGCAAAAGACATTATTTCATTCTTTTTTTATGGCTGAGTAGTATGCCATGGTGTATATATACCACATTTTAAAAATCCACTCATTGGTTGATGGGCATTTAGGTTGGTTCCGTATCTTTGCAATTGTGAATTGTCCTTCTATAAACACACATGTGCAGGTGTCTTTTTGATATAATGATTTATTTTCCTTTGGGTAGATACCCAGTATTGAATTGAATGGTAGATCTACTTTTAGTTCTTTGTGAAATCTCCATACTGTTTTCCATAGGGGCTGTACTACTTTACATTCCAACCAGCAGTGTATAAGTGTTCCCTTTTCACCACATGCCCACCAACATGTATTATTTTTTGACTTTTTCATAATGGCCATTCTTTTTTTTGAGACGAGTTTTGCTCTTGTCACCCAGGCTGGAGTGCAATTGCATGATCTCAGCTCACTGCAACCTCCCCCTCCAGGTTTCAAGTGATTCTCCTGCCTCAGTCTCCTGAGTAACTGGGATTACAGGCACCCACTACCATGCCCAGCTATTTTTTTGTATTTTTAGTAGAGAGGAGGTTTCACCATGTAGGCCAGGCTACTCTTGAAGTCCTGACCTCAAGCGATCCACCCATCTCAGCCTCCCAAAGTGCTGGGACTACAGGCGTGAGACACTGCGCCCGGCCAATAATGGCCATTCTTAAGGCTCATATACTGTTGGTGGGAGTATAAATTAGTTCAACCATTATGGAAAACAGTATGGCGATTCCTCAAAGACTGAGAAACACAAATATCATTCAACCCAGCAATCCCATTGCTGGGTATATACCCAAAGGAATGTAAATTGTTCTATCATAAAAACACATGCACGTGTATGTTCACTGCAGGATTATTCACAATAGCAAAGACATGGAATCAACCCAAATGCCCATCATTGGTAGACTGGATAAAGAAAATGTGGTACCATGGAATAATATGGAGCCACAGAAATAAATGAGGTCATGTCCTTTGCAGGAATATGGATGGAGCTGGAGGCCATTATCCTTGGCAAACTAACACAGGAACAGAAAACCAAATACCACATGTTCTCACTTATAAGTGGGAGCTAAATGATGAGGACTCATGGGTAGCACAAAGAGGGGAACAACAGACACTGGGATCTATCAGAGGGTGAAAAATGGCCATTCTTACAGGAGTACTGGGGTACCTCATTGTGGTTCTGTTTGCATTTCCCTGATGATTAGTGATGTTGAGCATTTTTTTCATATGTTTTTGGCCATTTGTATATGTTCCTGTGAGAAATGTCTATTCATGTCTTTTCCCACTTTTTGTAAGTTTTTTTTCTTGCTAATCTGTTTGAGTTCCTTGTAGATTCTAGATATTAGTCTTCGTTTGCTGCATAGTTTGCTAATATTTTCTCCCCTTCTGTGGGTTGTCTGTTTACTCTGATGATTATTTCTTCTGCTGTGCAGAAGCCTTTTAGTTTCATTAGGTCCCATTTATTTATTTTTGTTTTTGTTGCATTTACTTTTGGGTTCTTAGTTGTGAATTATTTGCCTAGGCCAATGTGCAGGAGAGTTTTTCCTAGGTTATCTTCTTGAGTTTTTATGGTTTCAGGTCCTAGATTCAGGTCTTTTGATCCATCTTGAGTTGATTTTTTTATAAGGTGAGAGATAGGGATCCAATTTCATTGTTCTACATATGGCTAACCAGTTTTCCCAGCACGATTTATTAGATAGGGTCTCCTTCCCCCAATTTATGTTTTTGTGTGTTTTGTTGAAGACCAGTTGGTTTTAAGTATTTGGCTTTATTTCTGTGTTCTCTTTTCTGTTCCATTGGTCTATGTGTCTGCTTTTATACTGGTACCATGCTGTTTTGGTAACCATAGCCTTGTAGTATAATTTGAAGTCTGGTAATCTGATGCCTCCAGACTTGTTCTTTTTGCTTAGGATTGCTTTGGGTATTTGGGCCTTTTTTGGTTCCATGTAAATTTTAGGATTTTTTTTTCTAATTCTGTGAAAAATGATGTTGGTGTTAGGATAGGAATTGCACTGAATCTGTAGCTTACTTTCACCAGTGATATAGTTTGGCTGTGTCCCCACCCAAATCTCATCTTGAATTGTAGTTCACATAATCCCCACATGTCATGGGAAAGTAATTGAATCATGAGGGCATTTATTCTCATGCTGTTCTCGTGATGGTGAGTGAGTTCTCATGAGATCTGATGGTTGTTTTTGTTTGTTTGTTTGTTTATTGAGATGGAGTTTCACTCTTGTTGCCCAGGCTGGAGTGCAATGGTGCAATCTTGGCTCACTGCAACTTCCTCTTCCCTGGTTCAAGCAATTCTCCTACCTCAGCCTGCCAAGTAAATGGGACTACAGGCATGTGCTACCATGCCTAGCTAATTTTGTATTTTTATTAGAGACGGGGTTTCTCCTTGTTGGTCAGGCTGGTCTCAAACTCCTGACCTCAGGTGATCTGCCCACCTCTGCCTCCCGAAGTCCTGGGATTACAGGCTTCAAGAGATCTGATGGTTTTATAAAGGGCTTTTCCCCCACTTCACTCTGCACTTCTCCCTGCTGCTGCCATGTGAAGAAGGATGCATTTGCTTCTCCTTTCACCATGATTGTAAGTTTCCTGAGGCCTCCCCAGCCCTGCAGAGCTGTGAGTCAATTAAACCTCTTTCCTTTATAAATTACCCAGTCTTGAGTATTTCTTCATAGCGACCTGAGAATGGACTAATACAGGCAGTATGGTCATTTTCATGATATGGTCATTTTCATGAGCTTGGGATGTGTTTCTAGTTGTTTGTGTCATCTGTGGGTTCTGTCAGCAGTTTTTGTAGTTCTCTTTGTAGGGATCTTTTACATCCTTGGTTAAGTATATTCCTAGGTATTTTATTTTTTTAGCTGTTGTAAAAAGGATTAAGTTCTTGATTTGATTCTCAACTTGGTCATTGTTGGTATAAAGCAGTGCTACTGATTTGTGTATATTGATTTTGTAACCTGAGACTTTACTGAATTTATTTATCAAATCTTGGAATCTTTTGGAGGAGTCTTTAGGGTTTTCTAGGTATATGATCATATAATTGGTGAACAGCTGTAGTTTGACCTCCTCTTTTCCAATTTGCCTTTTCTTTCTCTTGCCTGATTGCTCTAGCCAGGACTTCCAGTACTATATTGAATAGAAGTGGTGACAGTGGGCATCTTTGTCTTGTACCAGTTCTCAGGGGGAATGTTTCAACTTTTCACCATTCAGTATCTTGTTGGCCGTGGGTTTGTCATACATGGCTTTTATTATTTTGGGGTAAGTCCCTTCTATGGCTAGTTTGTTGAGGGTTTTTATCATAAAGGATGCTGTATTTTATTGAATGCTTTTTCTGCATCTATTGAAATGATCATATGATTTTTATTTTTAATTATGTTTATATGATATATCCCATTTTGAAGTGTGTTCTAGTTGGCCGGTTTTTCGGGGGGATTTATTTTAGACAAAGGTGAAGATTAAGGGGTCTGCAATGGCCCTGCCTAGGCAACGGATCCAGCAGCATCAATCCCACAACTATAGGGGTATCTACAGGTCATTCTCGATTAATGAGGACATCATCTCTAGCTTCTAGTTTTTACTTTGGCTGTGACTTGGTTGAAGGAAAATGGAGGATTGTACAAGGTGCAAAGGGGCACAATTGAGTTAGTGGTTTTGATAAATGGACCAACATGGGCAGGATATAGGACACTGGGGAGGAGAGAAGTGATACTAGGAAAACAGCTTCAGATTATGCTTCTGAAGCTGGGAGGTTAGGGAAGCCTCTACAGTGGAGCCTGTCCTGCCCAGTCAGACTGTTGAGGACTTCAGGTTTCACACTATACTAGGGATGGCTGGAGCCAAAGTGTGGTAGCTGGAAGATGTGATCTCACTTAAAAGAAATGCAGAATTGGCCAGGCGCAGTGGCTCATGCCTGTAATCCCAGCACTTTGGGAGGCCGAGGCGGGCAGATCACGAGATCAGGAGATCGAGACCATACTGGCCAACATGGTGAAACCCTGTCTCTACTAAAAATACAAAAAAAACTAGCTGGGCATGGTGGCAGGTGCCTGTAGTCCCAGCTACTCAGGAGGCTGAGGCAGGGGAATCACTTGAACCTAAGATGCAGAAGTTGCAATAAGCCGAGATCGTGCCACTGCACTCCAGCCTGGTGAGAGTGAGACTCCATCTAACAAAAAAGAAAAAGAAAAAGAAGAAAGAATAAAAGCCTGCCAGTACAAGGCTTTATTGCAAATGCTTCTCTACTTGTAGAGATCAGACTTGATGAAGAAAGTGCACAGACGAGAAGTGGTGAAGCAGAGCTCAGAGAACCAAATTCTGTCTTAAGCCATCTGCCTTCTCCTGGCTTTGGCTAACCGTATTAAATACCCTCCACCCAGCCCCACCCAACATGCACATGTGAACACACGTGTGTGCAGCTTCTGTCCCTCACAGCTGCAGGGGACAGATTTGAGCTTGCCCCCATGACATGCTTAGACACAGATAAAGTCATAGTCACTTCTACCCCCTCCTGCCTGGGACCCAGGTTCCCAAGGATCAACCAAGATCCCTGTTTCCCAGAGCCTTGCCCTGGTGGCTATTGCTCAGTGATGCTTGGGCTGGCTGGAATCACAGCTCTGACCCTGCTCATTCCCCTGGATCCTCTTTGGAATATTCCCTGGGTGGCTGGTTCTGGAAGGAAGCAAAGGAATGCATTTGCCCTGTTGTAAGTCTGGAAATCTAAGTAGCCTGAGTGCCTGGGGGTTAGGCTGTATTCTCCAAGCTGAGTTTCCCAACTCTCCTGGCTAGGACCTCTTGTATTAGTCCATTTTCATACGACTATAAAGAACTGCCTGAGACTCTTTTCCAGTTTGCCCTTTCCTTTATAAAGGAAAGAGGCTTAATTGACTCACAGTTCCACATGGCTGGGGAGACCTCAGGAAACTTACAATCATGGCAGAAGGAAAAGGGGAAACAAGGCACTTTCTTTACAAGGTGGCAGGAAGGAGAAATGTTAAGTGAAGGGGGAAGAGCCCTCTATAAAACCATCAGATCTCATGAGCACTCACTATCATGAAAATAGCATGAGGGAAACCACCCCCATGGCTCACTGATCTGCCTCCACTTTCTAGGGAAAAAGAATTTGCAAATAAGGAAGTTGCAGACAACTCACTGCTGGCACCGTGTGTGAACTGCCTACATTCTATTAAGGAATATAAGCTAAACACATCCTAAAGCAATTCTCTGTGAACTTGAAAATCATTGAGTAGTTCTATTATTTTTACCTTTACCATATATGGCCAGTTACTTAAATAACACAAGTTCCAGGAGTCCATCACCAATAATAAGTTTATTTCTGTCAAGCAATGGGGGGAGGAAGTGGTAAGTAATTCCTGCCTCTGAGGTAGCCATGGAATAGCAGTGTTTCCCATTTGAACCCATATGGATGCCTGCCTTAAATGCTAGTTGTTAGAAAGATGTACATTGGAAACCCTATTGCAAATAAATGTCACTGCAAGTTGTAGGGTTAACCAGCAAGCAACTAAATTGATAATGATGAAGCTAAATTAATAGTAGTCTGTAGTTAAAAGGCAAGAGTAACAGTAATTAAAACCACAGTCCCTCAGGATGGCATCTCTTCAAACCTTGCAAGTGTGCATTTTTATGGGAGCATTAGTGCTGCCAGACTCTTTAGGAGGGCTTGGCATCAGAATCTTCTGGAAACACATTAATAAATTTAGTCTGTGATGCAAGATGAAGGAAATGTTATCTGTTAAAATTCCTCATAGGAAGGGAACCATACTTCCCTGCCAAATATCCCTTGGTGGGTCCTTGGGCTAGGAGATGAGGCAGCCGCCAGACCAGAATCTGGAGGGAGCTTTGAGGTAGAGGTGGGCTGGCGGAAGGGTGGGTTGGGAAATATGTGTCCACTGCTCTGGGCAAAACAGGGAGAAAGGAACAGCGAGGTAGTTGAAACCCTCTGTCTGCAACGTGACCTCTCTGCATGAACATCACTGTTACAGGTTAAATGTTTGTGTTCCCTCCTCCAAATTATTGTGTTAAAGCTCCAACCCTACCCCAGTCACAGTGTGACTGTGTCTGGAGGTAGGGATTTTATAGAGGTAATTATAGTTAAATGTGGTCACAAGGTTGGGGCCCTGAGCCAATAGTATTAGTGTCCTTATAAAAAGAGACAATGGAGACCCCAAGTATGATCTATCTTTCTCTCTCTCTCTGTCTCTCTCTCTCTCTTTCTCCGCCAGTGAGAAGGTGACCATCTGCAAGGCAGGAAGAGAGCCCTCACCAGAAACTGAACCTGCAAGGACCTTGATCTTGGACTTTCCAGCCTCCAGAACTGTAAGAAAATAAATTTCTCTCCTTTGAGCTACATGGCTTGTGGTATTTTATTATGGCAGCTTGAGTAGATGAAAATAACCTCCTACCTCTACCAACCCCCCCCCCGCAACCTCCCAGCTCACAGAGTACAAGGGGGTTGGGGGTGGGAGCTAAGGAGGAGCCTGAGCTCTGTGCTCTAATTGGCCCTTGGGTGAGCTCCCGTGGACCCTGGGGCAGGTGAGAGGTTGTGGGAGCCCAGAGGCACAGAGAGAAGCATCAGAAAGTCAGCCCTGGCAATTTGGAGACATCAGCCAGAGCTCTGGACTTCCACAGGCTATGTAACTGGATTTGGAGGCAGCAAGGGGCTCAGCTGAGAGCTGGGAAGACATATATAATCACTGCATTAATAACTTTGGTGCTTATGTAATTGGGTATCAGTAAGGAGGCCTGAAATGAAGGAAGACAGGGAAGACCAGGAATTACATGTTGTTGTGGCTAAGACCCCAGGAAGGCACCTGAACACTTGGACTGCTGGTGAGAGGCAGGAGGAACCTCTGGGTCCCCTGAGGCTGCAGCTACAGCCCCCTCTTTGAGAACCACTAGTCAAAGGCGCGGGTTCCAGGGAGGCCCCCAGGAGGCTACCCACTTGCGTTTTTCCAGCTCATTCTCAGCCGTGTTCTTCCAGGAACTTCAGACCCCACAACCTGCAGCCTGGGCCTCAATCACTGGGATGATCCCCCTATGAAGAGGGTCTGCTTATAGCTGCCACGTTATGGTGGCAATGGAGCCAGTGTCACCTGGTGATGCCACTGAGGACCAGTAGAGCCATCTGGGCCTGAGACCACCCTGAGTCCCCTGTGTGGAGGCCCCTCCTGTCCATTTTATACTTTTTTGCTGTCATATTCTTCCCAGCCATGCCTGGGCCCAGCCTGGTCCTCATACTAGCACCCCCACCCTCTTCCTTTCAGCTCCTGGGCAACCTGCTATGTCCTGCCCTTGCCTTTAACCCAGGGCTCCTAGTAGGGGTAGAGGTTGACATGTCCTGTCAAAATCATGTGGGCAGCATTCTCTCTGCATGTGGGCTCCACACCCCCCAGCAGTGTGACTTTGTAGCCCCCTCATCAAGAGCTGGAGTCTGTTCCCCAACCCCTTGAGTCTGGGCTGGCCTTGCAACTCGCTTTGGCCCATGAAATGCTATGGCCTGGAAACATGCAGGTTCTGAGCTTAAGCCTTCAGAGGCCTCGTGTCCTTCTGCTCTCTGTCTTGCTCCCCAACCTTTGCTGTGAGAACAAGCCCAGACCAGCCTCCTGGAGGATGAGAGACCATCTAGCACAGAGCCCAGTCATCCCAGCCAAGGCCCAAACATGGGAGATGGCCCACCCAAAGTCAGCAGCTCCCCAGATTTGGGTCTGCCCAAGGAGAACAGTGGACTCTGCAACTGCCCAAAGCACTAAATGCACAAACCCTCCCTGTGGCATGGGGTCTTTTCCCAAGCTAACCTTTAGGGTCTTGATGAGCCCTGCGTGGCTACCTCCATGACAGCCCTCACCTTCCAAGCAGGGCTTCTCAGAGAGGCTGGTCAGTGGGAGGGTCCCAGAGCTCCCAGAAGAGGCCACCATGCCCTCAGCCTTACAAGACAGAGCAAGACATGAACTCAGTCTGCAGAAAGACATGCTCTTGGCCCTTGGATGCTGTCTTAAGGGCTGCGGTGGGCAACCCCACAGATTGAGGCACTCAGGGAGGCAGTATGCCTGTCCCAGTCAGCCTTGGGAAGAAGATTTGGCTGTGAACACAGGACTGGCCGCCCTTCACCAGCCTACATGGTGGGATGCATGAAGAGCAGGCCTCAAATCCAAAGTCTAAGCGCCAAAGTTTCACTGTCCCCACATTTCTCTCATGAGTGTCTGCCTTTCCACTAGTTTCTAACTGGGAAGCTGAGGTTGTGAGGGTTTTCCTGAAAGACTAGGGTGTCTGGTGTTCATGTTAGACCCCAGGTGGGGTAAGGCTTTCAAGTATGAGCAGTTTCCCTACCACCTCTCCCACCCACCCCTTCTCCAGGCCTGAGCCAGTCAGGTAGAAACGTGGGATCTTGGTCTAAGGACCAAGGTTGCTTGAAGGCCCCTGCTTTGCAGAGCGAGACCTTACAAGGCCTTACAAGGACCCAATTGGCATTCACAGAACTTGGCCTGAGCCTTGCAGCAACATCAAGCTCATGGCTTATAGAGCAGTCTGCTCTGGAATAGTGTGATTCCAGCTACTAGAAAAGACTTCTTGGCCGGGCATGGTGGCGCACACCTGTAATCCCAGCACTTTGGGAGGCTGAGGTGGGAGGATCTCTTGACCCTAGGAATTAGGATCAGCCTGAGCAACAAAGTGAGCCCCATCTCTACAAAAAATCAAAATATTAGCTAGGTGTGGGTCACACACCTGTAGTTCCAGCATCTTGGCAGGCTGATGTAGGAGGATTGCTTGAGCCCAAGAGGTCGAGGCTACAATAAGCTATGATTGCACCACTGCACTCCAGCCTGGGCAAGAGAGTGAGACCCAGTCTCAAAAAAAAAAAAAAAAAAAAAAAAAAGAAAAGAAAAGAAAAAGAAGGAGGGAGGCAGGGAAGGAGGGAGGGAGGAAGAGAGGAAGGAAGGTAGGGAGGGAAGAACGAAGGGAGGGAGAGAGGGAGGAGGGAGGAAGGAAGGAAGAGAGGGAAATAAATGGAAGGAAGAAAGGGGAAAGAAAAAGAAGAAAGAGGAAGAGAGAAGGAAGGAGGGAGGGAAGGAAGGAAGGAAGGGAAAGGAAAGGAAAGAAGGAAAGAGAAAGAGAAAAAGAAAGAGAGAAAGAAAGAGGAAGGAAGGGAAAGGAAAGAAGAAAAGGAAAGAAAAGAAAGGAAAGAAGGAAGGAAGAAAGGACGGAAGGAAGAAAGAACGGAAGGAAGGAAGGACGGAAGGAAGGAAGGACGGAAGGAAGAAAGGAAGGAACGAAGAACAGAAAGAGAAAAAGTCCTCTTGCTCATCTGAACCTTTCCTCCCGTGCTTTCTCCCTGCATCGGTTTCCTGAGGCTGTGTAACAAATTACCACAAATTCTATGGCTTAAAACAACAGAAATGCATTTCCTAAATGCCTTTTCTAAGCTTTATATACATGAAAAAGAATATATTATGTACTCTTGTATCTGAGTTCTTCTGCTTAACAGTTTTAACTGAATTTTTATTCAGATATTTGTATATTCTCATGCTATTGAAATGTAGGTTTTTGAGATTCATCCATGTAATAGTAACTCATTTCTTTTGGCCAGAAGTCCAAATCAAGGTATTTGCAGAGCCACGCTTTCTCTGAAGCTTCTTGGGCAGAATCTGTCCTTGCCTCTCCAAGCTCCTGGTGGTTCCTGGCATTCCTTGGCTCATGGCAGCATCCCTCCAGTCTCTGCCTCCTTCTTCACACAGCCTTCCTTGCTGCCTCTCTGGGTGGCCCCTCCTCTCCTCTTCCTCTCAGGACACCAATCATTGGATTTGGGGCACATCCTAAATCTAGGATGATTTCATCTTGCAATCCTTAACTAGTTACGTCTTGCAAAGAGCGTTTTTACCAAACAAGGTCATTTTCTGAGGCTCCAAATGGACATGAATTTGGGGGAGGGCACTCTTTAGCCCACTACACTTTTTCATGGTTCCTCCTCTGCCCCAGGCCCCCACTGAGCACTTGTGCTTCCTCAGCCCCCAACAGCCCTCCAGGATCAGACATTGGCCATGCTCCCCAGCTTCGTTCCAAGGCAAACAGCCCCGCTCCTTCCACGGCTCTCTCTAGCCCTAGTCTCACTTCATGATCTTAAAACTCATCACTATCCTATTCATCCCTCTCTGGACCACCAGTTTGTCAAAGTCCCTCTTAAAACATAGCTCTTGATATGGAGCCCAGAAACCAAACTCCCAGCCACTTCTCATGTTGGGTGCAGTCCTCCTGACAAGAGAGCCTAGACTGGCACTGACTTGGGTGACTGAGGGTGTGACACTCTTGCCCGGGGCCTCTCCAGCCCCGTTTCTCACAGGAGCTACCTTGTCTCCTCCAGCTGCAACTTCAGCAGTTGACTTTTTGACCCTAAATTCAGGATGTTGCATTTGCCCCACTGAGGTCCCCTGTTGGAGGTCTGAGCCCCATACTTGTAGCCTCAGGAATGGAGTGTTTTGCCCTCTGCTTCTCCCTTACAGCCCTAAGCAGAGAAGGCACCAGGGAGTTGGAGAAAGTCTCAGCTTTTGGGCCTGGGAGGGTGGATCATACCTGTAATCTCAGCATTTTGGGAGGCCAAGGCAAGATGATCACTTGAGGCCAGGAGTTTGAGACCAGCCTGGTCTACACAGTGAGACCCCATATCTACAAAAAATTAAGAAATGAGCTGGGCATAGTGGCATGCTCCTGTAGTCCCAAGTATTTAGGAGGCTGAGGTGGGAGGATTGCTTGAGCTCAGGAGTTGGAGGCTGCAGTGAGCTATGATCGTGCCAGCCTGGGTGACAGAGTGAGATACCATTTCTTTAAAAAAAAAAAAAAAAAAAAAAAAAAGCCTCATCTTTTGAGGCCTGGGTTTGAATCAGCCTGTTTTTCCTGTTGCCCCTTAGCTCTACCCCAATCCTCCCAAAGCGGCTCCAAGCCAGCCCTGGCCCTTGGGAGGGTGGGTGGCCCTTCAGACGGGGTCTCCTCCTGCCTTCATTGGTGTAGCTGGAGCACCAGAATGGGGCTGTTCTTAACACAGAAGGGCCTGAGACAGAAACTCAGAGCAGACAACAGCCTCTCCCCCATGCAGGGCTCTGAATTCTCACTCAGAAACTTCCACTGACTAAGCCTTTAGTGTGCAGGTTGGCCACAGTGTTCCTCAGGCTGGCCCCTTAGGATAAAGCCCCAGCATCTCAAGCCTCAAAGACTAGCCCTCAGCCCCAACCCTTAGCTGTGCAGAGGGCATCCACAGCAACCTAGGTCCTGGGGCCTTGCCGAGGCTCAGCCTTTCAGGAATTCCCAAGCAGTGAGAGTTCAGAATTCTACAAATAAAGAAACTGGGGTCAGCAGGAAGAGAGACCAGGCCTGCTAAGCTCCGGCATCAGAGCTTTCCTTCCCCACTCAGGCTGGCTGCACCCTCACAGTGGCTGCAGAGGCATAGGAGGAGAGGAGGAGGTGGGAGAACTGAGGCCAGGTGCTGCCCCGCCCTCCCTCCCTAGGCCCCTCTCCTGCCTCTTGAGCCTTCTTTCTCTCTCAATTTATGTAAATGTCATATTATAAATACAGTTTAGTAACTTGCAGTTTTGCCAAAACAGTGCATAATGGATATGTCCTCATGGCAGTGAAGCGAGGTGTGTATCGCGGCCCTTCCATGGCTGCCCAGTAGCTGTCTCTGTCCCCTAACAGGCATTCCATACAGACAGACACAGATGCTGATGGCTTCTGCGGTGGTAACAGCTCTGTGATGGGGCTACCTCAGCACACTGTGCATTTGTGCGATCAGCTCCTTTCTATAGATTCCCAGATGTGGATTTGAAGGTGAAAGAGCATGTATATTTCATGTCTTAATCTGACCACCCAATGTCTTAGGGTGGTTGGGGCCCTCCCCGGGGGAATGTGGTAAGTTATTTTGGATCCTGAGATTAAAGGGAAGCTGCTTTGAAGCAGGGAAACAAGGCTGACCAGACTGGGGCTCCTTGAGGGCAGGGGCCAGGCTCCCATCCAAGGGGAGGCAAGAACCTGCCACTCGGGCAGGGCTTCAGAACTGGAGGGGTTAATTAGAGATGGATCCAGAAATCTATAAACACCCGAAAATGACTGACATGTGCTAATTTCTTCTTTAGTATTCACAATGGCTTTCTGTTAATTAAGAAGAGACAGAGCCCAGGGGAGAGGTGACAGGCCAGTAATTCTGGCGCTGGTGGGCTGGGCAGGCTGCCCATCCTGGGCCTGCTGAGGGTGAGGGGCCAGCCAGGGCACAGTTCGACCTTGAGGACACAGGCCAAGGACAGCCTGGCCCTCAGGGAGCCTCCTTGGGCAAGAGGTAACATTGTGCATGGGACAGGCAGCAGCTTTCAGGTTTCTTGTTTTTGAAGCTCAGTGACTGCTGGCTCTTGAGGAAACTGGGGACACAGGAGGCCTGGGTGGGAGATTGGGGTCTCCCCTTTCCCAGGGAGTCTTTTCCATAGCCATGCAGGGACAGGGTGGACAGGCTCCTTCTCCCACAGCTGATGGAGGAAGTGAGACTGCACTGAGGTTTCTGAAGTGGGTCCACTTCTTTGGGTGTGGTGGGTAGGAAGGACCCTGCCCTCTGCTGCTTGGCTGCAGGGGTAGGATGAGAGGATGGAGACCACCGTCAGTTATATCCCTCAGTCCCCCTTCATCACGTGCTCGCTGCCCTTTCCTACCACTCCACCACCCCACAGAAGCTAGGGCTGAGCCAGAGCTCTGGCCCAAGTCACTCTGGACAGATGGGAACACCTGGAGACAGCCTGCGTGTGTGTGTGTGTGTGTGTGTGTGTGTGTGTGTGTGTGTGTGTGTGATGTTGAGTGTGTCCAGTCTTGTCTGCATGTTCATTGTGCATATCATTGTGTGTATGAGAATGTGTGAGTGTGACTGTGTGTTCAAATCCTGTACCATTTTCAAGCTTCATGTGCCTTTGGGCAAACCACCAAACTCTCTATAACTCATTCTCCTCATCTGAAAACTAGGAATGGTGATAGGTGCCCACTTCACAGGGTTGCTGTGAAGATTATATGAGTGTGTGTCGCACACTTAGAACAATCCTTGTGTTTGAAAAGCATCTTTAGCCTAGAACCCCTTTCCCTCCTCTACTACTTCATTTATTTGGTGAATTCCTACTCATTCTTCAAGACCCAGCTGAAGTTCAGGCAGCATCAGGTCCATGTCACAGTGCAGGAAGATCTACCCTTAGAGTTCTGGGCTCAGGGGCAGAAGTTCTCAGTCCCTAAAGAAGCAGAGAGGAGCCTCTGGTCCCCATACCTCATAGTCAGAACATGAATGTACAATGATGTGAACACGTCAGCATGGGCTTGTACACATCTGTACAATGATGCATGTATATACGCAATGTACACCCACACACTCACAATCTGCATGGATACAGGAGGTACAAATACTTTGTGTCCTCAGCATTTGCAGACATAGGACTCACACACGTAACCTTGGCATGCACAGTACGCACGGATAGAAGCCCTCCATTGTCTACAAACATGATGTAGAAGCAGAACTTATATACACACATTTTGTACACATTTAGTACTTTGTTCACACATGTATACAAAACGTATACTTTGTACACATAAACTCTTACATAAATTCTTTGTATATGCACAGTGCAGACAGACACAGAATGCATACCTGTGTACATGCATGGCATGGATGTATTCTTTATACACAGGGCAACACAAGAATAACGAATACATATGCACACACGTGTGTGCTCACACACACTGTACAGTCCCAAGTGCAAGGCCTCAGACTCTCATAGTCTGCACAAACCAGCCTGTAGCTGCCATCCCTGGGGAAAACTCACCCTGAGCCAGTAACCTCCCTTTAACCTTCAGCGCTGAAGGCTGCATTGGACCCACAGATGGGGAATTAATTGGTGTCATTAACATGAGGCAGTGATAATGACTTCTCATCGATCCCTGTGGCAGATGTATGGCCACCCCGAGGTGGAACTGGGAGTTCAGGATTGGGGTCTGGGCCTCTCTTGCGGAGCTTTGATCTTTGGTGGCCACACTGGATGCCCATTCCTGTAAACAGACTGTGGTCAGGCCCCACCTTGCAGGATTCCTCATAGAGCACAGAGGGGAAATGGAACCCAGGGGAGATATGCCACTTCCCAAGGTCACCTGGCCTGCTAGAGGCTGGGGCCACCTGGGCACTCAGGACTCAGCCCCTCACATGTGAGCCTCCCCCGACCCCCTCTGTGCTCTCCCACCCCTTCTGTAGAAGTCACTCTTGTCCCTCCTTTCCCCCCAGGCTTTAACCGTCTCCTGCAGGGCTGGCCCTGTTCACAGTCTCTGTCCTGTGTCCTGGGGCCTTCAATGGGACTGAGACCATGAAGTGGAAGGGCTTGACTGTAGGAAGGAGAGGGCCTGGGCTGCAAAGAGGATGAAGGTGCAGAGGCTGGCCTGGGACAGACCAACAGACCAGCAAACTCCTGCTCCTCCAAGAGGCTGCCTTCTCCAGGAAGCCTCCCCTGATGGGCCTACTCCAGGCCTAGCTGTATCCCCTTCCGATGCTTCAGCAGCTTCTTCTGCATCCAGCCCTTATCCCATGGGATTGTAGTGGTCTGCTTCCCCCTTTCCTTCCCCACTGTGCCATGAGAAAGTCTTCCTGTATGGACTTTATCTAATGATCTCTGCAGCTCCTTCAGGCTTACCCCAGAACAGGCAAGTAGTAGGTGCCTAATGGATGTTGAATAAATGGAAATAGACTGAGACAGACAGATAGGCAGACAGACAGGTGGAAAGGCTGAGACCAGAGCTGGAAGGACAAATGGAGAGGGGTGCTGGACCCCAAGTTCCAGGACTCTGTGGGGTGGAAGGTGGGTGCATGGGCCTTAGGGGCTTGGCCAGGTGCCCAGTAATGGCAGAGACTTTGTGTTCTCTGGGGCCCCCAGAGGCTTCCGGTTCCCTTCCTGGGTTGGAGCCAGGCTACTTCCTCCTACCTGTCCTCTCAGGACAGAAGCATGGGGAAGGTAGCTGAAGGCCCTGCAGCTGGGAGCTGGGCTGGAAAGTGGCAGTGGGTAGATGGAGGTGGAGGGGTGGTAACGGTAAATGGGATCCAAGGAATAGGATTCAGACTCTGTGGGTTCAGACACGGGCCGAGGCTGAACTCATTCCCAGCAGCCCCCGGAAGCCCAACCTGGGTCAGGCCCCTGGGGACACCCCCAGACTGGCTGGCTGCACTGAATTTGTTACTGTCACTGCATTTCCAGGGTTTATAATGAGCTGCTAATGAGCTGTCAGCTAATTATGAGAATTAAATGGGGTAGCGGGGCTGAGTTGAGTTTTGCTGAAAGCTTCTGGGGTGTCCGGGGGGAGGGAAGGTCCCCATCAGCTTCCTGGCCCCCTCATGAAGGTGAGGGTGGAGGAATTTGCTCTTGGAGAGAAAGAGGGAGAACTCCAGCAGCCCCAGAATAAGGCAACTCTGGCCCCACAGCTGGGGAGCACCTGCACCAGAAGGCAGGGCAGTCGGGTCTGCGGAGGGCAGCTGAGCGGCCCCAGAGGTTTAACTCTCTGTGTGACCTCAGGCATGTCCCCCTGGGTCTAGAGTCTTTCCTTCTATCTGTAAAATGGGTCTGGAGGAGGAGAAGGGACTAACCAGCTGTTCCCTGCTGGCCCTTCCTCCCATCTCAGCCCTATCACGACACTGTGACTCCTCCTTCTTCACAGATGTGGCTCAGAGGCCCCCAGCTTTGTGAACATAGGAATTTGCTTGGGGGTCACATGAAATAATTGGTGAACCCAAGTGGAGAATCTTTAACCAATAGAAATGAGTGCATATGTTGACAGGTGCAAGAACATTCGTAGCAGCTATTTTCATAATAGAGCAAAACTGGAATAACCCCAATGTCCATCAACAGAAGAAGGGATAAATAAATTATGGCATATTCAAACAATGAAGTAGTACATAGCAATGACAAAGAACAAACTACGTACATAGACAGTCTTCATTTTATGTGATTCCATTTTATGTGATCCTGATATGCACAGATTCCAGTTACTATGGTTTAATTAAGCAATTTCAGTCTCTCAACAAGGTGGTTCAAATTTCAGCCACCATTTTACTGGCATATTTTAAACTGTGAGTAGTGGCCTAAGGGGTAAACTTCCCTGCTGGCTCTTCAGTTTGCAAGTTGCTCCATCAATAGCAGATACATATCATGATGGATGACCAATCACATCCCTCTTTCTAAGGCTGTTGGTGATTGGACAATGGCCAATTGGATCTCTAATTGAAAGAAGGAATTAGTTAACAAAGAAGAAATTGCAACAAAGAAATGAAAATGATAATGCTAGAAGTAAAATTCAACTCAAATGTCAATGGAGTTGTAGAAGAAATAGCTGACTGGGAATGCCCACCGACGCTGCCACCGTTTGGCTCCAGATGTGCAGCAGAGGAACTTAGCAAAGACAAACATATTGACATAAACGAGGAACGAGGTTGTGATGAAGTGGATGGACATGCCCCGGAGAAAGTGATGCTCACAAAACACTTCACACCAAAGGAACTTCCAGAGATATTTCACAACACTGAAAACACAAAGGAGGAAATGTTGGTAGCAGAGCCAAACTCAGAACACAGTCTGACAATTGGCCAACACATAGAAAAGATGCTTGCCTGTATTGTAAGTGACACGACCAGCACTGTTCAATCTGCTCTTCATAAGCTTTTACAAAGAAGTAAAACACTTTAATTCTTAATTTTCTGATGTCTAAAATTGCATCAGAATTAAAACTAATTAAAA
Source organism: Rhinopithecus roxellana (assembly GCF_007565055.1). Taxonomy (NCBI): domain Eukaryota; kingdom Metazoa; phylum Chordata; class Mammalia; order Primates; family Cercopithecidae; genus Rhinopithecus; species Rhinopithecus roxellana. Next base: position 88,135,149 of record NC_044563.1, on the reverse strand, counting down.
CTAATACTAAATGAGTATTAGTTTTACTATTGTTTTTATTTCCCAACTATATTTATAACTTAACAGTAAGAGTTTTTAATGTTTTGACAAAACTTCTAAAGGTCACAGAACAATCATACTTTTCCCCCACTGATTAGGATCTCCCTGTGCAATTTCAGCTCACACGGTCGTTTGTGTGTCCCTCACGCACCGCTGTGCAGAGCGAGAGCTGCCGGTACATGCATTTGCACAGATGACTCTCACAGAGATGATGCTGAGAAGAAGCCAGATGCAAAAAACAAGTACATACTTTATGATTCCAGTCACATGAAGTTCAAAGGCAGGCAAAACTAATCTATGGGAGTAGAAGCCAGAAGAGTGGTTACCTGGGGTAGGTGGGAGTACTAACTGGGTCATGAGGAAGTCCACTGGGATGTGGGATATATTCCAGAACTTGATTTGGGTGGTTTCAGGCATGTATAAATTTATTTTAGAAATCATCCAGCTGTATACTGAAAATGTGTGTACTTTATGTAAAATATTCTTAAATAATTTTTTAAGTGGAGAAATCCTGTGACTGTCTTGGGGTTTTGTGCAGCTCCATCTTCGAGAATTTGACAGTATTCCACGTGGCTGGCCTTTTTTACCTTCTTCACTCTCTTCCCTCTCCCGCCCCCAGTAATCCGGCCCTCCTGGTTGCCCTTCCCTCTCTCTGGCTACTCCTCAGCCCCATGCCTGACTTCTCAGCGCTGCTCTTCACTTTCTCCCCATGTTGGTCATCACCTGCTGCACTGGTCCTGCCCAAGGGGCACCTCCTCCACCCTGGAGCCCAGGCTCACCCAGAACCCTCCCGGGCTCACTCCCTTCAGGTGTGCAGCAGGTGACCCTGTTACCCTTGTCTCCTCAGTCTCTCTCAGGAAAGAAGGAAAGAAGGAAAGGAGGGAGGAAGGCAATGAGGGAGGAAGGAAGGGAGAGAGAGAGGAAGGAAGAGAGGGAGGGAGGGAGGAAGAGAGGGAGGGAGGGAGGAAGAGAGGGAGGGAGGGAGGAAGAGAGGGAGGGAGGGAGGAAGGCAATGAGGGAGGAAGGAAGGGAGAGAGAGAGGAAGGAAGAGAGGGAGGGAGGGAGGAAGAGAGGGAGGGAGGGAGGAAGAGAGGGAGGGAGGGAGGAAGAGAGGGAGGGAGGGAGGAAGAGAGGGAGGGATGGAGGAAGAGAGGGAGGGAGGGAGAGAGGCAGAAAGAGAGGGAGGGAGGGAGGAAGGAAGGGATGGCAAATGGATGGGAAAATAAAGGAGAAGGAAGGTCGGTCTGGCTGCTGCTGGGGAAGGGGCAGCTTCAGGGAGAGACGGTGCAGGGCAGGAGCTGCTTAGGGAGGATTTGGGCCTGATCCCAGCTGTAGAGAAGCAGCACCCCATTAATGCCTTCCCGGCCACCGACGCGCCTCCCTAATGGAGTCTGGAACTCCATACTATTAGCCACAAATGGCATTTTGAAATGGCTTTTTTTTTTTGGGCGAACCCCAAAGACATTGCTAAGATTTACATTTTCAAATATATGCTGACCTTTTTTTCCTCTTTCTTTGAGTTCATTTGTCATCAGTGTATAATTGAATCAATATATTTTCCGATCAGCCCCAAGATTGAATAAGGTCACGGGGAGCCGTGTGTGGGCATTAGACATCATTATTTCACTCTGAATGAGCGGCCATGGCACGGAGCATTCCGGGCGCCAAATGAAATTCTATTAGATTCTATTACACTTTTACAATTATAGAGACGTTCCAATATTACAAGGGGAAATGAAGTCATAATAAAAAAGCCCAGAGGTGTATTACAGAGAAATGGGCACACTATTTTTCTAGTTAAAAACTTGATGGAAGGAGCTTGACTGGCTTTCGGTTGCCGAGATGTGACCTTGTTCTCAAAGTCCCTCAGTTGTTGGGCCCCGGCCCTTCCTTCCCAAACCTCTGCTGCTCAGAGAACACTCAGAGCCAGAATTTGGAAGCCAGCTTACCCTCTCTAATCAAACTGAGTCCAGCTCCTAGGCCCCATGGAGGCACAGACTTGTTCCAAACTGATGTCACGTCCGGGGCAATGAGGCAGCCGAGATACTGAACCATCCTGGGGAAGTGTCTGACCCTGTGAGAAAGAAGCAGAGTGGCCAAGCAGGCATGTGAGAGGGTGGCCATGGGCCTGCGTGAGCACAGGCACCTGCCTGCTGGCATACAAGGCAGGGATTCTAGCAGTGGTGGCATGGGTGCCCACTCCGTGCTGTGGAACACATGCTCCATGCCACTGTGCTGCAGTGGGCCAGGAATCCTGCCATCCTGTCCTGACCCTTGCAGAGGCGTTCCATCAGCTCCATGCACAGATAAGACAGGGCCCAAGAGGGGCAGCTGGCAGGGCTTCCTGAAGAAGCAGAGGAGACAAGCTAGGCCTTGAGGGATTGGGAAAGCCTAGATATAGGGATAAGAGAAGAAGAGCCCCAGAGCTTGAAGGAGAGGAGAAACCAGTGCAACGAAAGGTCCAGAGGTTGGGGCGAGCCTAGCGCATTGAGAGTCAGGGATTGGTGGGGGTGGTGGAGAGGGCAAATGCTGGAGAGTGAGTAGGTGGGTGGGGACTGGGGTGAAGGGTGGGGCCTCAGCCTCTTGGGAGACCTGAGGGCAGGCAAGAGTCTGGTCAGGTGCGGGTTGGTGGCTGCCCAGGAAAGGCTCGCTGTGGGATGAGGTGCACGCTGGACAACCACCCAAGGGAGGCAGGACAGGGGGCCAGGCCAGGAGGGGGCTAAGGAGGGTCTCTGGCACCTGGGTGGTTGTTCAGGACCATCTTGGGAAGAAGACAGTGACAGAGCCTCTTGGGAACAGGCATGGAGCCCTCCCCTTCCCTCTGGCCCTGCCCAGGTGCAGGGATAGATGGTGGATAGACGAATGAACTTCAGGCTTTCCAGGAACACTGTTAGATGGGATAATGGTTCACTAATCTTTTGCTCCCCTCTCTCTTGAGGTATACATTTTCCCACCCATAGATGTTGGACCTGGCCATGTGTGGTAGGCAGAATTGTAAAGGTGACCCCCCAAGATTCCTGATCCCTAGTTATCAGTGCAGCACTAATTTAGGTACTGCTGTGGAGGGATTTTGCAGATGTAATTAAAGTCCTAAGTCAGTTGACCGTATGATACAGAGATTATCCACGTAGATCTAAACCAATCCAGTGAGCCCCTTAAAAAGCAGAGCATGTTCCCTGGTTAGCAACACAAAAGGAAGCCGAAGAGTCAAAGCACAAAAAGGATTTTTTGCATTATTGCTAGTTTGATGATGGAGGGGCCACATGACAAGGAATGCAGGCGGCTTCCAGAAGCTGGGAGCAATGCTGGCTGCCAGTCAGCAAGGAAACGGAGACATCAGTACTCCGAGGGCATGGAAAAATCCTGCACCTGCAATAGCAGGAATGAGCCTGGAAGAGGAGCCCCAGCTCTAGATGAGAATGCAACGGCTGACACCTTGATTTCTGCCTGGGCAGAGAGCCCATCACACCATGCTGGGCTTCTGACCTACAGACTGTGGACTCATAAATGGGCATTGTTTTAAGCCACCAATTTCATGGTAATTCGTAAAGCAGCAATAAAAGACTAATCATGCCTTGACTTGTATTGGACAATGGACAATGCAAGTGACAATGAGGACCTGGGGCTAGGCCTTGTGGGTTTCTGCTCAGCCTCTCCTGATCCTTTGATGATTAGAGACTAGGAAGTGCAGGCCCAGGAGCTGTGCCTTCTGCTGGGCCAGAGGAACCGGCCTGAACCCAACAAGACCCTGCAGCCATCCCTTGCTGACCTGCATCCTAAAGTGGGGTCACGCAGTCAACCCACAGACCTGGTAACAGGCAAATCAATGTTGCTCTAAACTGTGGAGTTGTCAGGTGTCATGCCACCATAATGTCACAGCAATAGTTGAATTTACAGATACCTTCATCTTAGCAGCAGCCAGGAACAGGCTGGGACAAAGAGGCACGGGCTGCTTTGAGGTCCTGGAGCTGTCATCTTGTGCAGGGGTGAGCCCTGGAGGCCAAGGCTTGTGCTGAGCCAGCCTGATCCACAGCACTGGAACATCAGCTAACTGTCCTTACCACCACCCTGGGTGTCTGCATGCCCTTTCTGTTGGGGTCACCTCTGGAAGTCACTGTGCCCCACTAGGAAGTCTCCTTTCCTCTAAGAAAGCTGGAGCCCCATGGCCTTTCCCTTGCTGCTAAGAGGGATGCTTGCCTTTTTCCAGGCAAGTTCTGCTAGACCACCCCTGTGCCAGCTGCACAGGAAAGTGTCAGGCCCTTGCCCCTAAACTCGGGGGACACAGGCCACATCCCCTCAAGAACCTCTCTCTCTGATTGCTGGGCAGTGCTGTCTTTCCAGAAAAATCCTCACTTGTCTCACCCACCACCTGGAGGCAAGTAACTGAGGAGGCACACGGGCCCATGAGGGTGTCCACTCAGCAAGCCTTGCCCGGACCAGCCAGCATCATGCTGTTAAGACATGGGGTCTGGGCTTCTGTTTACCCCAGCATTGGACCTCAGTTTAGACCAGCACCTCTCCTTGCCCTTTTACAATTTACTTTGAAATAACCTCAACTTTACAGAAAAGTAGCAAGTCCAGTACACACAACTTTTTTCCCCTGAGTCATTTGAAAACATAGGGTGATGACATGGGGCCCATCAAGAAAACTTGCGCATGCATTTCCCTCAACCTTCTTTAACACAGCAAAATCAGCAAATTAGCACTGACATATAACTAGCAGTCAGTCTTCTGCCCCACTCAAGATGCACCAAGCATCCCAACAATGTCCTTTAGAGCAAAAAGACCCAGATTTTGGGGTCATGCATCTCACTCAGTTGTCATGTTCCTCAGTCTCCCTCAATCTGGGATAGTGCCTGGTCTTTCCTGACCTTATTGCCTTTGTGATGACAGGCCGGTATTGGGCAGGCTGTCCCTCAATCTGGGTTTGTCTAACGTTTCTCAAGGTTCAGTGCAGGCTGTGCGTGTTGGACAGGCCTGTTACCATGGGCTCGTCCCCGCGCTTCTTGTCGGGAGGCGCAGGGTTTTGACTGTTCCATTGCTGATGCTCACTTTGATCACATAAGGAAGGTGGTATCTGCCAGCCTTCTCTCCACGGTAAAACGAAAAAACAAATTTTCCCTTTGTAATAACTGTGGGAAGTATTACGAGACTGTGTAAATATCCCATTCCTCATTAAATTTTCAATTTATTCATTTATGTCAGTATGGATTCATGGTTTCCTATTTCTTTCAATGGGTTATGAACTGCTACTATCATTATTTATTTTGATGTTCAGATTGCCCCAGATTTGGCCAGTGGGAGCCCCTTCAGGCTGGTTTGTCGCAGCACCCGCCCCCTCTCACTGTCCCAGCTGTTCCTGGTCATTCCTCCGGTGGAACAGTACCTGGATGACCTCAATAACCATCTCTTCACCCTCCAGGTACCCTGCAGCAGCGCCTTTAAGACTACTCTTTCAGGCTGGCATCCTGAGTGCTCATTTCCCATCCCGATGGTTAGACCTTGGCTGGAGGGCAGATCTCAACCCCTGCCCTTGGCTGGCACAGATCTGGGCTGAGCACACAGGCACAAGGCACCCCCACTCACCAATGCACTGGAGACAGGACTGAGCTGTTGGCTCAAAGGGAGTCTATGCAGCTTCCTCAGGTGTGTGCAGGGTGGGGTCCCAGCTCATTTCCAGAGCTCAGACATGCCCCCACCCCAAGCTGGGACTCCCCCAGTCCTCAAATCCTGACGTCTTCCGGTGTGGTCTTCCCTGTTGTCCCAGGAGAGGGCAGGGCTCAGCCTGGCTCTGCGGCCACTTGTGGGTAGCCGGTGATTTGCAGGGGAAGTGCAGGAGAAGGCCCAGTGGCAGCTGTGTCATAATAGAAGACATGTGGGCAGAGTCTGGAGAACCAAGAGAGGGCTGCTTTGAGCCCAAGCTAGGCAAAGAGGCTGAGTGACACCAGGAGCCTATATGGGGAGGCGGGGCCATACAGGCAAGCCCCTGTTAAACCAAACTTCAGAATGGATAGTGGCCAAGCTGAGCTGAGTACCTGCAATTTTCTAGCTTTTCTAGCTTCAGTTCTCATACCTCTTCAGACATTTCCTAATGTGGGGCTCTGGTGACACACTGGGCGTGAGTTCATCTAAGCTTGTGGCCCCATGTAGAGCTCCCCCTCCAGCTTTCAGGAGCAGTTTGCATGGCTCAAAGGTGACCCTAGGGTGCACCTGAATGCTGCAATTCCTGCGGGATTCCTGGAGGGGGATTGTGGGCCTCCTCTTCTTCCCCAGCCTTCTCCTAGTGGGGAGGGGTCTGAGGGCAGGAGGACCCTTGGGGAGTTCAGGGACTTCCCTGCAGCAGGCCCCTGCCCCTCCCGTGGTTCCGATCCCAGGTTCTGGCTGTGCAGAAGCCCAGAGCTCAAGGCTAATTGTGAATTAGGAGCCCAATTATGCCTGGCACAATTGGCTCCGCCCTGCCTCCTCTTCCCGACAGACATGTATATTAATAGTTGGCACTTATTGAACCAAATATGAATATTCATCTTCATTTATATTTCAAGGCCTTTCCTCCTGGAGGCCCGCGGGGCTGCGACCAGCTCCAGCCCCATCACGGAGCTGACAGCTCGCACTCCTGGGCCCTGACTCCTGGCTCCGCGGGCCGCAGGGCGGGCTCCCAGCTGTCCACAAACACTCATTAGGGGGGCCGGACCCAGCGAGCTGCGGAGAATGTGTAATCGCGCCGCGCGCTGCTAATTAGGGAGCTGATGGGGCATTGAGGGCGAGAGGACGAATTCTTTAAACAGAGGACGGGAAACTTGAAGAGCTGTAATTACTTGGAGCAGAGTTCATTTCAGAACTTGGGAGCCAATGAGTCTGATGGCAGCCCTGCTGGGAGGAGGGAGGAGGGCAGGCCGGGAAGGAGGGAGAAAACTGGGGCCTCGGCACCCAGGACCTCAGGCTGCACAACTGCGGGGCAGTGCCTCCACCTTCATTTAATGCAATCCAGCTGTGTGGGCCCCGCCCCACTTCAGGGACAGCTTCCTCTAGCTCAGGGCAGACTTGGGGTCGGGCTCCCGTCTCTCTTGCACAGTTACCTCCGGAGTGCTACCCTGGCATTGCGGGTCCTGCGGCGTGCTCGCAGCTCCACCAAGGGCCTTGGACCTCCATAGACAGTCACCGCTGTCCAGAGCCGTGAGTCATGGTCCAGCTCTCTGACAGCTGGTGTCCCTGTTTCCCAAAGCCAGCGGAGATGAGGGTCATTGGGCTCCTCAGATGCCCCGGCTGGAACTGGCAGGAATTGTTATGGACAGAAGGAAAGTTTAGAGGCTCTCCAGAGCCTGCTGGGCATGTCCTTGATACTGTGGATCCTTCATAGGAACTGCTTCCTCCTGGGTGCCCTCTGCCCCCCTCAGCCCTAAGGTTCCCCCCTCACCCCCACCACTGGTCTCCTTTAAATCTCCCTGTCTGACGTCTCACCCACCTCTCCCAGGAAAACCTCACCACTGTCAGCAGGAAAGGATAACAGTGGTGAGCCATCGGTCCTCCCTCCCAGGACAGGGTCCCCTGTCAGCCAGTCACTTTGGAGGAGTTGGAGGCCCCCACTCCGCCTTTTCCGGCTCCACAGCACCTTTCTTTAAGGCCCAGTGCTACCTGGGTCTCACAGGATTGCTGTGGGCAGAAAGAGCTCCAGGCTCACAGTCAAAGGTGGACATGGATGCCCCGGGTGGATTTCCCTGTCTCTGTTCCCACTGGCGTGAGCTTCGTGCCTGTAACTAATGGGCAGATTCTTGCACACCTCCAATAAGTCCCACCCAATTTTCAGCAACTGTTAGATCTGAATCCATGCTCTGAAAGGATATACTTCCTCAGTTAGCAAGGTGTAATCCTCTGCCCCTAGCTCCCCACCCCTGCCACCCCTGTTATGGGGTAGAATGGCCTTTGGTTCCAGCCTTTACTCTGTTACTCAAGGAGAAGCTCCTGACTCAAACTCCATTTGTTAGGTCTGCAGTCCCCCTGCGAACAGACTTATCAGCACTCCTTCTCCATGTGGCTGCTGTTTGTTGCATGTCAACTGGTGATGATGATGGTGATGGTGACAGCAACAAAAGCTACCATTTATGAAGTGCTTCTGACATGCCGGACTAAGGGCATGTCTAAGGGCCTCGTGTACTCACTCATTCAACCCTCGCAGTAACCCTCAGTGGATAGTATTAGTATTTATTATCCCCATTTTACATATGAGGAAGTGGAAGTTCAGAAACGCTTAGTGGCCTGTTGGTAAGTGGCAGAGAAAGATTTGAAAGCCAGTCCACCTGGCCCCAGAGGCTGTGCTGCTGGCCTCAATCCCTGACTGCACCTGGAAGGGCGGGCCTGGGGCTGCTGCTCAGGCTGGACAAGGAGAGGAAGGAACGCCCTGTTTTTGTAGATGGAGAGAACAGGGTCAGAGGACAGCCAAGTCATTCCTCTAGGTCCCACCCAGTTGGGCACCAGCTGTGCGACCCAGCGGGAAATCTGGGCCAGCATCTCCTCACTTCGGCCTGGAGCCATCCAGTACCGTAGCCACTAACCCCATGTGGCTACTGAAATAAACAAAATGACAGATTTGATTCCTCAGTCACACCAGCCACATATCCATGCACAACAGTCATGTATGCCGTTTTAACCTCTGCCGTTATCAGTCACTCCATACTCAGTGCATGTGGCCTGCCCAGCTTGGGGTAGAACTTTGAGAATCCCAAAACCTTTGAGAATCTTCTCCCTGGCACCCTCCAGGTCTGAGAGTACTAACTTTCCCTGAGACCCTCCAGGTCTCAGAGTACTAACTGCCCGGTGAGGGCAGTGTGGGAAGGGTCTCTGTGGAAAAGTTGGTGGGAAAAGCCCCATCCTCAGACCTGCCTCTGCAGCCCTTGTTCAAGCCTCAGAAGCCGCAATTAGCAGGCAGCAGCCGCTGCTTGAACCCACCATTCCCCTCCTCCCGGAGGCTGGAGGCTGGGCAGCTCCAGCAGCTTTGCTCCTTTCTTCTGCAAGAAGAGATCAGAAACAGAAGCATTCAGGCTGCGGCTGGCTGGCTCCTCTCTCGACATGAAGTCTGTGCCCAGCCCTGCCAGGCTGGGCTTCCAATTACGGAAGCTCGGCTTCAGCCACGGAGGGGCCGGCGCCCAGCCAGCAACCCACCTGGCCCCCTCCTCTAATCAAAGCCTAATTGATGTGGGCTTGCTTGCAAGTCTTGCAGCACTCCTCTTGCTTCCCCAGCCCCAGCTGCTGCTCCTCAGGGAGCTCAGCCCTTTGTCCCTGCAAGTTTGAAACCATCTGAACAGAAGGTGGTGGCTCTGTGTTCAAGCATTCTGGACTTTCTTCATGCCCTTAGGTGGAAGTGTACCTGGATGGTTTCTGGGCAGGTTTCTGGGAGAGGATGTTCAAGTCACCTCCCCAGTTGCTTCCTAGACCTGTGCTTGAGTTGGGTGGGGCTGAGCATGATGTGGGGTGTCTGAGGGGTGCGTGTGTGTGCGAGGTTTTGCAGACATGTACTCTGGAGTGTTGCTCTGCTAAGGAATTAGGCTTCTAGCTCTGAGTATGAGCACCTGCCTTCAACCTAGGACACCTGGATGTACCTTAGGATAGGGTATTTTATCTGGGGAAACAGGATGAGGAGGAATGAGGAAGGGAGATGAGGGTGAGAGTGGAGGTGGGGCAGGGCTGGGAGGATTCTGGGAGGCAGTTCTAGCCGGGCCTGGCAGGGGTTTCTCCTAACTGATGCCACCTCGTCCCTGGAGCTGTTCCATGTGAAGAAAGGGCAAGGAGGGGAGGAGGAGACGTGGTGACACAGTGTTCTCATCTTGGCGGCTCACCTTGCAGTTTGCAAATCCTTCCTCTCGGTTTATCTCCATGGCTCTGTGAAGCAAGCAGAGCAGGACAATCATGCCCAGTCTGCAGAAGGGGAAAGTGATTTGATGAATATCACACAGGGCCAGAGGTGGCGCTGAAACCTGACCCTTGTCCCCAGGCTCTAACCACCCAGCTGTGGCCCATGGCTGCCAGTAGAAATTCCAGACCTTCATCCTACCCAGGAAGTGCCACTGCTAGAGTGGTCACATTTGGTTCCAAATGGCCTGGATTTGGGGCTGGGGCTGTTTTATTTGCAGTTTTAGGAAGAATGGCACAGATGAGAGACTTTGAGTTCGCTCAAAACAACCTTGAAAATGACAGAAGAATTCCATCCAGGCTGCAAGGGTAAAAAGGCACCCCACACTCCCCCAGGCCTCCTCCGAGGAAGACCCCCTCTATTTGAGACAGCCGAAAAACAATAGGGATGGGAGAATTTTGGACATGGACTGGTTGTAACTTAAGGTGGGGAAATAGGAGGGGGTGGTGGCAAATTTTTGGCTTAAATGTGTAGGTGGCCTTGGAGTCCATTAATGATGTCCTGTTCTGATTTCAGCGGATTTGGGGACTGCGGCTGCTCTAGTAGGTATCAGTGGAACTAGAAACGGAGCTGTGCGGATGGGCTGCTGACTGTCCCCCAAGGGAGGCAGCTCTGCCCTTGTGAGACAGATCAGAAAGTCAAGGGAGACAAAACCGGGTGACTAGAGAAGGACATGCTTCTCTCCCCCTTCCTGTGCCAGAGCGTCCTTCAAAGGAGGGCTTTGCCAAGCTGCTTAGTCAGAACCCAAGCTATTGACTGGGTGTGGTCACAGCCTTAGCCAGCACCAACTCAGGTTCGTGGCTTCTTGCTGACCCGGGCAGAGTGTGAGCCCTGGGTCCTGAGGTCATCTCTCTTCTGCTCCTCTCCTCTCATCCCTTCTGTGGATGGCCTGGGAGGAGATGTGGGCTCAGAACCTCTCGTGGGGTTTCTCTCTGTCCTCTAGGCCCACCTGGATGTGCTGATGCCACAGGTAGACCTGGGGAGTGAAAGGCCCCGCTGAGGACCTCAAGCCGCTGGTCCATGTTCCCGTCAGCTGGCAGCACTCGGGGCCAGGGCCGCGGGCATTCACACAGCACAGGTGCTCGTGAGCCTGGGCTCTGATTTCTGTTCTACTGTTGCTCCCTCCGGACCCCACTGGAAGAGTGGTGGCATGGGGGGCAGGATGCAGGCATTCCTGGGTCCCTGGCAGAAATAACCTCTAACAGCACCAAAACCTCACCCTTAACCTAGAATGGTTATTAACATATTAATTAATATTTGAAAACTCATTACACCTTGATGATGGCTTCTTTAATCAGCTTTTGTATTAATTGCAGCCACCCAGGAGCCATACCCATACTTATGTGGCAAAATGGAGTCATTCTACTTAATTACTGAGGTGATTTTATAGGCAGTCCTCAAAGCCCACAAACAATCAGAGATTTGATGTGATGTCTTCTTTTTAGATTTTCTTTTACATTGGATGCTATGATGGTTGGAAGTTTTTTCTTATATTGGACTAAAATGTTCTGATTGGCACCCCTGCTGCCCTCTCCATTATACCACTGTGGAGCACCTGGTTTCCCCAGATGCTGGCCTCTAGGAGAGCCTGTCTTGAGGCCGTGGACCTTGGGGGGTGAGGAGGCTCTAACACCCACTGTGCCCCTTGGGGCTGCCACCCCCAGACAATACCACAGGCCTGGGAAACCCTCTCCTCCTTCTCTTGGCAGGTTCTGCCTCTGAGTTCAGGGCCGAAACCCTAGAGCTCTGTCTATGGTAGTATCAGTCTTCAAGGCGTGCTGCCTTCAATCTTTTCAGTTACCTGGGGGATCATCCTGCTAGGCTCTGGCCACAGCATCCCTCCTCCCTGGTGCCTACTGGATTATTTCTAAACTCCTTTTCCTCCAAACCACTGCCCAGCTTTAAAATGGGTCAAACAACCACCACCCGCCAGCTTTGCCCACTACCCAGGGGATGCTTTGATGGCAACTCATGCTCATTTGTTGGGACAGTTTCAGTGGGGAAGGTGATGGGACAGAGGCCACGTCAGACCCTGCTGGTATTTCTCTTGCTGGAATGGAAAGATCTCAGTCCTCCATCCCTGAGTGCCTCTGAGAATTTTAGGGTTTCTGTCATTTCCCAGCGGGGCTGAAGGCACAGCCCCTGGGCAGGGAGCCCTCATGGTATGTGCCTCACCTTCCTCCTTCAGCTCCAAGGGGATGGAGGAGCTCGTGGTGGTATCCAGGTCTCAGATGAGCCAAGAGTGCTGAGGCCGAGGCAAAATGGACCAGGCAAGGCATCTGTCTTTTAGGACAGCAGCAGAAATTATAAGCACTGAAGCGTGTGCCTGTCCGCCTCCGAACGATGCTCCCACATCCAGCATCCCTGCTGGGGCCTGCCTGCCCCGAGAAAGCCTGCCAGAGCAGGGAACAGAGTCAAATGGTGTTGAGAGATGGAATCAGCCTCTTGTGCTTTAGAAATTATGGTGAAGTGACAGGCAGGGAAATTGGTGACTCCCTCCTGTGGTGCTGATAACACCGGAGCTCATCCATCACCCGTGCAGGGACAGCCAGAGCCATGCAGAGCCCCAGCTGCTCTAAGGGGTCCCCTGTGGCCCTCACAGCAGGGCGGGCAGAGGCTGATGGCCACTGGGTCCTAATGAAGCCATAGCCCTGGACATGTGTATGCCACAGTAAGTGTGGACTGGGGTCAGGAGCCAGCTCACAGGGTGGGGAGACATTAAAAATACAGGTAGGGGCAGGTAAGTTTTATGGTTTGGTTTGAGGCCAGTCAGAGTGAATTTTTGGGTAAGGCCAGATTCAGGTCAGGGGTCAAATGAGGCTTCCAGCTGGATTTAGGAAAGGCATCAGGACTAGTGAATAGAATTGGCGTTTGGTTTTGGAGGAGGGTGTTTTGTTGGAGATTATGGGTGTGTCAGGGTGCTGGGGCTCTTCATTTAAGGGGTAGTTAGTTGTCCTATCTGGGGACACCAGGAAAGGAGGACAGGACCAGGCAAGTCATCCCCAGGGTCAGCGCCTACTCAGGGAACACCTGGGGTTTCCTCCCTTTTTTTCCAGCCTGGAATTCTGAGCTTTCTTATCCCTGTCGTTGTTCCAGGGCCCTCTTCTATCCCAACTGTTCTCTGCAGCAAGGGATGCTGGGGGCTGGTGACTCTGCGGAAGGGCTTGGAACTGAAGGTCCCAGTCACTTCTATGGCTGCAACGTGGACAGCACGTGCCATTTCTAAAGGACAGTAATTCTTTAGCTCCCCTTGTCTCTTCCCCTCCCTGCTCACAGGCATATACCAGCCCATACCTGCCACTTAGCTGCAAACCCTGTCCCTCATTCTGGTGCAGGTTCCTCTGTGATGGGCCTGGCCACTCCTGTCCTTTCTTTCCCCTTCCTGACCCCCATGTCCTGCCTATCCCTCTCTCCCTGAAGGCCAGAGCCATTCTCAGAGCCTTCTAGTGCAAGATGAGGGTGGCTGGCACCAGGAGAGTGGCATGGAGGAGACCAAAGTCCCTGCATGGGAAGGTGAGACGTGAGCTGTCACCCCCTGAGCTTCCCTGTTGTGTGCCCCAGAGGTTGTGTGTCAGTGTGAGGTGGAGCAGGGGCATCCGATGCTTCTCAGCTGGCTCAGCCCAGCCCGTTTCCAGCCTCATGAGTTGGCTGGGGTCTGCCTCTCCACCTCGGGTGCACTTTGAGCTCTTTCTGTGTTGCTCTCCCCACAGTTTCTCCATAAAGGCTCTTGCTCTGCCCTTGTACTAACTGCCTGGCCTCCTGCTCTGGGAGTCTGGGCCCTGCTGCTGCCCCTGCATCCTGGCATGGGGGTAGAAGGCACAGGCTGCAGAGTCCCACAGTCCTGGATCCAAATCCTCTGCCACCACAGAGCCACTGATGGCCCTCAGAAGTGAGTCACATGACTGTTCTAAGCTTCAGTTTCCTTATCCGTAAAATAGGGATACTCATGTGTCCCATCGAGCAACACCACTTTGAGGATTAAGTGAGATGAGGCATATGAAGTGCAATGCACACAACAGGCTCTCAAGAAACAGCTGATCCTCTTGGCCTAACCTGTGCATGATCGCAGCTCTGTGGGGCCTTGGTTGTCTCAGGGCAGGGCCATCAGAAACAGATCCTGAGATGAGGATGCACATGATTTATGAAGGAGGGTTTCCCAGGAGAAATCTGTAAGGAGTGGGTGAAGGACAGAGAAGGGGAAAAAGCCAAGCTGGTGTGGGGTGGGAGGAGTGTGGTGGAGGGAGGACTCCAGACAGTTTCAGTCCCCTCGAGAGTAGGGTCAGTCTCATCCTGCATGGAGAGCTCTGGGACATGATCATGCTTCCTAATTGTCCCGACTGGGGGCAAGGGAGCTGGGCTTTCACACTCCAGCCCTTGATCATTGGCCAAGGCCACCCCAGGGATGTCAACTCCAGACAACTGGCTCAGCAGTTCCAGAGAAGTCATCCAGAGAATTGCATGTGAGGTGGTCAGAGGCACATGCACCTCAAAGGTGGGGAAGAGCTCACAGAAATGGTAAAGGGGACATGAGGGGACTGGGGCAGAGGAATCCCAGAAGCCCTGTGATGATTCTGAGCGTGGGCCCTGCATGTGAGGCCTGGGACGACTGAGAGGCAGCCATCCCAAGATGAAGCAGTAACTAAGTAACTATACTGGGCAGGCCTGCGTACTGGGATAAAAAACCTTCAGGGCACAAAGGGTTCTTCAGGAAGGGAAAAAATGGAAAATAACAATAATCATGGTAGCTAACACTTGCATGACACTTATATGATATCAGACACTGCTTTAAGGACTTTATTTAATTTAATACAACAGTCCTAAGAGAGGCTATTACTGCCCCCAGTTTACAGGTGAAGAAATGGAGTCTTGACAAAGTCAACCAACATGTCCAAGGTCCCACAGCTAGAAGTGGAAATGACCCATGGGATCAGCCAGAGAACAGAGGGAGCTGGCAGTGGGAGGCAGCTCTGGAGAGCTCCTCTGCAGAGAAAGGGTGCTCCACAGCTGGGTGGGGAGCCAGCCTGAACTGAGGCTCCATCAGTGGAAGCTCTAGATGCTGGGTTAGGTGACTCACTCAAGGTCACACACCTGGTACAATTCAAACCAAAGTTGAAGAAATGATATTTTAAAAATAGTCATGTGGTTTTTTTTTCCAGTTTCTTAAGTGCTCTCCCACCCTTTTCACTCAGCCAGAGGCACCACTGTTTCAAGGATGCTCGGGGTTATTGAAGCAGGAAGGCAAAGAGAAGCAGACTCAATGTGCAGACTCCCAAAACAGGGCTGTGTCCACAGTGGAACAGACACGTCAAGAATCAGGCTTAGTGGAGACAGAGAAGGTTTTGTAAGTTCCTAAAGCTCCTTTTACACAGCTGAATCAAGCCTGGTGGACTTAGAGATTTACTCTAAGCCCCAGCATAAGGAGAATGGAGGATGATATGGTTTGGCTGTATCCCCACCCAAATCTCATCTTGAATTGTAGTTCCCATAATCCCCATGTATCATGGGAGGTATCTGGTGGGAGGTAATAAAATCATGGAGATGGTTACCCTCATGCTGCTGTCCTCCTGATAGTGAGTGAGTTCTCACAGATCTGATGGTTTTATAAGGGGCTTCCCCTTTTGCTTGGCTCTCATTCTTCTCTCTCCTGCCACCTTGTGAAGAAGGACATGTTTGCTTCCCCTTCCACCATGATTGTAAGTTTCCTGAGGTGTCCGCAGCTCTGTAGAACTATGAGTCAATTAAACCTCTTCCTTTATAAATTACCCAGTCTCAGGTATGTCTTTATTAGCAGCATGAGAATGGACTAATACAGAGGATACAACACAGGGGAAGATCCCCCTGGCAGGAAGAGGAAGTAGAGGGATCTGAGCCACTAAAATGGCAGCAGGAAAAGAGGTGAGGGGTCAGCTGTTGCAGTCCTGGTTGCTCCCTGGTGTTCAAGCACAGGGGAAATAGAGTCAGTCACCCAGATGGGTTTGAGGCCTTCCCAATGGGAGGCATTGTCTCTTCTCCTCTCAGGGACTAGACTGGGAACAAGACCAGCTCCTTAGCAAAGCTCTGAGATCTACAGGTGCTAGGCAGGATGCATCATCCAGGCAGTGGTTTAGAAATGGCAGGGGAAGGTGGGTGAGCCAAGGGGCAGCCTTGCAAGGCCTCCACCCACTCTGCCACAGTGGAAATAAAGCATTTTAATGTTTCTAGGCCCTTGAAGGGGTCCTGGAGAGAGAAGAGTGAGGGTGGATTCAGATAGGTCTGGCGTCAGGTCAGGTATTAGAGGCTTGTGCTATTTGTCAAGTATTACAGTTTCACTCCCCTTCCTGGCTCGGGACAAGACTGAGCTTCTGCCTCCATGGTGGGGCCACATGACTAGTTCTAGCCAGTGTGTTGTGATAAGAAATGGCTTGTGCCATTTCCAGGATGGAACATTGAACCGCTGATGTGAAACCCTCCATAGCACTCCTTTCTCTCGGCTGTAGTCACCAGCAGTGCCCCAGATAGTGACTGCTTCATCAGCCCGGATCCTGGAGTGTTGATAGGGAACAAAGCCCACCACTGACTTGTGATGACATGTAACACGAGCAAGAAATAAACATTTGTTGCCTGTCACTGAGATTTGGGGAGTGTTTATTATCAATCACAGCATCACCTAGTTTATACATGGCTGATGCAGACTTCATGACCAGAGGTCAGTATAGGGTTTCAAGGACTCAGCACCTAAGTGGGCACTGGGGGCTGGTCCAGCCACTCTGTCTGAGACCAGTGAAACCCAAAGGGCAGCAGTAGGCCGGATGCCCTTCCCTTTGCCACCATGAGCAGTGTGAGCTCCCCGCTGCATTCAGCTGCCATTTTAGGAAGAAGGAAGTCGAATGAAGATATATTGAAAGGGGAGAGAAACAGTCCTGATAGAGAGTTTGAATTTTGGAAGACTGAGTGTTTATGCAAAAGATGTTGAGTTAACCTGAAAGAGAGTGTTTTAAGCTGGAAAGACTGAGCTATCTTTCATTGGTAAGTTAAAGTATTTCCCCTACTCCCTTCCCAGTCGTCTGTGGGAATATGAGCTCAAGAGCAAGATGAAATGAATTATAGAAAATAAAGGTCTATGAATTTGCACATCTTAAATGTATAAAATTTTACAATTTCGTGTCTGCCAAACTCAATTCTGTCTGACTCCAGAGCTGGGGCCTACCTGTACCTTACTGTCTCCAGATAGCTCATGTTCCCCAAAATGCTGCCCACATGGAGGAAGGGGCTACAAGGGGCCACATGCCTGGCTTGAGTTATGGCAGCAAGATGAGAGTTGGGTTCGGGGTTGGGAGACACGAGGAGGCCGTCTCATGTAGCTAGTAAGTGCTTTGTCTTAGAAATAAAGAGACCAAGGCAAGATGAGGCCATTGCCAAGATCACAGAGCCAGCCAGTGTCATGCAGGAGCCTCAGGTGGAAGCAGGGCATTTCCTCACAGGTATCCTGCCCACCTTTCTCTTGGGCTCTATCTCAGAGCACCATGCCACCATCTGCCACCGGCGCCCATGCCAGAAACCTGGGACACCCTGACTCTTCCTCTTACCACCCTTACATTCAGCCCCCAAGCCCTCTGGCCTTGCCCATGTGCTGGGTCCTCCAGGCTCTCTCTGGTCCCACCCTGCCCTGTGCTCTGGGAGGCTGACCACAGGGACTGCCTTCACACCATTATTGCTGCTCTCCTCCCACCTCTCCCTCCCTGCAGGGTCACCTCGGGCTCACGGTGCCCCGTAACTAAAGGGCAACACCTCCTGTGTGGCACGACCTGGCTCCTCTCCCCGGATTCCAGTGGCTTCTCCCCTGCCACACACAACTCCCTTTTGGCCCCACAGTGGTAATGACTCCCCACTGTTCCTAGCTCCAGAGCACAACACCACTCTTGATAGTTCTTCTCAAGCCTGGTCACACCTGCGAGAATAGTCCATTGATAAAACTCTTCTCATAGCACTCGGTTTGAGGGTGCCATCTGTTTTCTGCGAGGATGTGGCTGATAGAACCTCCCTTGAAGGATTTCTGTAAGGACTAGAGATGACACACATAAAGCGCAAAGACCAACCACCTAGTGCACAGTCGCCACTCAGTACGTGGATGCTGTCATTGTTTCCTCCTAAATCTGGCTTGAAGCAACATTTCTCCCCATCCGCACTGCTGCTTCCTTGAGAGAGGTCTCTACCATCTTTCTCTCATTCATTTTCATTGTCCTCCTTGGTCTCTGCCTCCAGCCTCACCCCTGTCTTCTTCAGTCAGAATGATCCCACTGAAGCCCATGGCTCACCATGCTACTCCCCTGTGGGGAACCCTTCAGCATGTTGATGGAGTCCGAGCTCCTCAGCCTGGCTCTCAAGGCTCTCCCTGACTCTGCCCGTCCCACACACAGGTAAAGAGCTTGCTCAACCACTCCCAGGGAGGAGCCACGTTCCCCTACTCCCTGGCCTGCTGGCATACCCAAACCTCAAGCTCTGAATGGGTCTTCCTGCCTGTCTCCCTTATTATAACGTTAGCTCTGAGAAGATCCATGTGCTGTCTTTCAGCATTTTTCCCAGCATCCTGCCTAGGCCTTGGCTTAAGGCCTTATACGTATTAAGTGCTTAATACGTATTTGTGGAAGGAAGGAAGGGAGATGAGGGTTTAATGGCATTTTCCTGTAGCAGGCCTTAGGTACATTATCTTCTGTTTGCCTAAGAGAGCCTGGCCTTTAATAGTGCTAATATAGACACAGTGGTTTTACAACTAACATTAGCCAGGACTTTCTAAGTGATGTTAAGATTAGAAGTCTGGGGTTGTCAATAGTTGGACTGTGAACTCTAGCAGGACAGTAGATTTTAACTCGAACTCTGCGGGGCCTCTCAGGTGAAGCTCTGGAGATGCTTAGAGCCTTGGGGATCCAACTTCACTCTTCTCTGGAGCCAAGCATGGGGGGAAGGTGGGAGTGGGGATGTGGAAAGATTTGAAAGGGGAAGAACCGTCCTGGGGTACGTCACTGGATCAGCTTTTCTGCTGGGGACGTTGAGCTGATTTGGGAACTGTCAGGTCCAACCTTGGGGTCTTTGCGAAGCAGGGGAGAGGCAGCTCCAGAGGCACATGGGAAGTGCCCTGAGAAGGCCAGGTGCTGGGAGGGAGGCAATGAGGCTGGAGATGGTGCTTGGTAGGGTCTGCCCCGCACAGGATGCTAAGCGAGGAAGCGCAGCCCTGGGCTCCAGGAGTGGAGCCTCCCCACCTCCAGGGTCATCAGCCAACCATGGGATTTGAGGCCATCTCAGGCAAAGGGGTGTGCAGTAATATAGACATAGGCCCAAGTACTCCTTTCCACACCCTAGAAGGAAATATAGCCTCTAACTGACACCTAAACCTATAGATATAAAATAATGGTCATTTTATACCCATTGCAGGAATAAAATAACCCTGGAGCCAGGCTGTCTGCGTTTGAATATCAGCTCCACTCCTTACTAGCTGTGTGACCTTCAGCACATTACTTAACCTCTCTGTGCTTGGTCCTCTAAACTAAAACAAGGATGATATAGTAACTACCTCATACAATTGTAAGGATGAAAGGCGTTCATGGTAAAGCTCTTGGACTAATATTGGCACCTAGTATGTGCTATAGAAGTGTTTGCTGTTATTTTTATTTTTATTTTTTTTGGAGACAGGCTCATGCTTTGTCACCCAGGTTGGAGTGCGGTGGTGTAATCATAGCTCACTGCAGCCTCAAATTCCTTGGCTAAAGCGATCCTCCTGGCTCAGCCTCCTGAGTAGCTAGAACTACAAGTGTGCACCATGCCCAGCTAATTGGGGTGTGTGTGTGTGTTTGTGTGTGTGTGTGTTTTGTTTGTTTTAGAAATGGGGTTCTCTCTCTGTTGCCCAGGCTGGTCTTGAACTCCTGACTTCACTCGATTCTCTCACCTTGGCCTCCCAGAGTGTTGGTATTCTAGGCAGGAGTCACTGCGTCCAGCCCCTATTATTTTTATATTATTTCCTGAGAGCTTAACAGAGCAAGAAAAAGGACCAGAGCAGACTGCATGGAAGAAGGAGCCATGGACTGGGGCTCTGAAGGACTCACATGAGTTCCTGTGGAGGACTAGAAGGACGGTCAAAGCTAAGTTGGTGTTTCGATTCCCTTGGGGGAAATGGGAGCTATGTGAGGTGAAGGAGACAAGGGAGGCTGGCAGGGGGCGAGGGGCAGGGAGCTGAGGCCAGGCTGAGGGGCTGCGGCACTGCCCTCAGGGGCTAAGGGGAGCCACCAGAGGCTGATACCAGGGTCAAGGCATGGTGAGAACTGTGTTCTGGAACAATCAGTCTGGGGCAGTGGAGAGGAGTGGAGATTGGAGAGGCGGTGCTGGGGAAGGGGAGAGGGAGAGGCCAGCTATGAGACTCGCCTAAGCCTTGGCAGGAGCCTGGGAGTGAGGTGTGAATGCATCTCTGCAGCTGCCATGGGGAGAGAGCCTTGCGGGCGCCCCGTCCACACCCTCTCCCTGTTCTTTCTCCCTTTTCTGGGGCATGCCCCAGGGCTTAGCCACTCTCACCTGCTCTGGTCCTAGACGTTCCTCCCCCTCCCTTCCAGGTTGCAGCTTGAGAAACCATCTGTTTCCACAACTTTCGCTTTTTTCGCTGTCCTCAACAAGACCCAGGGCTCAGTCCACTCGGAGGAGTTTTGAGCAGGCAGCTGCAGGAATCACAGCACAGGAAGAAACTGGTCCCAGAGCCCTGGCAGGTGAGGAGCCTGGCTGCCCGGGTAACTGAAGGAAACCCCACCGGGCCCCAGCTTCCACTTCCTTCCTGAGGGTGGAGCTCCCTCTCACTCCCCCCAGTAGAGAGGGTCCAGACCTCTGTCCAACAGGAGGAGGACACCCAGCCAGGACAGTAGGAGCCTTTTTGGCCCCAGGAGGGCATTTCCGAGGGCCCCCCTGGGGTGGGCTCCACCCACGTCTCTGGGCTTCAGCACAGCCCTGAAGTACGCACGAGTGCATCACTCTTTATGGTTGGAGGCAGCCTATAGGGGCTGAGTGTGGGGATCTGGGGCCAGGCCACCAGGCCACTGATCCTGGTGCCACCACTTACTAGCACTGTGATGCTGAGCAGCATACTCAGCATCTCTAGGCCTCAGTTTTCCCATCTGTAAAATGGGGATAACAATCATAGCCTTATGGTTCACTTCATGAGGCTATGATTGGGTCAGTCTCTGCAAAGTTGTGGACACATAGAAACCCCTATATAAGTATGAGCTATCTTTTTCTTCTTTTGAGACAGAGTGTCGCTCTTTCACTGAGGCTGGAGTGAAGTGGCATGATCTCAGCTCACTGCAACCTCCACCCCCGGAGTTCAAGTGATTCTCCCGCCTCAGCCTCTTGAGTGGCTGGGATTATAGGCGCCCTCCACCATGCCCAGCTAATTTTTGTATTTTTAGTAGAGACAGGGTTTCGCCACGTTGGCCAGGCTGGTCTTGAACTCCTGACCTCAGGTAATTCATCGCCCTTGGCCTCCCAAAGTGCTGGGATTACAGGCGTGAGCCACCGCACCCAGCCAGTATGAGCTATTTTTACTGTCATCTCTTTCTGCTCTGTGGACATATGAGGGCCTGATGATGGGTGGGGAATGAACCTCCAGGAGAGAAGAGCGTTGGGTGGGAATTTTGCCTGCCTGGGTGTGGGAGGGGAAAGAGAGGAGAATGCAAAGAGGGAGAAGAAAGGATGAATCAGGGAGGCTCCTCTCGCCTCTCCAGACAGGCCAGGAAGCCCCTCTGCAGCAACCCAGGAGAGAGTGGTTTGGCCTCCACTTACACCCTTCCAGGTTCCTGATCCCCAGATCAGGTTTTGTGATTTGTTGTTACACCTGGAAGCTAGCAAGTTCTTCCTTGTGTGACCCACATGGGTCTCAGACCTTAGTGAAACACCTGAACCTTCCTCTGGAAGTTCAAGTCTTGCAGACTTTCCTTGCCCGAGTGTGTGGGGGATTTCCAGCAGTACTTTATTTGGTTTGGTGCTTACAGGGACAGCTGACTGAGCCACAGTCCTGCCAGGCTTTCACTGCCACGGCCACCACCACAGTCACCTCAGAACTCATAGTGCCAGGAATTTGCTGCTGTCCCCACTGCCAGTCATATGACAAGGGAAACCCTCCCCCACCATCTTTGGCCCCCCCCACAAGGCGAGGGGTGCTCCTCTCCAGTTAGAGGACCCATAGTTGGGTGACAGGTTTCAAGGTATATGTGTTGTGACTCAAGTCTGTGATGGCTTCCTGCCCCAGGACACAGCACACACTGCTCCCAGAGTGGCCAGAGGGGCGCTGCCCCCTTCCTGCTCATTGGCCATGACCCACGCTGCCAATGGGGCTCTGTCCCAACTGGCTTTGCCCTCTGGGCCCTCAGGAGAGTGCTTCCATCTCTGTCAGGGCCCTGAAGCCCTACAGGAAATGATTGTATGTGGTTTAAGTTCAAGTCCTTCTCCCAGCAGACTTCTTAAGTCTCACGTAAATCAGTGGATACAAATTCCTGCCTAGGGATGAGCCTCAGTACCCCCACCAAAAGCATCAGAGCCAGCTCATGCCCCTGTCTCCCTGCCTCATCACACTTTCCCTGACACACACCTTTATCACTCCTTTGATCCGGCAGTGGCCATGCTCCTTTTGCTCTTTGGTCTGGCACAAGGAAAGCCAGGTCTTAATAATAACTATAATAATATTTATCAATTACAGTATGCCAGGCCTATTCTATCCATGAGAAGAAGGGTACTTACTAGCTGTGTGACCTTGGGCAAGTCACTGAACCTCTCTGTGTCTTATTTTCCTCATCAGTTAAGCAAGGAAATAATACCTACCTCATAAGCATGTCATGCAGATTAAATGAATGAGTGGATGTGAAGTGTTTAGAATCATGGTTGATATATAGCAAGTGTGGGGCACCAGCCCCAAGGCATGAAAATAAAGAAAAGGCTTGAGTTCCTTCAAGGGGACCTAGCTAGCATTGAGAAGTCAATGAACAACAGCCTGCTAAGCAAGACGCTGACAGTGGCTAAAAAAACAGTCACCAAGGAAGACAGAAGCACAAACTGATGGTTCCTCTAGAAACTAAAGATGACATCTTAACATATGTCTCTGAGTTGTTTTCCAGAAACCCAGACCCTGACTAAATGAGAAAGGCCAACTGCTGGCACATAGACCTCAAATAAGGAGGAACTGAGGGCTGAACTCTGAGCACCGTTCTTTGTTTTGAAGTTCTTCCTGAAGGTCCTGGAGGAAGTCACATCCACAGGCCAGAGCTCAACATTCCTTTCTGCTGACCCCCAAATTTTTAGCTGCTTAGCCAATCACAAATCAGAATATCTTTGAATCCACCTACCCTTCCTCCCCACCTTCAAGGTGTCCAGCCTTTTCAGGTCAAACAAATGAATCGCTTCTGTGGACTGACTGATGACTTTGCCTGTAAAGTCATATACCTGCCTCCCCACCTTTAAAAGCCCTTTTCTGTGAGCCATCAGGTCTTAAGCATGAACTGCCCCCTTCTCCTTGCTTGGCAGCCTGCAATAAACGCCTCACTTTCTCACGCTGCAAATCCTGATGTCAGTGTTTGGCTTTGCTGTGCCTGGCAGGTGGGCCCAAGTTTGGTTTGATAACAAGCGCTCAAGAAATGTAAGCTCTCATGATCACAACAACTTAGCAATTTACACTCTATTTATCATTCCGTTTTCTAGGCAAGGAAACAGTCTCTGAGAGGTGGTGTGTCTTTTGAAAGGCACTCAGTTGGTTAAAGGAAGAGGAGGGGTTACATTTGGGTCTGACTTCAGGACATGCTCTCCTAACCCCCAGCCTCTAAACTGCTTCCCCACAGTCCTCCCAGGACATGGACTCCTTGGCTCCAGTATTCTCTGGGGCAGGCTGAATGCCCCTAGTTTTTCCAGCTGCTGCCTTAGGCTTGTTTCTAGGTAGGAGTAAAACTTTGAGGGCATATTGCCAACACGTTTCCTTTCCTATTAAGCAAGGAAGCCACAGTCATTGAAATCCTGAAGGAAGCCAATGAGTGGGGAAGGTGATCTGGAAGCCCAGGGGCGGGAGTAAAGAAGAAAGTTTCAGGGAGTCAATGACAGTGGTGTGGGGCTGGCTCCCTTAGGTTGTTCGGAAGCTTCTGGGATGGGGTGAGGGCAGTAGAAGGCCCAGGAATTAGAACCCAACAGAGGCAGCCTCCCTGCTTTGTGGGGTCCTTGTCCTCTGATAAAGCAGCTTTGTTAGATACAAGGGGCCCAAGCACTGCCGCCCCCAAGAGGACCAAAGGCAGGGGTACTTTGCCCTAACTCCTAGGCTGCATGTTGATGCCTAAGAGCAGGGAAACAGGCCCCTCGTGGCTGGGTGCAGTGGCTCATGCCCGTAATCCCAGCACTTTGAGAGGCCCGAGTAGGCAGATCACTTGAGGTCATGAGTTCGAGACCAGCCTGGCCAACATGGTGAAACCCCATCTCTACTAAAAATACAGAAATTAGATGGGTGTGGTGGCATGAGCCTGTAGTCCCAGCTATTTGGGAGACTGAGGCAGGAGAATTGCTTGAACCCAGAAGGCGGAGGTTGCAGTGAGCCAACATCGAGCCACTATACTCCAGCCTGGGCCACAGAGCGAGACTTTGTCTCAAACAACAAAACAAAGCAAAACAAAAAATAGGCCCCTCAAAGTTTGACCTGGGGCAAGACCCAGCTCTGCAAGCCTGTTTCCTTTCCTGCAGAACAGGGGTGCATAGAGCTCCAGTGCTCTCCAGCGCTCTCTGTGGGCTCACTGCTGGGCCCTGCTGCATGTGTCATCACTCAGATGGGGATCAGGCTTGTGCTGGAAGGCAGCAGGGACTAGAGAGATTGGGGTCCAGGAAGCTGGAGACCAGGTTCTGGTCCTGCTCTTAACCTCTGGCCTGCATTGTACCTGGGACAAGTTACTTAGTTCTCAGAGCTTCCCCAGCTGGAAAAAAAGGGAAGAGGAAAAATAATCACAGTTCAAGAGTCCACCTCTAGTGTCTTGCTCAAGGTTTGAAGAAAGGCTGTGTGATGCAATGGAGGAGGGGTTCTCCAGGAGTTCATTTATGTGAACAATATTTATTGAATATCATTTCATGGCAGGCACTGTTGCAGGAACTTGGACACACTGGTGAACAAAACCAAAGGTCCCTGGCTTGGGGACCTTAAGCCAAGGTCTTCCAAGGACCTTAGAGATCACCTAAGGCCAAGCCTGGATTTGGGGGCACTGAGTTGTACTAGACATAGAAGGAAGAAACTTGCCTTTCAAGTTGGAATTTGTAAATCCAGGGAAGCCCCTTCATTCCTTTCCTGAAAAAAGACCCCAGCGTTTATAAATTGTGTTTGCTCAAATAGAAGCGATCAGAGACCAGCCTGTTTCCAGGCTGTTGGAGGTACTCATTTTCATATGGACATGCTGTTTATGAACGCACTCCTATTCATTAAAGCAGGTTCCCCAAGGCCCTCAGCTGCTCAACAAGGTGCTGGCTGCCTGGTGCGCCTTCTGCGCAAAAGGCGCTGCGCCCTCGGGTTCTGCACAAGTTCACCAGGGGCAGGGAGAAGGTAGGCGGGTCGGGTCAGGGCCAGGCAGAACTGGAGAGAGAGGAGGTGAGGAGTCACCTGGTGGAGGGGCGTGGTGAGGCGCGTGGTGAGGCGCGGTCAGGGAGGAGATGGGAAAGGAGACCCGGGAAGACGTTGGACTCGGAGACTGCGCTCCTGCCCCAGGTGGAGCCGAAGGTGGCTGCGGAAGCTTTAGTCCTCTCTCCCCGGCTTGGCGACCATGGCCAGGTGACAACCTCCCACCTACCCTTGCCCTAGCCCTTGCAGCCCCTGCTGTAGAGAACGTCTGGACTGGTCCCTGTGGCTGTGCACCGGTCGGCCCAGGAGGCTTCCCCTGGTCACCAGCCGGGCGCCTCTGCCGAGCGCAGGGCCATCCCTGGCCTCTGCGCGCCGCCCTCCACCCTCTAAGCGCACATCTTACTAATGGGATTAGGCTTCACACGGGTCAGGGAACAATTTATTATTCTGCTGGCTAGAGCCAAGTTTCTCTTTGAAAAATGGTTACTCCCGGAGTCGGCAATTACTTCAAAATAAATTTACCAAAGACACAGTTGTGCCTCTTGGGTCAGTAAACGACTTGCCTGTTTGGGGCTGAGGAGACAAGGTGTTTATTAAGGACCGCCTTCGTTTCCTGTGCAGGTTTTTCAGTTTGAATAATTGTCCAATTAAATATAATTTGGAAGTCGGTGCTAACCCAGTGCCTGGATTGCAGGAGGAAGAATCACTCGGAGGCGTGCATTAATAAATCCCTCGGAGCCCCATCGCTCCCCAAATCCCTCCTTTGGCTTAATTTCGAGGAATTTTTTTTTGTCTTCCCATAGCCTATAGCCTCCCGTTTGGGAATGAGCTGCTTTCCCCCAAAGAATTCCTGGGCCTCGCTTGCTTCCATCTGTCTGTCTGCTTCTCTCTAGCAAGCCGATGCGTGGGGATTTTCGGCTGGGACCAGCATGCTGGGGCGAAAGGCCCATTCCTTTATGGGCCTGCACACTTGCAGGTTCATTCATTCATTCATTCAGTCAGTCAGTCAGTCAGTCAGTCAGTCAACAAACACCTACTAAGAACTTACTTGGAGCCAGGCCCTGGGCTGGATAAGGACAAAAATGAGAGATTGTCTTGGCCCTCAAAGATGATTCAGCACATTGAGAGAGAGGGACACATGAAGAGGGCATTGACTGTCAGACTGACAAAAGAAGGGGTCCTCTGGTTCTTTGGGTCACCCTTTCCACGCTGCAGATGGGGAAACTGAGGTAAGGAGATGGAAAAAGCTACCCAGGGAGTAACTGGAGAGTCAGGTATCCTTTGGCCAACCAGGGTGGTTTCTACAATAATTATTATATCCACCACCTGGCCTAGGGTATAGTAAGGGAGGTATGTGGCAGCCCTGGGGTCCCCAAAGGAGGCTCCGCTCTCTGGGAGTGGCTTATGGGAGGCAACGGAGGGCCCAGAGCATTGATGTGGCTGGCTGGGTCTGGTGGGGTGAAACACCGTCACAAGGGGCCTGTTCCTGATAACTAATGGGATCAGAGACATTGTCCTGGACATGGAAGCCATCTGTTCTGAGGCCAAAGCTGGGGCAGTCAGTGCCCAGGCCAAACCTCCAGCCTAGGGAAGGTCTGGATCCTCTTTCTGGGAGCCTGCAGTAATCTGGAGCAGAAATGATCCTCCCTGGAGGATCGGGGCTGGGCATCCTGTGTGGCGCCCTCTGGAGGCTGGTGCCTGGATCACAGAAGCCAGGATGCTGGCCTTAGCCAGGCCCTCTGTATGGCCTGCGATCACACATTGGACAACTTATTTGTTAATCACCCCTGTATACTGAGCACTATTCTAAGTACCGGTGCCACTATAGTGAACAAAAGGGGCAGAAGTCCCAGCTGACATGGAGGTTTTAGTGAAGGGAGACAGACAACCAACACAAGCAAGGAAAAGCAGCAGTATGTCAGTTACAATGAGTGAGGTGCAGAAAGATAACGTGTGTGGCGGTAGGGGGTGAGGGGAGGGGCACGGAGTATGGGGGATGGGCTGCAATTTTAAATGGGGTGGCTCAAGAAAGTTTCCCTGAGAAGCTGCATTTGAGTGGAGACTGGAAGGTGAGGGCATGAGCCTTGGGGATGTCTGGGGGAAGAGCTTTCCATGTGTGGGAAGAGAAATGCAAAGTCTCTGAAATGGCAAGTGTGTGGCATATTCAGCCAAAGGTCAGGGCTGGAGTGGGGTGAACAAAGTGAGGGCTGGGGGAGGGGGAGCCACAGAGGAGAAACGGTTGAAGGCACAGGAAGTGAGAGAGCAGGCTGAGGGCAAGGTCCCTGGCAGGCCTTGTCAGGTTCCCCTTGTCAGGTTCCCAGCCATTGTCAGGCTCCCTCTGCCTGGCCCACGCTGCAGGCTGCCTCGTGGCTCTGTGGCTCCGTGGTCCCAAAGCCTCCCTCCAGGCCTACAGTGGCCTCCTGGCTCGACCGCAGAAAGTGCTGGCTCTCAGGCAGGACTGCTGAGTCCAGTGGGAAGTGGGTGGTAAGGAGGGCGCAGCAGCCCCCCTAGGCCGGCCCTGTTGGCTGCCAGCAGCATCCTTCCTCAGCCCTATAGGGAAGGAAGGAGCGGGATTTGTCTGCCCATATTCGCAGCCATGGAGGTGATCCAGGTTGAAAGAAAATCAATAAGATGTGTCCATTTATGTGGCACAAAGGAAGAAAGGTCTGCAGACAGAAATAGGCCGGGAATCACACGCAGGCGACTTAATAAGACTTTTCCCCAGTCTGAAGAGGACGGTAATTTAGATTTGCCTTTGAACATCTCCTTTCTTGTGCCTCAATAACTCTCAGGATCAGCCTGCTTAGGAAGCAAGGGAAAGGAGATTGGCCGCCTTCTTAGAAGACAAGCCCGTTTGGGAAGGCCGCTTGCTCAGAGAAGTTCAAACACCAGCCTTGAGAAAAGATGAAAGTGCCTCGTCAGCACATCCTCGGCCCATTGATCGCGATTGAGGCCTGGGCCTGGTGCATTTGGGCTGGAGCAGGACAATGAGAACAAGGCCAGGCTGCCAGGAGGCCTCCTCTGAGCCACGGTGGTGCAGGAGATGCTCATTACCGGCCTCGGGGCTTAGTGGCCAGGTGTGGGCAAGAAGCAGCCTGGCCCTGCCTGCAGGGCACCGG
Organism: Rhinopithecus roxellana; assembly: GCF_007565055.1. Classification (NCBI taxonomy): domain Eukaryota; kingdom Metazoa; phylum Chordata; class Mammalia; order Primates; family Cercopithecidae; genus Rhinopithecus; species Rhinopithecus roxellana. Next base: position 88,106,507 of record NC_044563.1, on the reverse strand, counting down.
CCTTGCAGCCTGCGGGCCCCACAGCCATTGCCCAGCCTTGCCCCAGGAGGCAGGCTGGCTCCCACTTCAGGCTGTGACAGGCAGGACTCAGGCTGCCCTCCTGCCCAAGCACGGATTCAATTTATCCCCTTACAGCTGGAATTTCTGCCAAAGAAGTCTGGAGTGCCTGCAGAAAAAGGGGAAGGACTAGGTCTTCTTCTCCTGAGGCTCTGCAGAGAAGGTCATAGCACCATTTGGCAGGGCTGGGCCACCCACTTTGTGCTGCCTGAGTGCACCTTCCTTACTAGGCTGTTCACCTGACAGGAAAACCTAGGATCCTGGGGTATTAGGAAGCTGGGCAAGTCAGAAAAGGGCCCCTGGGCAGATTTTCTGTCCCTCTCCACAGACCCAGCTCAAGTATCACCTTTCCCATCTCCCCGTGAATGGCAAATACCCTGTCTTCAGTGCCCCCATGGTGTCCTCTGATTCCTCATTCAAGGCCTCATCACTTGTGCTGCCATTGTCCCACCCACTGCAGGCTCCTCCGGGGTGGGTGCTCTGTCCCCTGCACACAGCCCGGTGCCTGGCACGGAGCAGGTGCTGTTGTTGTCTCCATTGACTCTCCTTCCTCAGTTGTCCGGGCAAGAGGCCTGGGCCAGCTGGGCCCCTGTGTCCAGTGGGGTCCCAAGGTCATACGAGGGCAGGCAAGCAGCAGGCCCAGCTCAGGATGCCAGCTTCTAGCACCAGCCCAGGGCGCTTCCACCTCAGTGCCCTGGGGTCACCTCAGGCTCCAGCAGGACAGCAGGAGGGCTGGGAGCTGGAGTCAGGGGACTTCATCCCAGAGCCTGGTTTGCATGTGGCCATGAGTAAGTCCATTTTCCTCCTACCCAGTATCCTCCTCTATAGACCAAGTATGCTGGTCTCTGTGCTGTCCAGCATGATAGTCACGTGTAGCAGTGGAGCAGGGCCTGAAACTTGGCTCGTAGAAATTGAGCTGTGCTGTGAGTGTAAAACACACGCTAGATTTCTGTGACTCATCACCAAAAAGGAATGTAAAATATCTCATTCATAATTTTTATGTTCATTACATATTGACATGATAATGTTTTGGGTTTCATAAACACAGTAATAATACTGGGTTAAAGAAAATGTATTATTAAAATTAATCCTTTTTAAATGTGACTCCTAGAAACTTTAAAATTACCTATGTGGCTCAAGTTGTATTTCTATAGGACAATGCTGGTCTATGCAGTCTCAGAGCATAAATGTTCGAGGCGTCTATGTTATGAGAGAGTGGGCGTGAAGGTGCTTTGAACAGATCCATCTTCACAGGGATGACGCTGGCTGTCAGGAGAGACCAGACTTGCCTCAAAAAGGGTTAATGCAGGACCTTTTGGAGATCGTCAGCCTTCGCTAGTACCAGGAGCCAATGGCCATTGTCCTCAATGAGGTAATGCCTTCAAGGGGTCCGTCTCCTTGGTGGCTGGGGGCGTCAGTGGTGAGCAGAGGTGGGAGACCTTGGGTGTTTCCTTCTTTCCTCTCTGAAGTTCATGTGCCATCCAATCCTGTTAACAGAACAGGTAGCCAGGACCACCTGGTCTTCATAAAGGGCCTGGAGACCCTTGCTGGCGATCAGGAGGGGCCCAGCTTCAGCCTGAGCTGAGGGTCTAGGTCCCCCTCAGCCCCGGGCACTTCTGGCCTCCCTGCGATTTGCAGGCTGCAGTCTCCACCCCAAAGGCCCTTCATTCCTCCATGTACCTGATGGCTCCCTCCCGAAGCTCTGAGACCCCACTTCCTGGCACCTCCTCAGGGATCTGCCACAGCATGGAGTTCTCTGCTCCCTCTGTCAGAGACCTACAGCCTGTATACTGCGATGGCCCAGCACTCCTGCCTGTGTCTCCCACTTGGCTGGAAGCAGACCAAGAGCAGGGTATGTGCTGGGGTGCCCAACCCTGGGCTAGGCACAGAGCACACCCACACATTGAAGGAGTGTGTGACTGCATAGACGGAATCTGGTTCCAGATCAGCCTTGGAAGCAGGGAGAGGGGCTGGTGGGGTCTGGGTAGATGGGAGGGATGGATAGAGCTTGAGGGTGATGCAGAAAAGCAGTGTGTATTGGAGGTGAGGGGCTACAGGGAAGACAGAGGGCCCAGGGAACTTCCATGACCCCTGTCCTGGCACTCAGTCTCCAAGGTATGAGGTCCTCCCTGCCGTGCTGACACCAGGAATGGTTTGGGGCAGCCTGGCCATGGGATGCAGGAGGGAGCTTTGTGCCTGCTGACAGGTGCTGCCACCTGGCTTCCTGGCAGCCCAAGCAGGAGACAACAGAGCAAGTGGGGGAGGTGACCCAGGAGCCAAGGGGGCCCAGGGAGCCCTGCAGGTACCTGAGCAACTTCAGAAAGGAAGGTGCCAGAGGAACTGGGAGGGAGGAGCGTGTCTGGAGATGAGTGGCTCCTCCCAGCCTTGGAAGCTGGGGGCATCTGGAACAGCGGGGTCCCTCAAGAGAGGAAAATGCCAAGATGACACTGGTGAGGGAGGGTTAGAGAGGCCTCCTGGGGTTGGCTGAGTTAAAGGGTGGGGTGGGGCAGGTGGGGTTGGGGTGAAATCATCTAGCACAAGGACAGGTCAGGCGTGGGGGTGAGTGGAGGCTCATCAGGTTCTGAGGGAAGTGTCAGAACCCCAGCCCTCCCGCAGTCCCCTGATGCTGCTATAACATGGCAGGGGTGTTGGTCAGGCAGCTGGCTCCACACTCTGCCACTCACCTGTCCTGGGACACATGCCAGTGTCTCCACCTCCTACAAGCACTGCCAGTAGAGAATGCCACTACAGCCTTCAGGCAGACTGACCGGCAACCCATCCTGCCATGCAGGCCCACCCCAGGTGCAGAGACCTGGTTTCAGCTGCAGCTTGGTCACTGATGGCCAGGCTTCCACGGCCTTCTCTAAACCTTGGACTCCTCATCTGCACAATCCTTTCAGGGCAGTGGCCACTTCCTGCCCACCCTGCGGGGCAGGCTGCACACCAGCCTTTGCCCCTTTCTGGAGAGGGGGCTCCACATGGCAGCCGGCAGGGCATATCCCCAGAGCTCCGGGGTGGGCAGATGAAAGGAGCTCGCCCCCACCTCCTTCCCCCAGCCTCCGGGCGGTCACTTCACCTCTCCTCCTCTCTTCTGCAGAACTGTAAGAATTATTATTTTTTAAATCCTCATTGGAATGCTAATTTTGATTTTGAGTGTCTGTCATGGGCTCTTTGAAGTTTTTCAGACAAAATAAGTATCTCCTTAAGAGAGGGGATTAGCGCCTACTTGTTTAGAATCCTCTGACTGAGAGTGACAACCAATTTCAGAATCTGTGGGGCTTAGGGAGGCTGCAGGAAGAGGGGCCTCCTCCCTCCCTGGTGGTCAGCTTTCCATAAATGGCTTAATGGGGTTAGAGTTTAACCCCTCAAACAGGGATCAGAGCCCCCAGCTTGAAAGCCAATGAAAAGCGAGGCAGATCTTGCTATTTAAATCCAGCAGGACTTGGTTAGAACTCTTTTATTCTCTTGAGCTTAAAGAAAACAAACCCATTCCCCTTGCAGAATTTAGGGCCCACTCCAGCCAGCTGCCCCCAGCCTCTTCCCCAAAATGCAGGCCTTCACTCCACAGGTAATTCATGGCCCAGACTCAGCGCAGGCTGAGATGCTCCTGGCTTTATGATTCAGTTCAATTCAGGAGTGCTAATGGGGCAATTTGTAAAGAAAGAAATATAATGAGTTATCACAAAGCCCAGCAAGGACTCGACAAACCAGGCACTTCCCATCTATCAAGCATTCTAGCGTGGTCGGAGACCTGCAGCGCCAGAAATCTTGTGAGGCCCCTGAGAACGCACTTTTCCTGGGCCTGGACACACACACATATGGCAGCCACTGCAGCTGCTTCCTTATCCCTTTGCCGCCTGCCCCCCCAAAATCATGGTCCCTAAGAGCTGGATGACCTGGGGCGATGGTGTGAGTGGGGTACGATGGAGGTAAAAGGGGGGATACTTAAGAATTTCTTTTCTGATGCAAAATTATCATGCAGGCCATTTTTAAAAAGAGCATTCATACCATGTGAGGGCCCATGGAGTCCCAGATGCCGCAGGTAGGCTGTGACATTTCCCTGGGATTCTTGTTGCCAGCCCATGGCAGGGTTGCTGAAGCTGGAGCTTGGCCTGGCGTGAAGCCTAAGGTCATGGAGATGATGCTGGGCAGCCACATCCATCCAGTATGTCCCATAAAGTCAAACTTCACCCAGCCTGGGCCTATGGGATACCCTCTGCAGAGAGCAGGTGCCATGCGGTGTCCACTTTGCTGAGACAGCAGGCCCCTCACTTGAGTCGGAGACCCATAGGCAGGGAAGCCCCTCCTGCACTTCCTTCAGATGTGCACAGTGGGATCCAGAATGGGGAAGTGAATTGCCAAAGGACTCACATTAAGGAAATGGCAACTTGTCACAGTGTGTACATGATAGTCTAGGATAGTGTGGCTGGGGCTGGGTAGCTAGCAAGGAGGAGTAGGAAGGGCGAGGCCTAGAGGGCAAGTCCAGAAGCCCAAAGGCCAGGCACCTGGACCTGGGACTGGCCCAACTTGCTCAGCCTCCATGCTGGAGTCCCTAGACTGGCCCCCACCCTTCCCTTTCCAGCCACCACTGCCCTGTTCTAGCTCAGACCTGGAGGATGGAGATTTTGGTCAGTCTGGGAAGGAAGGCTGGCCCACAGAGAGGTCTCTCTGGGCTGAGGCATCCCTGTGCTCTCTCCCTGTGCCCTCCAGCCTCTGCTGCCTTCCCAACTGGCCTGAACCCTGGGGATCTGCCCCACCAGGTACTCAGGAGGCCCCTGGCCAGAGGCACAGCATGGGAAGGCCCATGGCCAGCAGATGGGACAGAGAGAGATCTGGCTTCAGTAGGCACTGCTTGATCCCAAACACAGCGTGATGTAGTCCAGAATGGTCCTCATCATGTTCTAGGTAGTCCTGTCCTACTCACTCAGGTCCTGTCTCCTTTTCTCCTGTTTTTGTAGGCAATCTGGAGATATCTCAAGCCCAGGGAAATCAGTCTGCAACCTCAGAAGAGGCAGGTCCCACAGAGAAGGACAGTCACCTCCCTCAGAAGGATAGCAAATAATGACAAGCACAACTAGTGCTTCCTGTGTGCCAAGTGTGGTTCTGAATGCTGTACACTGATTAACTCACGAATCCTCCTACCTGTACCATGATGAGGTACTCTTGTTATTATTCCCATTTTGCAGATTAGAAAATTGAGGCATGGAGAGGCTGAATAACTTGCTTAAGGTCACCCAGATAGTGAATGACAGAGTAGGAGTTCAAACCCAGACAGCCTGGCTCCAGAGTGTTCTGGTGGTCCAGTAGATGTCCTAGACCTAGATATAGTGGCTACTGGTGCCCAACATCCAACATTGGCACCAGCTCCCACTCCCAATAAGGTCAGGCTGAGAGGCAGATTCCTAGACAGAGGGATTCTCCTGATAGGGGCCAGTCCTGGAGAACATTGAGGCCATATGCTGAAGTGTCCCCTGCTCTGTGAGAGATAGGGGAATGGGGGACAGAGAGAGGGCAGTGGACACAGGGCATTGACTCAGGTTTGGGGGTGGACACAGGGCATTGACTCAGGTTTGGGGAAGACCCTAAAGAGCATGGGGCTGACCCAGTAAACACCTGCCGTGTGCCAAGCACTGTGCCTGGCACTTCCCCCATGGTATTTCACGGAAGTCTCCCAGTAGCCCTGCAGCGTAGGAATTACTGTCTTCATTGAACTGAACTACGATGGAGACTGAGAAAGGTTCAGTAACTTGCCCAAGGTCACCCCGCTAATAAGGACCACAGCCAGGTTTCAAGTCAGCTCTATCTGGTTTTACAGGGTCCATGATGCCATGGTGCCAGAGAGGGGCAGGCAGGGAGGAGGGATGGAAGAAGATTGGGAAGGAAGGTGAGAACTTAGATCACATACCCAAGAGAGCACTGCGGGCACGCCAGGAAGTCACACTCGGAGCTGGAGGGCACTGGGTCAGTCTGGCTCACGGCCAGATGGGGATTCTTCAAAAAAGAAAAAGAAAAGAAAACAAAAGAAAGAATGCAAACTTTAGCAGCTGCAGATGGGGATTCTTAAGAGAGGTAGAGACCCATCCTGTGGGAGGCGGGAGGGTGGAGGCAGGGGGCTGCAGGGACTGACCTCCTCACTTCTAGGTTGCCACTCGAAGCTTCTTCCGGGCAACGAGCCCTGTTGCTTCCCAGAGGGCAACTGCAGCCCACAGACCAGGAGAGAGACCAAAGCCCCTGCTCCACATCCATATCACCCCAGGCTTCTAGCCCCCAGGGGCTTCATCAGTGCTTCAGCGCTCTCTCCCACCTCCCACTCCCCATGTCCCTTGTGATTCAAACTCCTAGGGCTCCACGTCCCACAGGTCACTGCTTCCTGCGTCTTGGGTTCCCACATCCTGCGGCCCGTCCTGGGAGTGGAAGGGTTACGGCCTTCTGCTGCTGAGTGGAGGCTGCTGTTCCCCAGCGTTAAGCAGCTTTAGTGTCTCCTACCCCAGCCCTGATTTAAAATTCATAAATGCTAATCCTTCATAATTTACGGTTTAAAAGCAGCCCCACTCACAGGCCCTGTGGCTACAGCTCTGTCAGAGTAATTATGCCGCCAAGCTGAAATTGGACTACTAACTGAGATATTAAACAAGGGGGGGAAATCCTCGCGCTGGCAGCCGGCCCAATTATTCCAAATAAGCAAACAGATTAGTGAGTAATTTTCCAGTTAAATTTGGTGATTGGTGCCAGAATTGTATGTTACATATTCAGAAGTAAATAGATTAAAGATGAAATGTGCCCCCCTCCCTTTTTCCAGGCTTAATTTACTGTGTATATTAAAACTTTTTCATGAGGAGAAAAAAAGTGAAAAATGATAATTAAAAAATCCAAATAAACCCCTCTGGGCCTCCTGGTGTAGCATGGCAGAGGCCAGGCCCTCCAGCCTCCTTGACTTCCTAGCCCTCCAGGGCAGGGCCAGCTACCTCCCCTGGACCCAAACTCCAACCCTCCCCAGGGGAGAGGCAAAGTGGATGTAAGATTCCGGGAACCTGGGTGGGCTGGGGACCTCCCGGCCCCTGTGCGCTGGAGTTGTATTTCTTTACAAATAAAAATCCCAAATCTATTAGTCCTAAAGTCAGACAGAGCTGAGAAAATCCAGGCAGGGATGGAGGGGAGAGAGGCAGTTCTTGAGTGGGCAGTCGAGGCCCCCAGGGTGCTGGACTCCTCCCGGTAGAGTGCTGCCTGGTTCTGAGTGACCAAGTGCCCAGGGCTAGGCACCAGCATGCCGTCCTGGCCTGGCTGTAGCCACTGGTCTGCTGTCCTGGGGTGGGGGTGCTGAAGAGTGGCTGTCCCCAGCACACTCACCTGGCCAGGCTTTGCCACCGCTCATCCTCCTACATTCCTTCCCACCTCCCGCTTAGGTTCTCTGCAGTGGCTTAGCTGCAGCCGTGCCTCTGACAGGGAGAGGCCGGTGAGTCACCTCCCCCATAAGCAAATGTACAAACGGAGGCCCTGAGAGGCCGTTGGATCGTCCCAATTCAGGGACACAAATGAATCATTGGCTGCTCAGCCTGTGCTCTCTCTGCCGCCCCCTAGAGGACCTGGGCTTCTGGCACAGGCTCACCCTGGGCAGGTGGGCAGAGCCACAGGGGAACAGGTGCAGAACAGGGAAGGAAGACTTGTGCCAGGCCAGTAGTGAGCAGAGAGGATGGGGAGGGGGCGGGGGGCACACATAGGCCCAGCCTAGGAAGAAGAAGGTATGGGGAAAGGGTTCTGCGGGTGGTGAGGGGCAGGTGAGGCCAATAGGCTCTGGGAAGGGCCTGGCACCAACCTTGGGCATAGCCTCCTCCAGGGAAGCCCCTCATCCTCCCTTTGTCTCAGGGATCCCCTTCTTGTAGGTTCCAAATCACAAAGCACTGAGAATGTGGATGGAGGAGGAGATGAGAAATATGAGGAGTGGTGTCACCCTCTCCGGGGACCGCCCTTCCCTGTCTGTCAGAGGCATCTCTGTGGCCCCAGCCATGCTGAGAGGACTCCCTGTCCTCTTGGGGTTGCAGAGAGCTCTCTTCTTCTCCTTTAGCCTCTAAGTGGCACACCTGAGGGACAGGGGACAGTTCTAACCACCCCTCCCCAGCATGGACACGCTGCACCTGTAATCCTAGGAAAGCCTGGCCCAGGCCACCAGGACAGCACCTCCTGTAAACCCAGGACAGGCAGGCAGGCTTCTGGGCCCACAGATCAGTCACAGGAAGATAGTGTGGGTGGACAGAAAGGGCATGTTTGTCCTGTCCTTGGGATCTGTCCAGCTCAGCCTTCTCTGAACCACTAGGGTACTGGTTCTCAAACGGGCATATGAGAACTGCCTGAGACTCTTTCACAAAATACATACAACCCCTACCCCCTCACACACATGTGGAATCCCCTATGGATTATTAACCAGCTTATGCAGTTCTGTGAGGATTGCCACTCCTAGACTAATGATTTGCAGGTTTTAAAAAGTGGCCAAGCCCCTTTTCAAAACAAATCTTTTGTATAAGCCCATTATGAAAAGCAGATAACAGCTTGGGGTAAATGTCTTTATTTGCCACTTCCCTTCCCTTTCCCCACATTCTGAGTCATCTCGAGGGTGGGGGGAACCCCAAGAATTCTGCCAGAGAGCAGCTGCCCAGCACTAGGAAGCCAAACCTCAAGTTTGTGGTCCCTGGATTGGCTCCTCCCAAGGAGTCTCCTTCATCAGTGGCTCCAGCGAGCTGAATGGGCTGTTGTGTCCTGGGTTGGCAAGGGATTGGAGGCAGAGCCAAGCCCATCTAAGTGCCACTGAGGACAGCTGCTAAGGCCAGGAGGGTTGGTCCAGCTGGTGGTCAGCTGTGGCCCCTACTCTCTTTCTCAGAAAGTTTACAACCAACTTCTCCGAGAGTTCCCAAAAAAGAGTGGCCAGTTAGGATTAGAGAGTGAATGGGCCTTAGCCTGAGGGCCCTACCCTTCTGGTCACCTTTTCTGCAAGTAGAAACCTTCCCTGGCTTCTTTCCTTTGGGACCATAGCAACAAAGTCCTTTACAGGCCTTCGGGAAGATGGGAAGGGGAAGAGGGGTCTGGGTCCTTGCCTTTACATCTTAGGCTCTGACCAGGGTCCAGGGGACCCACGGTATGCAGACATCTCAGGTTTTATTTTTTTTTCTCTAGGAAAAAAGTCCCCAAATAAAACAATATTACAGAAAACATTTACTGAGCACCTACTATGTGTGGCCGGCATAGGGGACATGGCACTGTTACTCACTGGCCCTTCCATTGGTAGACACCCCCAGGTGTACCTGGTAACTTATCTGACTGAGAGAAAAACTTCCCACTTTGTTCCACAAGTGCCTGGCCCAGCTGAGTCCTAGAATGTCCCTACCTGTCATGGTGAACAGAGCCACATAGAAACATGCCATCCATTTCTGCCTCCTCACTGATCTGTTCTGGATTCACTATTAACATAATTTGACATGAAAAACTACAGATTATCCCTTCACTAACCTCCAGTAGTTGTTGTTGCTGTTTTTAAACTGCTTCCTATTTAAGACTTTCAAAAAGGACCAAACTTTGTTTCCCGAACTTTGAGGATTAAAACATCAAATAACAACCAAATGCATCACAACACAGCTGGTGAACAGAGTTAGCAAGCGGCTACTGGACCAGGTGCAGTGACTCTGGAGCCGCAATTGGATTTCTTTCCACGGAAGCCCCAGCCCTTTACTATACAATTACGGTGGATGCTAAGGCCCCCATGAATGGGTGAAGAAAGCCTGTGCCGTCACAGGGCAGGCCGTCTGTGCTAAGCTCCTTGCTAGACCTCTAGGGGACAATTCCCCTACAATGGGAAATTCTTGCCATAGAGAATCCACTCTGTTGGAACACACAGAGGGACACACAAACGCACATGTACTTCATGCATGCTTATATATACGTAAACAGATCCATACAGGAACACTCACAAAAGCAAACACACACAGGCGCCCGTGCGCACACACACACACACACACACACACACACACACACACACACACACCATCCCCTAGGCCTTTCCAAACACTTGGCCCATGGGAACGGGGAGGTGGTATGCTACTAAATCAGTTCTTCAGGTGGGGAAAAGGTCCTGGTTTACAGTGTTTGCCAATGTCCTTGATGTAAAAACCCCCACAGTGGCAGATTTTAAACAACAAATAGTTTAATTACTGACTCAAAAAATTCCAGAATATTTTCCAATTGTCTCTTACTGACTCCAACAAACTATTGTCTTCAGGACCCCCCTCCCCCCAGGCCCGGTTGCTCTTGGAGGGACCTGGTTGAGGTGGTCTGAGCAGATGGGAAAGCAAGGTGGAGTGTTGGCCTGGAGCAGGCCAAACCTGGTTGTCAGGGAGGAGGGTTGTTGAGTGCCAGGTGGCATAAGGATTCCACAAGCCCTGGGAGGCTTCAAGGGGCCTGCTTAGACTCTGAAGAGAGGAGCTACAGGTAGGAGGATGGTGTTGCTGGGCTGATGAATGACATTATCACAGCCACCCCAGGAGGCTATGGGCTCCCTGTCACTGGAGGTTGGAAGCAGGGCCAGAGGACCACTCGGCTGGGACCCCAGGGAAGAGTTCATACCTGCCTTCTCTTCCCCTCTCCCAGGAGCCTGCATGCAGGTCTTTTGCCCCTGAATCATACCACGGAGTAATGAAGGGCTTGGTTTTTTCTTGATCCACCTTCTGGAATTAGGAAACCCAGTTCCCACTGGTAAAGCCAGGCTGCCTGACCTGGCCTCATGTGACACCAGGGACCACTTGCTACTTGCAATGGGCTTAGCTGAGAGCCAGCCCCCCTCCTCTGTTTTCTGGCTTCTGCTCATGCCCTTTGTTGGCCTGGTGGGAGGGGCACTGGCATCCTCTGGCTGCAGCAGTCTGGCTCTGGCTATTCTATTTCCTTACCAGGCTCATGTTCCCCAGAAGTGACCTTTCTAATGTGATCCCAGGCCCCTGAACTTCCATTGCCTCAGAAGGCAAGTTCTCAGCTGAGAGGCTCACAAATAGATACATGTATGTGATGAGTACAGGAGTGTGGGCATGTGTGTGAAAGAAAATTATTTTTAAAAATAGAAAAATTAGCCAGGTATAGTGGCTCACTCCTGTAATGCCAGCACTCTGGGAGGCCGAAGCAGGCGGACTGCTTGAGCCCAAGTTTGAGACCAGCTTAAGCAACAAAGTGAGGCCCCTGCCTCTACAAAAAGAATACACAAATTAGCTGGGCATGATGGTATGCACCTGTAGTCTTAGCTTCTCAGGAAGCTGAGGTAGAAAGATTGCTTGAGCCCAGGAGTTTGAGACTGTGGTGAGCCAAGGTTGTGCCACTGCACTCTAGGCTGGGTGAGACTCTGTCTCAAAAAAAAAAAAAAAAAAAAAAAAAAAGAAGAGAAAAAGAAAAATAAAAACTATCATCTTATTGAGCACTTATTTTAACAAACAAGGCAGAATAGTACAATGGTTATGAACACAGATCTTGAAGCCAGACTACCTGGGTAGCCTGCTTCTTCCATTTACCAGCTGTGTGATTTGGGACAAGTTCTTCCTGTCTCAGAGCCTCCATTTCTCCATCTGTAAAATGGACATAAGAGTAGGACCTGTCTTGTGGTGAAGGGAACTAAACACACTGATACAAAAGGAAAGCACTGAGAATAGTACCTAGCACAAAGTAAGCACAATAAAAAGTGTTAGTTGCTTTTATTATTATCATTATCCAATAGCTCTGCACTACAAATTTGGAGATTTATTTAATTTAATCCTCACAATGGTACCATGAAGTTGGTGCTATTACTGTCCCCCTTTTATAGACAAGGAGTCAGAAGTTCAGAGGTTAAGTAACTTGCCCAATGTCCCACAGGGGTAAGTGGCAGAGCCAAACCTCCAACTCTTAATTCTTGGAGTCACCTCACTGTAGGTCCTAACAGCAACCTAAGCCACAGGTAGGACACAATAGTCTTTTTCAGTGGGAAAATCCACAAAAACGGAGCCCACAGACATCTGTCCACCACTGAAATCTGCAATAAATAGCAATGATAGAGCTCTCCCTTGTTTACTCCATGGTGGCCACAGCAAAGGAGAAGACAGAACTAATGGTGGGACAGCCACGAAAGGGTCTTCCTTGTTTTGCACCCCATGTGCCTCATCTGTCATCCTACACAAATAAAAAGTCCCTTTGCCACCTGGTACCCAGGCATGAGGATATTTGGGAGGGGAACCTGTCTCTGCCAGCAGGGACTCCATGTGGTTAAGACTGGAACATACGTAACTGTCTCTAATCTTATTTCAAGATGTTTTTTCCTTTAGCCATTGGTCAAAAGCTCTCTGTTCAACAACTAGGTCCCACAGACCTGCACCCAAATGCCTCCCCTTTTCCAGGTCCCCTGAATCGTCATCCCCATGACCAGCTAGAAGAGTCTCCCTCACTTATAGGATGAAGTCCCCACTTACTGCCCTCTGTGATGAGAGCTGGTTTCCTCCCCAGTCTCATCTGCCCCCTCCCACACCACCTCTGTACCCAGCCATGCCAAGAGATCTCATTGCCCTGTGCCGCTCCTTTCTGCTTCTCCTCCTTTGCCTGTGCTGTCATCTGCTGAATGTCCTTCCCCTCTGGCACATGGAGTGTTCCTATCCAACCCCAAGAGTTTGTCTACTTTACCATTAGCCTGTTGGAGTCTTTCCTGACCTCCAGGAAGAGGTGAAGATGGTTCCTTTTCTTTTGTCTCATTGCAGCTTATGCAAGAACCTATTATAACGCCTATTACATTTGTCCACCTATTTATTCAATATAGATTTATAGAGCATCTATTATATTCAGTGTCAGCCTGGCTGACACTCTGTTAGTCTGACTCTCTCTTGAGGGATAATTAGCCCCAGCGGTCACTGTCTGAGTTCTAGTCATCTTCATATCTTCAGAGCCTGGGGGCAAGTAATAAATATTTGTTGAATTAAAGAAAGAATGAATGAATGAATGAATGAATGAATGAATGAATGTCTACTAGAGCCAACTCCCAGTCCCATATCTACTAGTATTTAGAGCCAGCACTTTGAACAAGCGCCTGGTTGCAAAGCCTTGGAGGCATGAAATAGTGGCCTATTGGGGTGGGGTGGGCATTAAGGAGTAGGGTGATGGGGACAAGGCTTCAGAGGTCGGGGAGGCAATAGAAGAAAAGATGGTTAGACGCCAGAGGAGGCAGGGTCTGGAATGCCCAGGTAAGGATTTTGCACCTGACTCTGGAGGCAATGGGAGCCACTGAAGGTTTCACTGAAGGATCTCTGGCTCCTGTCATGGGATTAATTAAGGCAGCAGTCCCCAACCTTTCTGGCACCAGGGACTGGTTTCATGGAAGACCATTTTTCCACCGATGGGGTAGGAGGTGTGTGCAGCGCGGGTGGTTTGGGGATGAAACTGTTTCACCTCAGATCATCAGGCATTAGATTCTCATAAGGAGCACTCAACCTAGATCCCTCGCATGCACATTTCACAATAGGATTCACGGTCCTTTGAGAATCTAAGCTGCCGCTGATCTGACAGGAGGTGGAGCTCAGGTGGTCATGCTTGCTCACTCGCCACTCACCTCCTGCTGTGCAACCCAGTTCCTAACAGGCCATGGCCCATACCGGTCTGCAGCCTGGGGGTTGGGGACCTTTGGATTAGGGGATGGGGAGACAGTTCATTCATGCAGATGTTGATACAGGCAGAAGGGTAATTTGGGCTCAGTAAGGTTCACTACCAGGGCATGAGAGCAGCAGGGTGGGAAGCTGGAGAGAATATTCTAGACCCGGAGGGTCAGTTCTTTACCAGCTGCCCCCTGTCGCATTCCCACTGACAGAGAATATGTCCTTCCAAAGCCACCAAGGACCAAAGGTCATCTCTCTATATATCACTTCCCAAGTTCTTTGGCCTTGGTAAATTATTGGAAAACATAATAACACTTAGGAACCAGAGATAATGGGCTGTTTGGTCACAGCTTTGAGGAGTGTTTATCCAATTTCTGATTATAATACTAGATTCATTCTCCGATTTGGGAGAAAAAGTACATGCACATGCACACGATACAAAATATGCACCTGTGTCACATCCACAAGGGGGCACATGCACGCAGTCTCAAAAGGACATGACACACACACCACCCAGCTGTGTATACATGTACACACAGGGGCTGGAGAAGGGACCGGGCAGCTGTCATCACGGTCACTACTCAGAGTGACTGTTCCTACCCACTGCTGCTGGGGTCCCACCCACCCTGACCACACTTATCTGTTCGGCACTTGACTCTAAGTCACCCTATTCCCTTGGGGATATCATGCACCCTGCTCTCACTCCCTCGATACCTGGACCCTCTAATCTCACCCGACCCTGCCTTTGTCTGACCCCAGCCTCGCCTTCCCACTCCCAGTGACCCCACCCTGACTTCACACATCTTGACTCCCACCTTGACCTCATCCAACTCTGATTTTGTCCCCACCTTGATTATGGCCAGGCCTCGTACCAACACATGCTCAGGGCCATTTTCCACACAGGCCTTTTTTTGAGGTGGGCTGCCCTTCAGGCAATCATGAAAGAAGTGGGCCTGGTCCCGCGTCTATGTTCTCTCCTCAGCTCTAAACGTGATCACATTTTCTTCAGTTGCCTTCAGTTATTTTGGAAAGAAAGTAGGATGTAAATTAAATCAATAGGTAACCACATATACTCGAGTCTCCCCAGTCATTACCAAAACCCACCTTTTTAAATCTTCCTTACCCCCGGCTCCCTCCCACACATATGAACCCCTTCCCTTCCTGTCAAGTCTCTGCGGGCTACGTGGCTGCCCTGGCTTCTGTGGGCTCTTTCTTGCTTGTGTTCCCTGACCCCCGCCCCCCTCCCTCCCACTCCCATCTTCTCCTCTCCTCCCTGCCTCACTGGCTGCTCCTTCTGACTCTCCTCTTCTGCCATTGGCATCTGAAATGTTGATGTTCCCTGGGGCTCTGACGCAGGCCCCTTCCTTGCATCAGACATGGTCCTCCCAATCTAGCCCATCCCATGGCTCCTCGCACGGTTCAGCTGTGCACTGAAGCCCCCGCATCTCTGTCCTCAGCCCTGAGCTATCCCCTGGGCTCCACACCCTCATAGCAACAGATTCCAGACATTTTCACTTGGAAGACCCATGTTCAAAATGCAACCCGTCACTTTCCTCCCACCCCAACTCTCTGTCCCTTGTCCAAACCTCCCTTCCTCCTATATTCAGCATCCTGCCAAATGGTAATCCCATCACACAGTTGTCTGGAAATTCTCCACAAGCTTGGCACCCTGCTAGGCCCTCCACCTCTCTCTTTTCTTCTTCACTCAAACTCAACAGTCATGAGGTCCTGTTCATTTCACTTAAAGAACCTGTTGGATCTGGTTCCCCTTTTCCACTGCCATCGTCAGCCTGGCCAGGCCACCCTTGGCTCATCCAGAAGACTAGCTGGAAGCATTTCCTGTCTGTTCTGTCTCTCCACATTTCCCCAACCCAGAGCAACCTTTCTAAGACAGAAAACAAATCATGTCTTTGAACTGCGTGGAACCGTCAATGTATTCCCATTGTCTGCAGAAGACAGTGAAGGATCCTTACCATACCATTCCAATCTCTTCACAAAGTGGCTCCTGTCCACTATTTCTTCTTCCTGTGCCTTCCACCACCTCTGTAGCTCTGCCCCAGTCACCTTACTCCCCATCTCACCACACTCCCAACAGGCCACTGCTTCATGCCTTTGAGGATTTATCATTTTATGAGCCTGTTTTGTTCTAAGCGCTGTGCTAGGAACTGGGGGTGCAGTGGTGAAAATCCAAGGGCTCTGCCCAAGGAGCTCATATTCCACTGGGGGAGACAGACAGGAGGACAGGCAAGGACAAAATAAAGTTGGAGGGGTGGGTGCTACTGAAGACATTAACTCAGAATGTGAGGAATCCATAGTTGCTTTTGACATGGGGTGTCAAATACAATGGAGAGGGAGGAGTGGATTTGGGGAGGCCAGTCTAGAGCTACTACAGTGACCCGGGAGAGAAATCATGGTACCTGGGTGGGAGAGGAGGCAATGGGAACGGAAAGATCTTCAAAAAGTGAAACTGGCAAGACAAGATGACTAGTTCACTGTTGGGGGAGAGAGAGGAGTCGGGGACCATCCCAGGGTTTCTGCCTCAGGCAACTGAGGGGATGGCAGTCCCATTCACGAAGGGAAAGTCAAGGGGCTGGGAACAGAGGTGGGCCTCAGCTCTGCCCTATGTCCTTGGTTTCTGTTGCTATTGTTTTAGCTAACAGTCATGGGCACACAGTAGAGCCAAGCCGGGGCTAAGTGCTTCGCCTGCTTTATCTGATGGAATCCTCACAATACAACAAATATCTCCATTTTACAGATGGGACTACTGAGGCTCTAGAAAGTTAACTAATCCACCTAGATTCACATAGCTGGACAATGAAAGAGCGAAGATGCCAGCCCAGGTCTGGCTGACTCTGAAGACCCCTCTCTTACCGGTTGCATTATATCACCTCCCCAGATGGCAGCCCCTGCCTACAGGTGTGAGGTTTCGTGGTGCTGCACTGGCCTTGCATCCAGGGCTACTCATTGGAGTTTCCACCTCCATTCACTGCTCCCAGCTCCTAGGTGGAGCTTGCTCTTCTCCCACATGGCTCTGGAGTCGTGCAGGGACAGGCTCAAATGCCAGGGGCTCAGCTGGGTGCCTGGTGGCAGCTGGTGATGAAGGGCAGGGATCCAGAGTTGGAGCAGTGATCTGACTTCTGTTTACACATCTCAGAGCCAAGAGCTGTGCCCACCCAGGACTCTCCTGTCCCACCGTCACCTTCCTTCCACTCTCTGAGCAGGGCCTGTGGCATGGAGGGCAAGGTGCTTTGCAGAACTTGCAGAGGCTGGGTTGGGAGACCTGGCCCTGTGGAGTGGACACACAAGGCAGGCAGGGGGCGCCACAGACCCTGCAGGCCCTCCAGGATGAAGGGACCACGCCTGTGAGGCTGCACCTGATGCGCTCCCCTGAGCATCAGGCACTGGAAAATCAATACCAATTTCCACTTTCAGTGCCCAGGGACACCCTTTCATCACATCTTACGCTTCCTCTGCATTGTTGGGACTGAAACAGTTCTCTGGCCACAGCCTCAACCCTAATCTCTGCGCTGGCTGATGTGCCCAGTTAACACATGGCCCTTGAACCTGTGGTCTGTTTTTCACTGCCTTGGATCTTGGGGCCGCCCACATGCCTGTCATGTCACCCATAGACACACTCATCCCTGCCTCTGCTTACACACATGCTTGACCCTCTGGGAATGAGTTTTTCAAGTGACCCACATTTTCCAGATAGGGTAATGTGTGGCCACTGAAGCATCAACAGTTTATCATTTAACCCTTTGGATGAAAATCATCCCCAGATGTTTTTAGATCTCCCTTTACATTAAAAAGATCTATACCTTTATTTCTTTTTATTAAAATAATAAATATGCATTATACAAAATTTGGCAACTGTAGGCCATTATGAGGAGAAACCATTTCATTCAGGAGTCATTAATGAAGAAGAAAAGGTACACAGGTGTGCATGCACATGGGGTCTGTAAGGATTTGCGTGTGTCCACTAAGGGGGGTATATGTTTATTATAGCTCGAACACACCTCCTCAGAGAAGGAAGGAGACCCCATGTCTCCAATCAATTTCTGTTTTGTACCCCATATTATTTTCCTCACAGTAGTTATCCCACTCCAAAATTCTCTGACTTCTTTGTTATCTGTCTCCCAGAGCTGTGATGTTGCACAGCTTCAGGGAATGCTGTGCGCATTGCATTCTTCATGCAGGGTGCACTGCTTTCTCAGAGTTGTGCAGTGTGCAACTGTGGGACCACACACAGCAGCCCTGCTGCCATCTTTCATTAAAGTGTAAACTCCATGAGAACAGGGAACTGTGATCCACAGTGAAATCGCCTTTGCAAAATTATGACTGAGGCAGCGAAAGAGATGTGACCTAACCGACTCCACCTTGGTTCTAACCTTTTAGCTGTCCTTGTTCCTTCCTGGGCGTAACCAATCTAACTTTGGGAGGAACTTAGCTTACAGTTTATTGTTTAAAATAAAGATGATAACAGCTCTTTCCCAAAATAAACCTCCTTCTTGTCTGGGACTAGACTGCCTTTGTAGGACTAACAAATTAGCCACAAGATTAGAAATTATTGTTTAGGAGTCATGAAAATAGAGGCTACAAGATTCTGACCCTCCCCTAAATGGCTTCTGAGATCAGTGCTTAAGATATTTTGCAGACCTGCACTTGATGGATCAGCTGGCCCCATCCAGATGGATAAACTTGTGGCCCTCACCCAGGAACTGAGTCAGCGCAAGAGGACAACTTCAACTTCCCGTGAGTTCATCTCCTACGTAACCAATCAGCAGTCCCGGCTCTTTGGCTTCCCCCCACCCATCAAGTTGTCCTTAAAAACTCTGATCCCCAAATGCTTGGAGAGACTGATTTGAGTAATAATCAAACTCTGGTTGCCCACACAGCTGGCTCTGCATGAATTACTCTTCTCTATTGCAATTTCCCTGTTTTGATGAATGGGCTCTGGCTAGGTAGTGGGCAAGGTGAACCCCTTGGGTGGTTACAATAGTGCCTAGTATATAGTAGGTGCCTAACATACAAAGTGTTTGTTGAGTGAATGAATGAACACACTTCTGCCTAAGGATATAGCTTCTTATAGCCTCTATCTGGTCCCTCTCCTAGCTCCAACTTAACTGAGAATCAGGCAGGAGGCAAAAGGCTCTGATCTTACTTTGCGGACAGTTCCCATGCTCTCAGACAGAGCCTGTTTTATCTTCTTTCTCAAAATATTTGTAAGATTTCGTTTTCTAGTCTTCTTGCTCCAAAGTTGATTTCTTGGTCTCCAAGCTCCCCGAAGATTAGGAATAGCATGAGGAAGTGAGGGTGCTGTGGACAGACACCCCAGCTATAGCCTGACATTAAGAGAAGGGACAGAGACATAGCACACATCCAACCACAGAGCTCAGAAAACGCCATGCTGGGGCATTCTGCAGCCACGATAGCCTCAAAGTGCATCAATATATTACACCTCCAAACACAACGGTGACCTTGGCCATCACAAGAAGATTAAATCCTGTCTAGAGTGCTCTCTTTAGGAAGTGTGGGAGGCATATGGTATTCATTTTTTTATTCAGTTCTTTCAAGTGGCTTCTCACCCCAACCATTCTGTACATTCTGGCCTATGGGCCCACACAAACCTATTTTGAAGACGAGAAGAACACAACTGTGTTGTCTCCAGTGGGTTAGCTGATCTGGAAAGCAGAACCATGGTTCTGCTTTCCCTGTCCCCTGCACCCTCCACACCAGCTTTTCAGCTGTTTCTCACCCACCCTGGCTCCCCAGGCGGTGGATTCTGGTGCACCTAGAGCAGATCAGCCTCTGCAACAATGATTAATTGACACCAGCAGTTTAAGGATGCTTATTTGCACACAGTTATGAAGTGTCACAATATGTCACAAATGCAAGTGGCTTCTATTAGAAGCGGAACGGCAGAGCGGGAAGCGCCAGCAATATTTCCTTAAAAGTTCATCGTAGGCAACGGGGTAGTGTGCGAAGCTAAACAAATCCGGGCAATAATGGAAATGTAGCATGAAATTACTTCTGTAAACAACAACCATTCATTATTTGAACATTTTTCATAAGCGAGCAGGCAGGGAGAGGGGCAGGGGCAGCGGGTGGGAGGGAGAGGGCTGCGGCAGACAGGGCTCGTGCACCCACTGGAGTTTCTGGGCACAGCTTTCTTGGGGCTCCCCGTGCCCATCTGTCTTCAGAAAAATGCCGAGGCCAGGCTCCGTTCTGCCCAGCGCCTGCCGTCAGTTTCCCTTTCTTCATTAAGCGGGATTGGCGCAGGCAGAAGGAATGTATGATTTAAGGAGGAAAGAGAGACCCACTACTTAATGTTGATTTGGCGGAGTGTATAACCCCAGAGAGAAATGTAAATAGCAGCCTGCAATAACATGACAGCCCACTAATCATATTTACAAACGATATTAAATCTGTCCGCACGCAGGCCTGCCTGCGGATTGGCCCTGCCGTAATTGTCATTGTAACCAGTGCCGGCTTATGGGAGGATTTAACTGCAGTGATATAAGGTGAGTCGCGGGCTTATTATGACTTTATTATTACCCGGTTTATGTTTATTAAAACAATTTGTCATGCAGAGCAGGAATGGAGGGATGGGAGCATTAAATCGTGCCATACTCAACCTGGAGAGATGACTCCAGGGATGGATAGCGGTAGGCCCAGAGCCTCTATTTGGTGGCTTCTGGAGCTGTGGACCGGTCAGCACTGGCCACCTGGAGCCCTGGCCTGGCTGAGGAAGGCCACTCTAGCAAAACCTCAGAGCCCAGCAACACACAGCTGAGAGGCTATTCTGTGGCCCTAACTGCCTTTCAACTGTCCTCAGGAGTTGACTGAGGACAGCAATGGGAAGGATGAGGCCCCGAGTTACTGCCGGTGTTTGCAGGGATGGCTGTGAGGGCCACGCCTGGGGCTCCTCTAGACGGCTGGGAAAGGAGCCAAGCCTTGGAAGTCTGTGAGAGAGCCTGCAGAGGCTCAGCACAAAAGGTCTGGGAAGAAGTTTAATAAAAGCTGTTTTATTTTCTCTGGGGGTCCTTATTGGTTATTATCAAATTTATTTCATCCCCAATCTTTGTTCTTTGGCAAGGCAGAGAAAAGGGAGAGTAGTGGGGGGGGGGGGGGGGGGGCGCTGAGAGGAACAGGTCCATACGACTAGTAAATAATACTCCCTTTCCCCAATCCAATTACCCAAGGCAGAGAGGCTCCGGGAGGTTGGAGGGCCGAAGCAGCAGCTCCAGAGGCAACTGGGGCTGTAGCCTTGTGTGCAGACATCACAATCTCAGACACCTGCTCTTTCTGCCAATCCCAGGGAAATCCCCACATGCCAGGGATGGAGGGGCAGGAAGTCAAACAGAACTGGGTCTGCCTCAAAAGCTTCAGAAATGTGACCTTTGGTCAGAGTGCCTAGAGAAGCAAGAGCCAAACAATGGCAAGGCCAGTCTTCATGGGCCAGATGGCTGCCTCTTGGCTAAAAATGTCCTCCTCTCTTCTGGGCCTCCACTAGCCCTTACAGTGCCTCTGTATTACAGTACACACACACACACACACACACACACACACACACACACACACACACACAGTTCCTCTGTGTATTACAGTATATCAAATAGAAGAGCATTGTATGTAATATATTCAAATATATATTACACAGTAATATACATACAGTGCCTCTGTGTATGTTAGAAAAAGGTGCCCCTTCCTCCAGGCAGGAGCAGACCATGTGTGCCCATGGATTGGTGAGCAGAACAAAGTCTGGATTCCATTCTTCATTTGCCCCCTTAACCCTTATGCAGTGCACAACCTACACAGCTGTACATGATGGCCCTACACCCTGCCAGCAGCCTCATGGCCTGAAATGTGACTATTTCAGGAACTCAGTAGCCACATAATGTCTCCAAAGCCATTGATGTCCTGGGCAGCAAAGTAGAGGGTCTCCGGAGGGCACAACGGGGAGTGAGAAAGGATCTTCCCATCATCACCATCTACCACGATGTATTTCTCAGGTCTTGAGCATCATGGTGGGTGAGTGAAGGATGGGACAGACAAATTGTGCAACCTCCTTTCCAAGACTCTGAGCAGTGCTGCCTATGGGATATGATTCCAGGTGGTCCCAGCAAGGGGTGCTATGGGACATGGTGCCACCTCTCTCCAGGGGTGTGGATACCTGGCTCCCAGTGGCTGCCTCAGTGGCAGGGTGTCTCTGTAGGGGTCACCAGATTCCTGTGCTCTGCCTTCTCTCTGCCCAGTCAAGAGGATCTGCTTGGGCTTCCTAAGCCTGGCCGTTTGGGCACCAGAAGTGACCTGCTCAGTTGGAGCCCCACCTTCCCTCTGGGTGCCCTCCCAGCTCACATGCCCCCTGTGGTGGGGGAACTTTCCACACCAGAGATGCCTCTCTGGCTGTTGGAAACCTTTCCTGGGACACCCCACCGCACCCAGGGAGGACCCTGATCACGAGGCCCATTCCCGTGGCTCCTGCAGCTGCTTTTCTGTGTAGTGCTTCTGCAGGGTACTCTGGGCCCCTCCCTGTGGGAGTCCTGCCTCCTGGTGCCCTGGGGTCCCCACTGGAGAGTATTTCCCTGCCGGCAATGTCCCAGGCTTGCGCTGTCCTGTGAGTACAGCCCAGACAGGGGCTGAGTTGGGCCCCCACCCCCAGAGCCTGACCCTAGGGGACATTAGCTAATTGTGGGCCCCCCTCTCTGGGCCTGGGGATGCCTGTGGGCCTTGGGTTCCCTTTGTCTCACTTAAGAAAGGAGTCACGAGCAGTGGTTCAGAGAGGAACAATAAGCCTTTATTGCGGCTGCCCTTCTCCACAAACGCTCAACCTGCTGGCCGGCGGAGAGCCATGCTGGCAAATTAAAAGTCTCTAAACTTTCTTTATGTCTCCTTAGATGCTCCAGCAGCTTTAACGCTGGACTGGCTGGCCTGGCTCAAAGACAAAGAGGCCAAGCTGGGGTCAGGACCAAGGCTGTAAGGCAGGGAGGATCTCACTGAATGGTCCCCCACTGGCCCGTGGATGCAGACGGGGTGGGGTGGGGTGGAGCAGGTGAGGGTCTAGGCTGCGATGCTGGGGGTCTGGGGCCCCATAGGCTTGGGAAGACCTCTTGGAGTAGTTGGCTGGACAGGGGTGTGGGGTGCTGCTTCCTAAGTCTCCATTGCCTATGGATGGCAGACATGGAGGCTCCTCTAGCTGCCTCTGAAGTCCTCTATTAAGGAAAGCACAGTTTGAAGCCAGGGGCAAAGGAAGCCTGTTCTAGACCCCAGAGAGCATTAGCTCCCTTACCCCCACTCTCTTGCCTGAGTTCTGAGACTGGAGGGCCACTAGAAGGGGCTGGAGGGCCAGGTCTGTGCTACCACAGATGAGCACACTGACCCTGCCACCTCCCACCAAAATCTTTGGCTCACCAGGGCCAGGTTGAGAAGGTGAGTCTGGGACAGCCCCTGTTAACCCCTGTGGTCCCAGCATTATTCACAGTTCCTCTCTTCACCCACTAGAGTGCAAGGGTTTCCTGTTGTGTGCCAGCTAGGTGCTGGGCCACGTCATCTTTGCAGGACAGCTGAGTCAAGAAATGCCCTGGGCCAAGAAATGTCACCCCTAACCCCACAAAAAACATGCCAGGATTTGCGGAATAGAGAGGAACTCTGTGGGGGTGTGCTGACTTGGAGGGGGCACAAAGGAGCCTTCTGGAATGCTTGAAGTCACCAAGACCTTGATCTGGGTGGTGATTCCATGGGTGGACACATACGTAAGCAGCCATCGACTCACATGCCCTTCTGTACGTATATTGGACACTATGGTGATGAAAAGCAAATAGACATAGGACCTACCCCGAAGTACGAATGAATCCCAGCTCTACCACTTCCCAGCTGGATGACTTTGGGCATGTCATCCACCATCTCTGAGGCTCTGTCTCTTCATGTACAAATGGGGAGAACATCACCTACTTATTTCCCACTAACCTGAGCCCTCCGTGCGAACAGGAACCGCACCTGACTCTCCTCTGTGTTCTCCTTGACCCCTGCAAAGGGGCTGGCTCAAGAAATTGCCAATTTCTTAAGTGCCTCTCCCAGGTCAGAGGGACCTCACAGCTCCCCAGGAAAACATCTTACCTTATCTTACCAACATTCTAGTAATAACATCCCTTTTGGTGCCTCCTCACATCCCTCCAAATACTCTTCCCTAAAAGACTTGGGGTTACCTCTTTCTTCCTTGGAGAAGTTGTGGAAAAACTGGGGGACTGAGGCTGAGCCAGGGCCTGGAGCCCTTAGGGGTGTTGGGCCAGCAGGGCTTGGCTTGGAGAGAGGCCAGAGAGGGGTTTGCTTTCCTTGGCAGGGGAGGGATGGGGTAGAAGAGTGTACCTAGGACAAGGGCCCGGCGGTGAGACCTTTGCTGGGACTAATTCTCTGGGACAAAAGAGGACTCCAGTTTAGGTCACGGTTGAGGAGGATGTTCTCCAGCACTGTGCACACCTGGGACATGGCCCCTGCCTGCCAGCCCCATCAGGCTGGACCGCCCAGGCTCCTGTTGGGGGAAGGGCCCCTTCCCTCCATCCCTCTATCTGATTGTCTGCTAGGCTAGTTCTTGGCAATTTCTTGCTCCGCTTCTTTAATCCCTGATTCTCTTCAAGCGCAGAAGGAAGAGGAAACAGCCAAAGGCTGAGGTGGAGAGTAGGGAGGGGGATGTGGGGGATGTGGAGAAGGTATGAAAAGAGATGAAGGAAGTCACTCCAGCCTGAGGCACCCAGGCTTGATCCAGGTGGGGAAAGCAAGTGCCCTCGAGGGTCCAGAAGGGAGCTGGAGCCCCAGACTGGGGCTGTGTCAGTCCCGTCAGTTCCCGCTCTTCAGCCTCTCCAGTGCTGGGAGGTCTCAGTGTAAATGGTCTGTGTGCTGACACTGCAGGGCTACAGTCTTTTCTATAGGCCAAGAACAGAGCCCTGGGGTGAAAGTACTGTCAACTCACCTTAGTTTAGCAACCTCCTAGGCCCTGTGCTGAGACTCAGGCAAGACTCAGGCCAGGGCTCAGACATAGGCAAGGCCAGTGCTGAGGCACACAGACTCCAGAATGGCATCTTCCCCACTGGCTACTCAGAGCTGGGGGCCCAGGAGGGCCTCCCAGGGAGGGCCCTGAGAGGTCAGCTGAGCCAGCATACCTGCACTCCTCCTGTGCCTGGCCCTGCCTCCCTGCTCAGGCCTCAGCAGCCTTTCTGCTTCCAGGGAAGTGAGGGCGGGGAGGGGCTGTGGCACAAGGGCGAGTCCTGGAGAATGGAGCTTGTGTGGCGTCTGCAGCTTCTTAGAGAAAAAACCTATTGAGAAGCTCAAATCATGGCAGTAATTAGGCCACTTATTTTGTAAAAGTCCAAATTAAATGGAAAATTTGGTGCTAATGAAAATGTTCCATTTTCTCCTTTTATGAAATCTAGCTCTGTGCCTTCCAAGAGTTTGGGAATAGCCAGCCCCTGATGTCTTTCTCACAGCCAGTTCATATCCTCTGATTGTGAAGTTGCTGAGACAGAACACACTCGCAGGGCCTCCAGTTACCGGCTCAATTGAAAAATGTCCTTCATAAGGCAGCAGCATTAACCCACCCCCAGCCACCCACACCTCCAGCCCTTCCCCCATCTCCACCAACCCTCTCCGATCTATCACCTTCAGCTGCGTAGGCCCCCAGAAACCCAGACCCTACAGGGAGGGGCTGGTGTGGGGGGGGCCAAGAAAGCTGGGCTTCTGGTCTACCCCTTCTGGGGCCCAGCTTCTTCTCGAAAGAGCCTGGGACCTTACTACTTCCAGCTGCCTGCCTCCTGACAACAGTCCCAGGGAGGCTGAAGCCCACAACATTCTGATTAGACTTGCACTTAGGTCCCGTAATTACCAATTAGGGGCTTCAGGCAATGCAGTTTGCCTCTCTGGGCCTCAGGTCCTCATCTGCAAATTGGGGATAGTGCTACTATTAGCCTCGTAGAGTGTTGTGAGTGTGAGAGGAGAGAAGGCATTGCAGAGCACCTGACACACAGCAGGGTGCAGCACC
This sequence comes from Rhinopithecus roxellana, assembly GCF_007565055.1. NCBI lineage: Eukaryota > Metazoa > Chordata > Mammalia > Primates > Cercopithecidae > Rhinopithecus > Rhinopithecus roxellana. The sequence continues at coordinate 88,080,782 of NC_044563.1, read as the reverse complement.
TGTCTATGGCCAGGTCCCTCTGAAGCCTAGTCTCTAGTGGGAGTAGGGATATGCATTCTGTCACTCTAGTCTTTCCAGGATTTGCTCTGGAAGATTTTGCAGGGGTGGGAAAGGAGGAACTAGAGGAGGAGAATGTCTCAGGATATACCCCCATGCCTGAGTAGGTATCAGGAGGAACAGCCTATCTGGTCCTGGCCAGTAGGATGCCTGGGCTTGGGAAACCTGGCTGTCAAGGATAGGGAGGTCAGGGGGTGTGTGCGAAAAATCATCCCAATCAAACAAAGAGATAGGAACAGACGCAATGACAGACACACACACACAGGTTCAATTCCAACCCTCTTCAGTGGCGCTGTCGAGGCCTTGGCAATGGGGCCTCAAGGAGACCTGCAGCTTGAAGCATAAGCCACACTCAGCATCTGCATTTCAATTCAATTCCCAGTTAGTCTACCTGTAAGGGTTTACCAAGAACCTCGTGCGTCTCCAACACCAGGCTAGAAGTTGGCGAGAGGAGCAAAGCCATAGCCATCAGAGAATAAGGCCATCAAACACAGGCTCCTCATCTTGGTGATGCATATCCCCACCTGAAACTCAGATGTGAAATGTGACTGTCGCTTGACTCTTCTCTCTTCATCACCCCGTTCTTCATTACCCGCATCTATGGTTTCGACTTCCTTCTTAGTTTCCTACCTGATCATGCCCTGATCCCTACTCCAAAAGGCTTCCTTTCCTGCTCTCTCATTTCAGCCTCCTCACCAGGATTATTATAACAGTCTTAGCACTCCAGCCCTCTCTCCTGCAGGCCCCAGAGGGAGCCTCCTAAAATGAGCCTTTGAACTTGTCACCCTCTGCTTCAATCTCTCCAATCACTGTAAAGCCTCTGTTAGGTTCAGCATAAAATAAAACTTGGTTGCCCACACATTCTGCATCTCTATCACCTCCCCAGCCTACTTCTTTTCTGATCATGTACCCCTTCAGCCTGCCCCCCAGTCACACCAAAGAGCTTGTGGTTTCTCAAATGCAAAGTGGCCTCTCATATTGCAGGTGGACTCCAGTTGCCTTTGCCTTAGGATTTCTTCTCACTTGTGGGAACGGAATCCTTCTCTCATGTGAGGAACCAGTTCTCTGTGGTTTGGATAAGATGGGCAGGTGATCTAGTCTGTGATCTAGAACAGTAAGAACACCTTATTCTTTTAGGAACAATGTGGACATGGCCCAAACAGGGCCTGTTAGAATCTTCTCTGGGAATTTTGGCTTGAACTTATAAAAGAGAGCACCACTTACTGGTAATGGTAAGCCGACAGGCAGTGAGTCTGAGGTTTTTGAAGACCATCTGATTCACTGTGTAGAGAAAGTCTATCTGATAGATGTAGAAAGAGATAGAGGCCAGGCACGGTGACTCACACCTGTAATCCCAGCACTTTGGGAGGCCAAGGCAGGAGGATTGCTTGAGCCCAGCAGTTCAAGACCAGCCTGGGCAACATGCTGAGACTCCATCTCTATTTTCTAAAATTAAAAAAAAAAGAGATTGAAGCTGGCAATTAAGCTTTTGGATCCAGTCTTGCCTGAAGTCACATCACATGGACTGTTCACTTACGTAAATTTTGTTAACTTTTTTTTTGGTCTAAGCTAGTTTGAAGTCTTGACTAAGACAAGGCTGAATTGATTTACACTTGATGTTCACACTAATGGTAATTCTCACTTCCCTTGTCTTATTGGAAAATAAGACAAATCATTTTAAAATTCATTTCAAGTATCAACTCCTTTAAGAAGTCTCTCTTTTTCAACAACATGATTGTGATGTGATACCCCTACTCCAAAGCTTAATTCCTACCATTTCTGCAACCAAATATGATCATTTTGATGGGAGGACGCCTGTCTAATTCAACTCTATATTCCCTGTACCCAGCACATGTCCAGACACCAGGCAGAGGATAGACAATATGATTCCATTAACGTAAAGATGAAAAACAGGCAAAAGTCATCAACACGGTTTAGGAACACATACACAAGTGGTAAAACAATAAGAACAAAGCACAAAAATGAGTACCCTAAAGGTGGGGTGGAGGATGATTAGATTCTCATAGGAAGTTTGCAACCTAGATCCCTCACATGCACAGGTCACAATAGGGTTCAAGCTCCTGTGAGACTAATGCCGCGTTGATCTGACAGGAGGCAGAGCTCACTGGCAGTAATAGTCACTGGCCCGCTGCTCACCTCTTGCTGTGCGGCCTGCTTCCTAACAGGCCACAGACTGGTACTGGACCATGGCCTAGGGGTTGGGGACATCTGCCTTAAGAGTCAGGATACCTCTTCCTAGGGAGCAGGAAGAGAATACAACCGGAAAGGGGTACACAGAAGGTTTCTGAAATCCTGGAAATGTATTGATTTTTTTTGTTTTTGTTGTTGAGACCAGAGTCTCGCTCTGTCGCCCAGGCTGGAGTGCAGTGGCACGATCTCAGCTCACTGTAAGCTCCGCCTCCCGGGTTCACACCATTCTCCTGCCTCAGCCTCCCGAGTAGCTGGGACTACAGGTGCCTGCCACCATGCCCAGCTAATTTTTTTTTTTGTATTGTTAGTAGAGACGGAGTTTCACCGTGTTAGCTGGGATGGTCTCAATCTCCTGACCTCATGACCCGCCCGTCTCAGCTTCCCAAAGTGCTGGGATTACAGGCGTGAGCCACTGCACCCGGCTGAAATGTACTGTTTTTTAATCTGGGTGATGGTTACATTGATGTTTACGGTATATTTCTTTAAATTCTGTGTATTAAACATATTCATTTATACATTTTATATAGTTCACTATAATAAATAAAATAAGTGAGGTGTTTTGGGCCCAATTTTTTTTTTATTGTTTTATAACTTCCTTGCACTGGAGTCATAGAATCTGTCACGAATATATCAAATTTTTATTACCTGTTAACGCTTCCTTTGTGTCCTATTATATAGTCAGTTTTTATTTATTTATTTATTTATTTATTTATTTATTTATTTAGTGATGGAGTCTCACTCTGTCACGCAGACTGGAGTACAGTGGCACGATCTTGGCTCACTGCAACCTCTGTCTCCCATGTTCAAGAGATTCTCCTGCTTCAGCCTCCCCAAAACTGGGATTACAGGCCCTGGCCACCGCTGCCGTCTAATTTTTTTTTTTTTTTTTTTAGACAGAGTCTTGCTCTTGTTGCCCAGGCTGGAGTGCAGGGGTGCCATCTTGGCTCACTGCAATCTCCACCTCCTGGGTTCAAGCAATTCTCCTGCCTCAGCCTCCAGAGTAGCTGGGATTACAGGCATGCACCACCATTCTCGACTAATTTTGTACTTTTAGTAGAGACCAGGTTTTTCCATGTTGCCCAGGCTGGTCTCAAACTCCTGACCTCAGGTGATACACCCACCTCAGCCTCCCAAAGTACTGGCATTACAGGCGTGAGCCACCGTGCCTGGCAAGTTTTCACCTGGCAAGTTTTTAAATGTTCCACTTGAAAACAAATTATACTCTTTAATAACTGGGAACAGGGTTTTATATATGTGCATCAAACAAATGTTAACTGTGTTGTTCAGTCATATATATTCTTATTAATTTTAATCTGTTTCATCAAACAGATTTTAATCTGTTTCATCAATTTCTGGAAGAGGAGTGTTAAAATTTCTCATTACAAATGTAGGTGCGTCAATTTCTCCCACAAGTCTGTCAGTTTTGCTATGTATTTTGCTTAATATCCTCTGTCAATTTTCCCTGATAATTCTGTCATCTTTAAGGAGGTTATAGTATTATGAGCAATCAGGTTCAACATCACTATAGATTTCTATTCAATTGTTCTTCTTGTCAGTAAACAGTCATCCTCTTTAAATCTCAAGTTTTTTAAAACCATGAAATCTCTTCTGGTTGCTATTAATGTCACTATATCTCGTTTCCTTTGGTTAGTATTTATGATCTTCCCCTATCCTTCTACTTTTAAGCTTTTTGTATAATTATGTTTTAGCTATTAGGTCTGTTATAAACAACTTATAACTGGATTTTAAAAATCTTATCTGGGAATATCTCAGAGCAAATGGGTCTAAGTCATTTAAATTTATTGTGATTACTGACAAATTGGAGTTTTTAATACCACCTTTTAAAATTTTTATCATGTATTTTTCTGTTTCTTCCCCTTTCCTACATTCGATTGGATTTATTGGGTTCTTTTATTACCTTTTTTCTTCTCTCTACAGCTTTGGGTGTTTTAACCTTTTTAAAAGTCTAAATTTAATCAATATCTTTATTTGCCTCCTATAATACAAAGATCTTTAATTTTTTTTTTTTTTTAAACTCCAATCCTCCTACCCATCTTCTTGCTATCATTATAAAATATTCTAGGCTGGGGGAGGTGGCTCACTCCTGTAATCCCAACACTTTGGGAGGCCAAAGTGGGTGGATCATGTGAGGTCAGGAGTTCAAGACCAGCCTGACCAATATGGTAAAACTACTAAAAATACAAAAATTAGTCAGGCATGGTGGCATGCACCTGTAATCCCAGTTACTCGGAAGGCTGAGACAAGAGAATTACTTGAACATGGGAGCCAGAGGTTGCAGTGAGCTGAGATTGCACCACTGCACTCCAGCCTGAGAAACAGAGTGAGACTCAATGTCAAAAAAAGATACATTAAAAATAAATTAATAAATTAATAAATATTTCTGCTTTACACTGCTTTTAACTCTTTCAAAAAATGTCTTTTTTTTTTATAGTCAATGCTTATTTAGATTAATGAAATGTATTTTCTAATTTATTTGTTCATCATACCCTTTGGTTTCAATTTCCTTCTTAGTAAGGTACACCCCTTATCTTTTAATTTACAGAGAACTGTGAATAGTAAACTCTCTGGATTTTTCTCATGTTTATCTTGCCTTTACTTCAAATAAGTTATAAATTGCCTGTTATTTTCTTTTGGTACTTCACAGATGTTATTCCACTGTCTTCTGGAATCAATTCTGCTGCTGAGAAGTCTGCTGCCAGCCCAACCACTTTGCTTTTTTGGCATTCTGCTGCCCCTAGTTGCTTTTGTCTTTTATTTGATGTTTTGAAGTTTTTCTCATAATGTATCTAGTATGAATTTGTTTTCTTTATCCCTCTCATGATTTAAGAGGTTTAATCAATTTGAAGACTCAACTCTTTCTTCAGTTATGGAAAACTCTTAGGCATTTTCTCTTCTAATATACCTTCTACCATTCTTTCTTCTGTCTTCTTTTGAAACTAGTGTCAGAAATATTTGAACCATCTTATTTCCGCTGATTCTTCCTTGTGGTGTCTTATTTCCTTGTATCATTTGTAAATTTTTATTGAGCTTGTTTTTAGCAGGGGTTGTGCTTTTATTAGAGTCCCATGTGCTATAGTTGTCAAAATATTCCTTCTGAGCAGTTTCATGATTGCTGTTGCTGGGTCCCCAGACCAATTCTTATTCTCTCAGCTTGTGGACCCTGTCACACAGGTAATATACATACGAATTTTATACCTACTTCTTTCCCATTCCCAAGGTTTCCATTTCTCATGGACTATTTATTTATTTGTTTATTTATTGAGATGGAGTTTCGCTCTTGTTGCCCAAGCTGGAGTGCAATGGTGCAATCTCAGCTCACTGAAACCTCCGCCTCCCGGGTTCAAGCAATTTTCCTGCCTCAGCCTCTTGAGTAGCTGGGATTACAGGCATGCACCACTGCACCTGGCTAATTTTGTTTTGTTTTGTTTTGTTTTGTTTTGATGGAGATGGGGTTTCTCCGTGTTGCCCAGGCTGGTCTCGAACTCCCGACCTCAGGTGATCCACCCACCTCAGCCTCCCAGAGTGCTGGGATTACAGGTGTGAGCCACCACGCCTGGCCTCTCATGGGCTTTTTCCCCATTCATTGCTGCCGGCATGCAATACACTTTCTCGTTGCCTCCTGAGCTTGTGGGTTTAGTTTTTCTATTTCCATTTTTTTTTTTTTTTTTTTTTAAGAAAATAGATGACAGCCTTCAGTGCTTCCAGCCACATACGAAAGACTTAGTTCCAGCTCTGTATTTCATGGGCAAGAGGCTAAATCTCCAGTCCCTGCTCGGGTGTTAAATACCAAGCCAGCGGCCTCTATGCCATATATTTGTATTTGAATTCTCTCACCACCACCACTACCAGCAGCATGGGACCCTACAGCATCACTTCTTGATTGCCATCTGAGTAATAAATATACTCTGTTTCTGATCCTGGAGATTTTCTTTCCTTGTTTTCATATGGTGCTATATTGGACATCCCCATCCATTTCATTATCTTTGTTTAGAGGTTTAGTTTACACTAAAGAAGTTAGTTTCTTCAAAAAAAAAAAAAAAAAGTTAGCTTCTTTTAAGCATATAAAATATAGGTATCATTATTTTTATAGTCAAGATTTAATTGAATTTACTAACTTTTTTTTTTATCATTTCCTGTGGTCATCCATGGTTTCCTGCAATTCATTTGCTTTTCCTTTGTGTGTACTTTTTACTACAGGGACATCTTTATGTCAATGAGGGGCAATGGGGATGTATTCACTTAGTCTTTGCATGTCTATAAGGGCTTTTATTTTGCTTGCACTTTTGGATAATAGATTAGCAGGGTATAAAATTCTAGATCGATTGTTATTTTTCCTCAGCACCTTGAAGATATTTCGTTTTCTTCTGGCATCTACTGTTGGTGAAGACAACCCTGTTACTGGTCTTTGTTTTTTGTTTTTTTTTTTTTTTGTGACCTGTCTCTTCCTTCTGGTAGCTTTTTAAATGGCCTTTTTTAAACTCTTGAAGTTCTGAAGCTGCACTATAATGTTTCTAGATATGGATCTATTTGAAGTTTTCTTACCCAGTACAGAATATAATTTTAAATATGAAAACTCACATCTTGATTCAATTTTCAATAATTCTTGACAATTATCTCTTTATATATTGCTTCTCTACTATTTCTTTCATTTTCTTCTTATGAAACTTTTATTAGATGCCTGTTGGCACTCTTCAGTCTAACTTCCATGTTTTTCAATTGCATGTGTATATGTGCATGTGTGTGTGCACATGCATGGGTGTATAACACTGTCTCTTTGTGATGCAATTTGGGTGAATTTCTCCAATAGTAGTTTTCAACTCAATTCTCTGTTTCTCTCTTTAAGTGTGTCCAGTCTGGAGTTTATTTCATCTATTGAACATTTAATTTCAATAATTGTGTCTTTCCTCTCCTAGATTTTCAATTGATTGTTTTTCATAACACTTGATATTTATGCCTATTTTTATTTTGTAACTTTCTTGTTTTCTTGTAATGAGTCTTTTACCTTTATCTCTTTGACCAACTAAACATGCCCAGTGTCACTGTCAAACTCTTCAGTCAAATTAATTTTATCTAGAGTGAATTTCTATTTGGATTGTTGATTTTTTTCTTTGCAATAAATCCCTTTACATATACTTGGAATATTGATTTTGTAAGCTCATTTTAAGTGAGGATTTTCTCCCTTTCTTTTCCTTCTTCCTCCTTTGTCTTTTCCTTCTCCTTTCTTCTTCTCTCTCCCCTCTCTGTTTTCACCTATTCCCATCCCAAACCAGATCTTATATAGTGACTTGCCATTCCTTTCCCTTGGATGTAGTGGGGGGTGTCACGCTTATAGTCATAGTCACAGAGTCAGCAGGCAGCTAGCCTTCGTTCTGACCACAAAGTTGCATCTTTACTCCTCCCACCCTTTAGGAGCACCTCTGTCCCCTCTAACCTACCGGGATTGGACTGTCAACCTCATTGTTTGATGCTAGACCCAGAGCCCAGCAAAATTATGGCCTTGGTTCCATTTATCATTTTAAATTTCTATTCTATTTCTGGTTCATGGAGATATTAATCTTATTTTTGAACATGGCTATGAACTTTGGTGTTCTCTTTATATAATTTACTGTCATTGCTTCTTGTATAGACCAGACCAGATGATCAAAGTGTGAACCGACTACACCATACTAAAGTTGACAATCATTTAAGTCATTATAGAGATAATGCGCCTTATCTCTATTCAGAAAACGTGGATCAGGAATGTGATGGGCCCAATTAGTGTCACCGGGTCCAGGGTGTGCAGTGGAAAGACTAACTCATCTTGGGCTGAGTGCTTACCTTGTTGTGGAAGAGGTGCCAGAGCACCTGGGCTGATAGTCTCATCATGGCCACATGGGGCAGAAAGGTGTTTCCAAAGGAAAGGAGGAATAGTTTACCAAAGATAGGAGATAGGATCATGTGCTGAGCAGAACACAGTCATGGTGGCCACAGTCAATGCCCAGAGCCCTTCTCCTAGTCTGGAGCTCCTGGAAAGCTAAGACTTACCTTTATATTTGCATGTCAACACTTTGAGTGCCTGAGGAGGGCTGAGTGCACAGCAGGAGCTCAGCCAGATTGATAGGCAAATACATGGGTGCACCACAGGAGAGAACCAACCTGGAAATGCCCCCTTCCCCTAGCTTTTCTCCAAGGACAACAGAGGCTGAGAAGCAGGGCAGTAGGCATGGTCAGTAAATAAAGGTCCTTCAACTGAGACATTCTTTTTTCCTCAAGCCCCAGAGATATGTAAGTAGACAAAGAGGCTAGGCATTCCAAAACAAAGGCAAGAGGGGCTTGGAGCTGAGCTCAGAGCTCAGATGCCATCTTGTCTTCACGTAGGAACAAGCACTTGTTTAAGCCCTGGTTTGAATAACTAGCCCAGAGTCATGAGATGCTGGGTAGGTGGGCAGGAGCTCTGGTGGCAAGGCAAGTGGGCCATAGATCCTGGAGAGCCAAGACACAGACCCCTGCCACCCACACCAGGGTCCTTAGTCGGGAGGAGGTTAGGGGAGATTGGTGGGCTCCCAGGGAGGGCTCTGGGGTCAGCTTCTACCCTCTACCCCCAGTCTCCCATTTCCAGACCTGCTCAGCACTACCACTGCTGCTGTCTCAGTTAATGGCATCTTTCATTTCATTTAGAGCTTGATTTGTTTACAAACTAATAAATATGATTTATAAAATGTGTCTGTGGTTTACTAATTACTGCACATATGGCGTTTTCATTTTGTAAAACTGGCATTTGCATTCTTTGTAGATTATGACTTTGTGTCCCCAGTGCTAATTAGTGTGATTAGGCAAATAACTTCTCTGTTACTAGGCTGAGAGGCCGAAGGTATGGCTAGCTTTGCGGGGAGCTTAACTGGGGGTATGGCTAGCTTTGCGGGGAGGATCCAGGGAGGCCCCAGGACTTTGCTGAGGACCCTGGAATGTCAAGCAGCCCATTTTATGTCCTTCCCCAAATCCAATTAAGCACAGTTCGTTAGTGCAAATTTCTTAATCAGGCCTAATCTTCCTACTGAATGCACAATTTCTGAATTGTCACAGAGCTAGGTCAGCTTGCGGAGGATCAAGAGGCTGGTCGGACCTTTGGCAGGAGAGCAAAGAGACAGCAGGCTACCAGGCCCTCCTTGGTGGGCCAGCAAGGAGGGTTCACGGTGCCAGGCTTGTCCACAACCCAAGACCTTGGATGGCCAAGGAGGATCCCCAGGCCTCTAGACCAAATTATGAGCTTCAGATGGGAGGTCCCTCAAGTGGTCTATTCCACAGGATCTATCTTCAAGCCCCAGGACAGCCTAGAGACAATGCTTCCAGCTCCAGTGGAGGAGAAGTGGAAGGCTGAGAACCAGGCTCCAACCCCATGGGAGGGGGTCCTAGCAGAGGCCCCTGCCCTTAAATGGGCCTAGATCAGGGGTAAATGCAGCTATACCTAGGGATGAAGCCCTCTTTAGTTTTCTGGGATGTGTAACCCCTGAGTTTCTGTAAAATTAAAAGGAGGAGAGAGAGAGCCCTGTACAAATGACTGGTACTGAACCTCCTGCCAATCTTGGTGAGCTTGGCCAGTGCCAGATTTAATCTGTGTTAGACAAACAAGAAAACACATCATTGCCTGCATCCAAAGTGACATAGAGCAATTTGTACCTACTTCATTACCTCTAAGGGAGATGACATCCCCAAAGCATTTAGTGTAAAGTGCAGCACACGTCTTTGGAGTGTTCCTCCTAGAGATAGTTATATTTTAAGCACATTGATGAATGTGCAATGGTGGAATTGCGTTGGATAGGCAGTGGAATCAAGGTTAGTGGGCTTTGGATGAGGCCACACCAAGGTTTCCTAAACTCTGAGGGCACCCAACAGAGGCAGTCCTTGGGCCCCAGCCTCCCTCCCCCTTGGCCTCCTCAACCGAACATATTGAAGGCACCCGGCCACACATCATCCAATCTCCTTTCTCCGTTCAAGGCCCTCCCCTCTTCTCATGTGGCTGGCTCCTTCACACCTTCTAAGGCTCAGGAAGCCTTCACCCCTAGCTGGATAAGTGACTCTGTGCTCTCTTGGTTGCCTGTGCTTTTCCTGTCACAACACTTAACACACTGGTTTGCGATGACTATGTCTTCTCAGGCCCGTGAGCAACTTGAGGGCAGAACTGTGGTTTCCTTACTTTCTGCTGCAACCCACATAGTTGACCTTGCTGGGTGGATGGAAGGATGGATGCATGAATGGATGGATCTCTATGGGTTCATCTCATCCTGCCTTTCTCCCTGCTTGGTCCTGGGACTTGAGAGGGCCCTTGCAGGAGAGGGATGGGATGGGGTTAGGGTGGCAGCATTCACATGAGCTCTACTTCTTTGTCTCTTTGAGCAGGGTAGGGTTGGAGGCCTCACAGCCCCAGGCCCACCTGGGCCCAGGTTGGCCTCGTTCATGGAGTCAGGAACCAAGGAGGAGCCTCAGGACTGCTTATGGGTCTGGGAAGTTCTAGGGGGAGAGTCCTGATCTTGGAAGGCGAAGATGTCAGCTCTGGTCCTGGTTGACCTTGGAAGAGTTGCTTTCCCTGTCTGAGCTTTGATTTTTCTCGTTTGAACAATTGGGATCAAATAGCCACCCCGGCTTCCTCCCTGGCCAATATGATGACTCAAGGAAGTAACTGTCAACAGGAAGGGGCAGTGCGTTTGTGCGTGTGCATGCATTCACTGAATATGCATGCATATGTGTAAGGGAAGGAAGTGAGTGCTGAGCCGCCTGGCAAGGCCAGCCCAGGTGGTGGCCTTCGGGAGAGCTACTTTGCTTTTCAGTCAGGCACTTCCTCCGGACTCTGAGGGGTGGGCCTGGGCCTCTCCCGGATCTGTAAGAGGATTGCCTTGCCCCATCCATTTGAACTTCATGACCAGCATACCCATGTGGGGATATGCTTCTTTCTCTTTCTTCAGAAATCTTAATGCATTCTGCCTTAAAATTGTCTTGAAGTAATAGATTTTCACAGGCAACAAACGAGTCTCTGGACAGGCTTAATCTGAGACCAAAAGCCAAATACGGGGATTTACCTCCCATAATGGTTCCTTTCAAATGAGACAAAGAGGAAGCCCAATTTCCACTCCTCCTCAGGAGGAGGAGCAGGAGGAGCAGGCACCCCAGAAACCCCTGTTCTGGGCCCAGAAGCCTTGTTTATGAACAAAACTCAGCCAGCAGCTTCACAAGGGTGCCTTCAACTAGCTGTTGGGGCCACCTTGGTCCTGGCGCTGTCATACCCACTGCTTCCATGGTGGCCTTGGCTCCAGGGCCCTGATCTGTTCTGATCCTGGCTGCACAGCCACCATCACACGTGGGGAGGGACATTAAAACTGATAATCACAGAGCAGATGTTAAGGGGGCCGGGCAGAGGGCCAGAAACCACAGCCCAGCATAGACCTTCTCCCAGCTCCCAGATCTACACACACAACCTCTCCCTGGACACCTCCCCTTGGATGTCCCAAAGGTGCCACCAATTCACTGTACCCACACCTGGACTACCCAGACCTACCCTAGCTCCTGTGCTCCCCATTATCACAAGGGCATCACCCCCTTCCTGACCAGAGGGCATAGTCAACTGGCATCTGGAAGGTGGGACTGGGGAGGCTCACACCCCCAGAGACTTTGTGGCCTCAGCGAGGGGCCAGTGGGTGAGCTCCACCTGAATAGAAGTCACCGTCCACCCTCAGCTGGGGGCCAGGCGGATTGGCACCTTTACCACAGCACATTCTAGGAAATAAAAGGATGAAGGGTCCACAGACAACCCCCAGGAGACCCAACTTCCTTCTCCCCTTATTCCCTTCAAGGTCTTTCCAGGCAACTGAAACAGTCTTTCATGATTCTGGCGCACTTAGTGCACCAAAGTCACTTTTTTTTTGAGATGAGTCTCACTCTATTGCCCAGGCTTTAGTGTAGTGACGCGATCTTGGCTCACTGTAACCTCTGCCTCCCGGGTTCAAGTGATTCGCCTGCCTCAGCCTTCCGAGTAGGTGGGATTACAGGTGCTTGCCACCACACCCAGCTAATTGTTGTATTTTTAGTAGAGACAGGTTTCATCATGTTGGCTAGGCTGGTCTTAAACTCCTGGCTTCAAGTGATCTGCCTGCCTTGGCCTCCCAAAGTGCTGGAATTACAGGCGTGAGCCACCGCGCCTGGACTGCAAAAGTTACTTGGTGTGTTGTTTACTTTGGCCTTCTCTTCTTTAGATTAGGAAGAATGGATGCGGGTAATAATGCACACTTTTATACAAGCACCCACATATCTACCTATACACACTACATGTATGCCCTGAAAATGTGCACGGGTGCCCACACAGCATCTCCGAACATTTGTGGATATCCAGGCACACACATAGCTGAGCGATTGTACATCCACATGTGCTCACAGAGGCGGACCCTTCTGTGCTGGGCTTGCAGTCTCACTTTGCAGTCCAGAGGTAAAAGAGCATGTTGCGAGCCAAGGGTACACAATACTCCCAGATTTCTAGATAAAGTCTTGAGAGGAAGGGAAACAGATGAAAGGAAATGATGGTACCTCTTTCATGAGCTGGGGCCAACAGCCCCCGTGGCCTCTGTTGGCTGCACATATGTGATTCACGGGCCATGTCCTGCTCTGGGGGTTGGTCAGAGCTCCTGCTGTGGGAAGCAGAGGGGCTCCCTACCCAGAGATGCACTGAGGGCATCTTTCATGTCTCAGGACACTTCTCAGGCCTTTGGGGACAGCTATTAAATTGTGGGGAAAGGACTCACTGGATTGGACCTGAGTGTTGTTTCAAAGACTGATGTTTTCAGGCTGTGTGACCTTGAGTGAGTCACTTAACTTCTCTGGGCTTCAGTTTCATCGTCTGTAAGAGGGGGATGAAGACACTTACCTGTCTACCTTCAAAGATGAGGTAATCAATGACAGTGAAAGTTCTTCAAAGCTGCAAAGCCTCGTATAAATTTGAGGGGTTGTTAATATGTTCTGCTTCCAAAGCTGGCCTTCCCTCAGGAGACAATGCGGTGCTTTTGAACACGGAGTGAATTTCCCAAACTGTGCCCTCCCCCTCTTCAGTATTTCTGCCTTGGGTTGTCAAAAATGGTAATCTTCTCTCAGGCCTGAAATTATGAGCCTGCTTTATTGGTCAAAGGCCATAATAATTTGAGCTCTTATTTTATAAACTCATTTCTGCACAGTGATATCCTGATAGGAGCAGGAATAATAAATCACAAACATGTCCCCCAAGATTGCATTGTAAATGTCAAACTAGACAGGAAATTGTAATTAAAGAAAGGAAATTGCTACAAAGAAGCACTTGATTTTAAAATGAGCCAAGCATAGAATTTTCTAAGCATTTAATTATAGTCCAATTTCAACTGACTTGGCTTTTGCAGTCATATTTCTTATTATAACTCTTCTACATAATAACCAAATCTCCCTGCTCACATAGGTCTGGCCCGTCAGAGGGTAAGGACACTGCGTAAGTACAGGGATTAAGAACTTTATAGGGATAGTAATCATGGTAGAGGCTCAGGTGATGGACACAGGTGTCGGGATTTTAAATCAACCGCAGTCGAATTTCCAGCCAACAGGGAGAATAACCTAACACCTGTGTGGAAGCAGATTTGGCCTGACTTCAACTCAATGAGAAATTCACTCAGGCATTTGCTTCTGGGGAGAAGAAAGGCCCAGGCTTCCATGTTCTGTTCCTTAGACCCTCAAATATGCATAGGAATAGCCCTCACCCAGTCCACCCTACTACAGGTCATGCTTTGCCTGGGCTGTAACTTGCGGCACAGGCCAATATCCCCATCTTGCACCTGCATGTTGGTAGTTTAGTTGTGTATTCAACCAGCTGTTCAACATCCAGAGGCTTTGGAGACAGAAATAGAGTGGCTAAGCCTGTAGGATGTGGTGCTAGACAAGCTGGGTTCAAGTTCTAACTCTGCCACTTAGTGCTGTGAATTGAGCTAAGTCACATAACCTCACGAGCCTCAATTTGTGCTTTTAAAAAATGGGGATAGTGACAGTTTTCATCTCATACATGAATTAGTAAGTTGCTTCTATATGGTTGATGCTCATAAATGGAAAAATGGAAGTGATTATAATGGCTATTATGCCCTGAGTCTGTGTTGTATCCAAAGAGGAAGATGGAGAAATTGATGGGCTATCTCGAGTGATGCGGGTGACATAACTAGATGGGGCTGAGCCAGTACAATTAGTGCTGTTTTTGGGAAGTGGGGTGGTGAGGGGTGACCAGGGGGCACTGTGTTGCCCCTTGGAGTGAACACACCACATCAAAAATACCTTGCTGGTTGAGGGATGATCCCCAAAGTATCCTGCCCACTGGCTCTTCTTGCCTCTCCGTCAAGTGTATAGGGCCCAGAAACTCATTAGCTGTATGGTTCAAGTCCTAGTCCAGAGGGGTGGCTGCTCCCAGCTGCTTCCCCATGCTCTCCTGCAGGCTTAGCCTCTCGCACTGAAGGGGGCAGAAGGACTCAGAAGCAGATGATCCTTCTTCCTAGAATCTTCCTTTTTTTTTTTTTGTTTTTGTTTTTGTTTACAGACAATTCAGTGAGGTTGTGTGCAGCAGGGCAGGTAAATTCTGACACCAGTGGAACAGGGCTGGTGTCTAAACCCTGCTGCTGTCTCAATGGAGACATTGCCCAAGGTAGTACTGTGGATGGGGTCCAGCGGGTCTGAGTGTTGTGCTGATTTTGCACCATACGTGCACCAGGGAGGGCTATTTACACAGATCACAATATAAATGCCCCCTGTTTGAATTGTGCAGCATACAACCACCACAACTAAACATGGTGAACTTGGACTCTGGGCCCAGAGCTAAATTGGAGCTACACTGATGGGGGTGGGGCCAGGTTGGAGAAGGGTGCATAACAGTTTGAAGATCAGAACTTGAACTGAAGAGTTGACAGTCCCGGGAGTGGAAGCAGAAGCCAAGGGAGCGAAGTCCAGAGAACTGTGAAGGTGAGTCTGGAACCACAGGTGCAGGGAATGGGACCTGATGTTCTCTTCCATGGGTACCTCTGCTACATGAGATTCGGTTCATTCCTGTCTCCAGAGCATGGAGGGAGCGTGCCTTCTGAGAGAAAGCATTGAATGGAGCACCTGCCTGTCCCCCGTCAGAGCATCTGCATCTCAACTGGTAATGAGTCAAATGCAGGGATCACAGTGCACGGGGAGACAGTGCATGTGTGGCTGGTGGCATAGGGACAGGTCACTGAACTGGGACCATCCTAGGGGAATGCTTCTCGGCAGAGTGTCATTGGACGGGTCACGGAGACAGGGTGTTGGAGTCTCACATGCACCAGTGGGGAAAGGCATTCCAAGAAGGCGGAGCAACCTGGGCGAAGGTAGAGAAGTGTGAAGATACTTGTATTCATTCAGAAGATATTTATTGTGACTACTATGTCTCAGGCACTGTTCTGAGCAGAAGGAATCTTTGAATGAACAAAACAGACCAAAAAGACTTGTCCTCCTAAAGTTTCCATTTTCTTCCATGGGAAGAGAAAGATAACAAATACCACAATAAACAAATTGTATATGTCAGAAGGTGATAAGTGCCATGTAAAAGATTAAGCAGGGAAGGGAAATAGGGAGTTCATTCAGGGCAGGAGTTCCAATTTTACATTTTAAATAGAGACTCTCTTGGGAAGTCAATATTTGAGCCAAGACTTGAAAGAGGCAGAGGAACAAGGCAAGTGGACATACAGAAAAGAATCCCAGGCAGAAGGAATTGAAAGTACAAAGGCCCTGAGGTCTGGCATGTTCCAGGGACAACCATGAAGCCGCTATGGAGAGAGGAGAGGGGTGTAGTGGGAGAGGAGGGCAGAGAAGTGACAGGAACCAGGTCGCACAGGGCCTGCAGGTGACTGTAAAGACTCAAACATGATCAGGCTCTTTCTGACATCATCATTGAGAGCAGGGGGAAAAAGGTCAAGGGTGGAAGTGGAGGGGCTCTGGATTCAAACCCCTGCTTGGCCACCTACTGGCCGTGTAACCTTGGACTATTACTTAAGTTCTCAAGATCTGTTTTTCAAATGTAACCCAGGGATTGATAAGAGTGTCAACTTTGGGCCGGGTGCAGTGGCTCACGCCTGTAATCCCAGCACTTTGGGAGGCCAAAGCAGGCGGATCATGCATGAGGTCAGGAGATCGAGACCATCCTGGCTAACACAGTGAAACCCCGTCTCTACTAAATATACAAAAAAAAAAAAAAAAAAAAAAAAAAAAAAAAAAAACATTAGCCGGGTGTGCTGGTGGGCGCCTGTAGTACCAGCTACTCGGGAGGCTGAGGTGGGAGACTGACATGAAGCTGGTTGGCCGAGCCTGCAGTGAGCCGAGATTGCGCCACTGCACTCCAGCCTGGGCGACAGAAAAAAAAAAAAAGAGAGAGTGTCAACTTCATAGGACTGTGGCTAGTTTCAAAATAGCGCATTCACCTACAATGACTAAAACAGTGCCTGGCTTGTGGTAAGCACTACATGAGTGTTAGCCACTACTGTTTTCTAAAAAGGAGAGACAGGTCAGACCTCCTGGTCATAAAGCTCACCGTGCTGGCTGGCGTTGGGGGGAGGGGATACAGGGGGCGGCCCTGAGGCCGGGAGAGTGGCTTTTGCAGTAGCCCAGGAGAGAGATGAAGGTGGCCTGGACTGAGTGGTTGAGGTAAGAGGCAGGGGTGGAGAGAACTGGGAGGATTTGAGAGTAATGTGTGAGGTGAATGTGGTAACAGTCAGATGGGGGAGGTTGAGGGAGAGGTGGAGAAATAAGATCAGGTCCTCCTTGCGAGGAACACGGGTTCCAGCAGCTGCTTCTTATGATCACTCTCCCTTCTACCCTTGGGGTATTCTTCTCAGGTAGGTCCTTCCTTCCCCTGCCCAGAGGACGCCCTACAGGTTCAAGTCCACACTCCTCTGTTCAAGAGTCAAGGCCTCTCTCACTCTGATCCTGACCAGCTTCATCTCTTGCTGTTCTCTTTTATTTTTTATTTTTATTTTTTTTCTGAGATAAGACCTCACTCTGTTGCTTAGGCTGAAGTGCAGTGGTGTGATCTTGGCTCACTGTTACCTCCGCCTCCTGGGTTCAAGTGATTCTCCCACCTCAGCCTCTCAAGTAGCTGGGATTATAGGCGCCCTCCACCATGGCTGGCTAATTTTTGTATTTTTAGTAGAGATGGGGTGTCCACCATGTTGGCCAGGCTGGTCTCGAACTCCTGATCTCAAGTGATCCACCTGTCCTGGCCTCCCAAAGTGCTGGGATTACAGGCACAAGCCACCGCGCCTCGCCTCTCACGGCATTCTTCAAGACCTCTGTGCTCCACCCCTGGAGGCCCTGCCTCCTTCTGTCAGCCCCTTCCCTCCATTCTAGGCTGCCTAACCCTCACCCCATCCCCAATCTCCAGTGGCAGCCCCCAGGACCCAGGTCTCTTGGCAGCAATGTGGGGATGTCTCTCGGCGGCCAAAACCCTCATTGGGACAGGGATAAGTTGGCATTTCTGCCTCAGTTCCTGAGGTTCCTGCCAAAGGGCTCTCTGGCTGGTTCTTCCCCATGTGTGATTGGCTCTGCCTGGTCACTGTGTCCTTGGTGGCTGCATCCTGGAGGGAGCCTGCCCCCTTCCCCTAGGCGCTAACATCTGGGACCAGCCAGGTACCATCTGTAAAGGAGACAGGTGTGTGCTCAGGACTGCTAGGGTCCCATACTTTGTGACCCTTTGGTCAGAAGACCCCAAAGCCTTCTTCTATGAAGCCTTCAGGAAAGGACGCCAATTCCCAGTTCAGATGACATTTTGGTGGAGGAACTCTAGACACTCAGGAAAGGGGCCAGGCCAGCCAGCAGAGGTGGCACCCCCAACCCCGGCCTGCCCCAGGGCCCTTGGAAGCAGTCTTCCCTGAGAGACGGAGGGCCTCCAGCTGCCAGGTTGTACAATCACACCGGGGCTTCATCTCATTCTGGCCAAGACCACGTCCATATTGTTTGTCCTGGCCTCCAAGGCCCCTACCATCCCCACTGCTGCCCAGAGAGAACTCTGCAGCCTGGCTGCGCCCAGCCTTCTTCTTGACCCTGTGGGCTCACCGCCCTGCCTTGCCCATGCCTGTTTCTGCCTTCCTGGCCAGCTCCTGCAGCCCTCCTCCGGGAGCAGGTTTCCCTGGCCTCCTCCACCATCTCTTTGCTCCCACCCTCCCCCACACCCACCAGCCATCACTGGATGCTTTTACTGCAGAGAAAGCCTCAGGCTCCAAACCTCAGCCCTGCCTGCCTGAGGTCTTCCACAGGTTCCTATCAGGCCTCCTCCAGGCCACCAGCCCTCAGGAAACGGGGGCCACCTGCCTTTTCCTTCTCTGTGTCCCCTCCTGGGACCAAACTCTGTGAGGCTGGTGCCTGACCCACATTGACTGAAAGGAAGAAAGAGCAATTGTTCTCCTGAGGCCTCATGCCCGAGACAAGGCCTGACTTGGGGCAACCAACCCAGTAAGTGCCATGGGCAACAGAAGCTGGTGATAGGGGATTTAGAGGGTTCAGAGGAGGCCCCTCACGGTGGGCAAACAGGACCTTCGGCAAGAGGCCCAAGCCACATCTAAGGGAAAAGCAGCGTCCATTAAGTCCATTAACTTTAACACTGAAATCAATGTTGCAGCCACCAGAAGTAATTAGCGTAATTCACATTTCAGATCAAGAGATTTTTGAAAACCAAGTTTAATTACATTGAAAAATGACAACTTCATTTTCCCTCCCTGGATATGTTCCCCTGATGTTCCCCACACTTTCATTAAAAAGAGGACTGGTCACAGGTGTGTGGGTTATTTTTTAATGCCATTAAGCAAAAGAAGTACTTTGGCTATTTCAGAGCTAATAAATTAGCTTGGATGCCCACAACACAGTCAAGTGTCTTTGAAATGTTCCCTTCCTTGTCTGAGGGCAGATTGAGTGGTTTTAGGCCTGATAGAATCCAGCTGGGGATCTCAGGCAACCAGAGTGACTCTAATAGATCCTCAAACCCATTTTACAGATAAGTAAACTGAAGACTGGCCAAGGGAAGAGACCCACTTAAGGTCAGCTTGTCCTGCCCTATGCTTGATGCAAGGGATGCAGAGATGATCCTTGCTATCAAGGAGTGGGCTATGATGAGCTCAGCACAGATGAGCTTGTGGAGTCAAGAAAGCCTGGCTAGGGGAGGTGACACAAGATCTGAGTCTTAAAGGACCTGGGATTTAGCAGAAGAGAAAGCTGCCATCCCAGATCGGGGAGAGGTAAGAGCAGAGGCCCAGCAATGGGCAGGAGGTTCTGGAGTGTATCTGGGCCTGGGTAGAGGACACCAACTGGAAGCGTGGCTGGGGATGCCGCATCTCACCTCTCTGTGACCTCCTAGGCAGAGACCTCACATTCACATGAGGATATTGGGATTCCCAGTAACTTAAAGATGGCAGCCAGGAAGCCAGCCTGTCCCTACCTTACCCCATCCCATCAATGTCCCTGCTACCACCCTTGTGCTACCTACTACTCCAGCAGCATTCCAGCCCTACCTCAAGCACCTGACCCTATCTCTGTCACCACCCTCAGATCGGGCCCACCCCCAGCAACTTAGCCTTATCATCCTTATTTTCAGCTTCCCTGAGATCAAATCTTCTCTCTAGCCTCTGGCCCTTCCGACAGATGCGTGAACCTCCCCCACCTCTGACTTGGTCCCATGTGTTTGTTTAAGAGGCTGTTTAAGAGGCTGCCGTGGTGCTAATTGCTGTGTTTATTCCTGCTCACCAAATGTGCCCTGCTTTGCAGCATTTGCTTGAGTGGCTGAGTTGCTCTGGATACCTCCTGGTCCTGCTTGTTTTTCTTTTGGGTGAGGTGGGAGGTTAGGGAAAGAGAAGCATTCTCTGACCTTGATTCTCAGCACTGTCTTTCTGGGGCCATAGACTGCAAGCAGGACTGGGGCCTGGCCCCATCACTGCCCTGTCCCTCCTCTCCAGGAAGGGGCCCTGGGCTCTGCTGTGGATCAGAAGAATGTAGGTTTGCTGCTAGGGGCTAAGGCAGCATTTCGCTCCATGGAATCGTGCCTCTGTTTTCCCAGCAGCCCCCATGGCCAGAAAAGCAAGCATTAGCTCATTGGTTGTGCAGTCTGGTCTGCCCTGTTCTCTAAGTAAAGGAACAACCTAGATGAGAATGTTGTGCTTCGTTGGATCTCAGAAGATGAGGCAATAAATGTGAGCCATCCCAGCCTCCAGGGATGCCCAAGAGGGCTGCTCAGCCAGGCAGGCCCCCAGCTCCCAGCACCCCCTGCCTTTGCCAAGCTGCTCCATTGTGAGGGCTTGCAGGCTGGGGTGGCGAGGAGGCAGGGTCTTCTCATCACAGCCCTTGCTGAAAGGCTCCAGCCCCCCTCCCCTGGGCCCTCCCAGCCAGGCCAGGGTCAATGGGATTAAAGGCTCAATTCACGCCAGTCAGTTCTCTGGTAACATGATTTCATTAGAGGCAGGCAGGGAAGAGAATGGACAGAAACAGCTGGTGTATAAATTATAAAGTCTACTTTGTACTGAGTGAGCACACCTTTCCCCAGCCACATGACTAATTAATGTGGCGGGGAGTGGACTTGAAGTCAAATTGCCTTTCACCCTCTCTCCTGGGGCTTGGTTAACAACAGGTCTCTGCAAAGCTGGGAGAAGGGAAGATTATGCAAAGCTATCATCATATGAAAATAGTGTATTAACATACTGCCTGTGAGCTGTGTCCAATCAGTTCCCTCCCAGTGGCGTGTATACGAAACAATTAGAATGGCATTTTTACCACGCTTCTTTAATACATTTTGGCATTAATATAATCAAGGAGTGGGGGCCTAGACATCTTGCCGGCGCAGTTTTCTGGAATACCCCTGGGATGTGGGGGAGTTGGTAGGATGCTGGGGGTGGGGCTGGCACTCAGGCTGGGTGCCTTTGGACCAGAACCTGAGGCACAGTGCTCTGGTGAGATGCCCCGGACTCTGCCAGCCATCTATAACCTCTGTCTTCCTGGGAGCAGAGGCTTCCTTCCCCAAGAGTCGGGACCACAGACCCCCGTGACTCCTCAACTGGCAACAGCAAGAAGTTCCAGAGTCAGAGTGGTCGGTAGAAATGTCAATCAAATCTTTTAATCCTCTGCTCAAATTGCCCAATGACTTCCCATCTCACTTCCAATAAAACGCACACTCTTCGCTGGGCCATCATCTAGGCCCTACCTACCTCCCCAGCTCCCCACATAGCCCACCACCTTCCAGCCTTCTTTCCATTCCACACACACCCTGAGATCCTCCCTTCCTCAGGGTCTTTGTCCTTGCTTTTCTCTCCGCCTGGTATGGTTATCTTTCTTGTCCTGCAGATCTCGGCTGTTCAGAGAGGACTTCCCTGACCAACCTGATCTAAATCAGCATCACTGTCTGCCTGGTTATTTTGTTTCCTTCATAGGTCTTGTCACAGTAATCTCCAGTTGTCTTGTGTATGGATCTGTCTCTGGCATATTTGCTGCTTCCCACTGGAATGGAAGCTCCTGAGGGCAGGGGCCTTGCCTGGTTGGATGCTACTGTATTCCTAGCACTCCAGCAGCAATTAGCATATAGTAGGCACTTGGTGAATATTTTTTGAATGAGTCAATGAATGAATGAAAGAGCCCAGGCTGGGGGCGGTGGCTCACGCCTGTAATCCCAGCACTTTGGGAGGCCAAGACGGGTGGATCACGAGGTCAGGAGATCGAGACCATCCTGGCTAACACAGGGAAACCCCGTCTCTACTAAAAAATACAAAAAACTAGCCGGGCGAGGTGGCGGGCGCCTGTAATCCGAGCTACTCGGGAGGCTGAGGCAGGAGAATGGCGTAAACCCGGGAGGCGGAGCTTGCAGTGAGCTGAGATCCAGCCACTGCACTCCGGCCTGGGCGACAGAGCGAGACTCCGTCTCAAAAAAAAAAAAACAAAAAAAATCCCAATTCTGGCATCTGGAAGCTCCAGGAGAACAAGTAAGACCTGATGGGGATCCTGGCTTTGCTGGCATCTCCTTTTGTGGCCTGGGACAACCTGACTTCCTCTCTTATTCACCAAGCCTTCATCCAGCACCTGCTGGCTACGTCATCCTGAAGAACTGGGAGAAGGAGAAACCTTCTGTAGTTCCTGCCCAGAGAGGCTAAATGCCTAACTGGAGAAACAAGTCTAGATTTGAGAAAAGATGAGCTAAGTTGGGACTTGAAATGGGTGTGCTGGGGGATGAAAAGGTAAGAGTCAAGGGCCTGGAACCAAGGCCCCTCCCCTCAGGAGCTTCCATTCTAGTGGGAAGTAGCAAATAAGCCAGGGATAAATCCATACCCAGGACATTTATTACAGATATTGCATAACTTCAGGCTGGTTGTAATATTCTGTCAAATATTACAGATAGTGCATAACTTCAGTTTCCTCTTTTGTAAGGCAGGTCACAATCAAAGCTACTCTTGCAGCTTATTGTATCCAACTGCCCATTTCAGAGATGGGCAAACTGAGGCCCAGGAGTAGGACAAATCCTTGCCTAGGCCACAGGGTGAGTTAGTGGCCAAGCCAGGACCAAAGCCAAAACCAGAATCCCTGTGTTTCATTGAGGTAACAGACTCCCTTCTTACCCCTGTCACCAGCCTCCTGAACAGATCTAGTTTCTCTAGGGTTCCAGTTGGCACCTGCCCCTGACCCCACATCCCAGAGAAAGAGCCAAGAGCCCTGAGCATGCTCCTTCTCTCACAACAGCTGGGGACTGTATCTGATTGAATGTACCTCCAGGCCAGGAGCCTCCTGGCCCTGGCCATGAGACATCTGGAAAGTGGCCTGTTGCCACTCCCCAGATTTTGTATGAACAGAGCTTCAGTTCTGTGTGTAAGACCAAACACAAACAAGGGTGGCTTGAGTCCTTCCTCCCTTATCCTGCTCGGACGGCCTAGGGAGCTTGCCTCACTGAACGCTGGTGTCCAAACTCTGTAGCCAGCAGTTCACTGAGTATCTACTGCATGCCAAGCACTGTCCTAGGGGCTGGAAATGCAAGAGGGAAAAAACAGACATAGTTCTTCCCATAGAGCTTCCATGTAGCGGACAGAGACACACACTAATACTACTACTGCAACTACTCTGAAATATTTGAGTAATGATAAGTACTATAAATACATAGCAAAGGAGAGGACAGTCACCACGGGGAGGGCTGGTGGATAAGGGACATGTGGACACAGATCTGGATGCAGTGATGGGTCCAGGAACAGAGTGTGGAGAACAAGCAGTGGAAACAGAAAGCCTGGTGGCCCTGAGTTATGAGGATACTTGACATATTTGGGGGACAGCCAGGAGGCCTTGTCTGTGAGAACAAAGTTAGCTAGTAGGAGAGTAGGAGGGAGACAAGGCCAGGGGGCAGATGGAGGAGGGAGGAGGGATGGGGAAGATCATATAAAGCCCTGGAGAGGACTTCTGGTTCCACTCTGTGAGACTCAGGAAACCATTAAGGAATGACCTGATGAGACATATTTTTAAAAGATTACTCTGGGCAAGGTGCGGTGGCTCACGCCTGTAATCCCAGCACTTTGGAAGGCCGAGGCAGGTGGATCACTTGAGGTTAGGAGTTCGAGACCAGCCTGTCTAACATGGTGAAACCCCATCTCTACTAAAAATACAAAAATTAGTCAGGTGCGGTCGTGGGTGCCTGTAATCCCAGCTAGTTGGAAGGCTGAGGCGTGCGAATCACTTGAACCTGGGAGGCAGAGGTTGCAGTGAACTGAGATCGCACCACTGTACTCCAGCCCGGGCGACAGAGCAAGACTGTCTCAAAAATAAATAAATAAATAATAAACAAAAAATAAAAAAGATCACTCTGGTTGCTAGGTGAAATGGTCTAGAAGATGCGAGAAGGTAGCCAGGAAAGTAATGCAACAATCCAAGCAAAGGATGATGGAATCTTAGCTTAGGGCATCCACAATGAGAAGCAACTGGATTCTGCATATATTTTGAAGGCAGGACTGATACGGTTTGCTTTTGAGTCAGACAGGCTCAAGAGATACAAGAGAAACTCTGAAGGTCCTGAGGTGAAGGTCCCCTTTGGAGAGAGTGAGGCTCCTTCCAGCCTGATACAGGTGAGGCTGGCAAAGTACTTCCTTGGACACTGTCCCTTCCAGCCTCCAACCAACCCAAAAATGGCAGGGCCATGGTCGGCTCTCCTAAGGTACACAGACTAAGAGCCTCCTTCAGGATGCAAACCCAAAACTGATTGAGTCCACGCTCTCTACTAAATTGGATTTTCCCAAGGCCTTGACCACTTCTCCTTCCATGAACCTCTGCCCTTGTTCCCTCGGTGGTCCTCTCCTCCTCCTGCTCTGCCCTTAGGCCTGAGGGTGCTGCTTCTGGGTGGGGCTAGTGGCCTCCAACAGCTCAGGAGGATGAATGTCTAGCCTCCTTCTCCCAAGTGGGGACATTCCCACAAGGCGGGAGGGACAGCTGGGGACAGACATGCATTCCCTGCACCTCAGACATTCCTGCACCCATCAGCTTGCGGTCTGAGCAGGATGCCCACAAGCCCTCACATGGCCCTTTAGTAGATCCTTCCTGTACTTCACCTCGCCTAACACACCAGGAAGCAAGCAGCTCACCCCCTAGCCCAGTTCATACCCTGTGGCAACCTCAAGTTGGAGACCTGTTGTAATAAATGCTGGCATTTCAATGGAGAATGTTTCCAGAGACCAAGAACTCATATACCTCTTACACCCTAATTGTCCCTGTTTCACAGAGGAGGAGACTAGAACTTAGAGAAGTGAATGACATGCCCAAGACCGCAGAGATGAGCAGGGCTTTGAACCAGGCCATCTGGCTTCAAGGCCCATCCGTGATGGCTGCTGATGGTACTCTCAAGGGTTGAGGGCAGACCCCCACCCATTCCCCTGAGCTGACAGGGCTCCGGCCCTATAGTTCCTCACCCACACACTGGGAGTTCCCCAGGTAGAGTCACAAGGACACGCAGGTCACACCACTAACAGTGGGAGAGCTGGAATTTGAACCCAGGTGGCCACATTCTTAACTAACCCTCTATATTGTCTCTCTGAAGTTGCTGGTGCTGGGTGCTTGAGAAATGATTAAGTGAATGAAAACTCACTAAGTTTTCATTAGGAGTGAATGACATGCCAAAGGCCACAGAGATGAGCAGGGCTTTGAACCCAGGCCCTCTGGCTTGGGCCCATTCGTGATGGCTGCTGATGGGACTCTCAAGGGTTGGGGGCATTAAGCCAGGCACTGGAGACCCAGAAATGAAAGCGCAGTTCCTATTTTCAAGTTGCCCACAATCTTGGAGGAGACGATGGGCGAGGGGTACATGTAGAGGTAGACAGATAATTGCAGGACCAAGTGGTC